>NC_052349.1:18913633-19024597 GCF_009727055.1 Benincasa hispida
GTTCCACTACTCAATCTTGAGCACCAAGAGGACAGTAGGGAAGATCTTGGGGTGGTCTACTACAAGATTTGGGGAGATTTACAACTGGTTTCAAAGCTTAAAGGAAGTTCTTCAAAGATATGTCATGAAACCCATTTATTTTTGTTGAAGCATGTTTTCTTTTCTGCCAAAATTAATGAATTAGAGTGCTTATGGATCCCGGTTTCTTCCGTTGCGCATTGGTACCTTCCAACACCTCGCAACCATGGAAGTTCCGATTTATTGTAGTGTTTAACTCTGATTTTCTCCAATGAACAAAATTTCATCTTCTTTTTTTAAAAAAACAAAGAAAGTTGATTATAATAATGAAATAAAAGAAGATTGAATCGTCATGAGAATAAATGAAGAGTAAAAGAGGAAAATCAATAGATTAATGGAAAAAGAAAAAGAGGAAAAGAGAAGTCTGATCCGATATAAAGTCATAGCAAAAACAATAGCTTATGAAAAAAACCACAACAAACGTAAATCGATAAACACTTTATGTGAGTAACAAAATTGATGACTATTTTTTTTTTACGATAATGATGGATATTTTTTTTTCAAATCGTTAAAATAATATAAGAATATAATAATAAAAAACAATTTAAAACTTCAAGGATATGAGAAATATCTAACTAATTTATTCAAGAATATGTATAAAATTATGAAAAACAATTCAAAGATTTAAATAAATTTGAATATGTATAAAATAATGAAAAACAATTTAAAAGATAAGAATAAATTTGAAATTTGATTAGATAAAATGAAATTTGATAATATATAAAAATTTAAAATATAAATTTGGTAGAAAGAAATGAATATTTAATTAAAGTGAGATTAATTCAAAAAGTGGATAAACAGAATCTAAATTTTAATAAAATATGCAGATTACGTTAAGTACATGAGAAAAATCAAGAGGGCAGTTGTTTTTAAGAAAAGGTAGTAATTATCCTGTATACAGAACTCGATCTCGTTTATGATTCTACTCTTACATTTCATCAATAACAACTACAAACTAGACAAGGGCAAATTAGGGATTTGGAAATTTATGGCCATGTGCATGTCATGTGAGTTGCCATAAATCTTATTATTGGCTGGTTTTGCCATTTTTCATAATGAAATCTTAAATTTTGCTATCCGCTCCAATTCCCCTTCTTTTTTCCTCCCTCTCTCAAGGTGAAAATTGTTTGGTATTATAACTATTGGGTCATTGGTTAATCTTTTAAGAGTTGTTTGGCCCCAACATAAAGTTGGTAGATTGAGCTATAATAATTCATTCCATGTTTGGGGTTCTAAATTTAATATTGATGTTTACAACTATTTTTAATATACAAAATAGTCTACATTCCAAACACATGCTATTATAATCCACATTAAAATAATTTATACTCCAAAAATAAATTATTATATCAATAGATTATAATAACCAACTCAACGCCTCAATCGTCCCCTAATAGATTACTAATGAATTTCCAAAAATTTTCTCAACTTTTGTCTTTTAAAAAATAAAAACTATCGTATCTACTAAATTATATTTAGATTAAACTATTAAACTTACTTATGAGACAGGAATGTATGAATACATGTATTTAGGTTTAGAAATAAACAAATTTCAAATTTTCAATGGTGATCCGTAAAAAGATTTCTACTTACTGGCGTAAAAAATAATTCTTTTTTGTAATTTGCGAATCACATTTTTTATTTTTCAGGAATATCACATTCTTCAACTTAAAGAAAATGCCCTATTGATAAAGTGTGGTTGTTTTTTTAAGGAAAAACTCTTACACTTTTAAATCTTCTTCGTGTTGTATAATTTAAATCTCAAACTAATAATTGTATCAATTTAAATCTTAAACTTTTATAAGAAAAAAATATATTGTATTATAAATGTAATGTTGTATATATCCATAACTTACTTATGTTACAACAAACCCATAACCTTCATAGGCTATCCAATCCCATAACTTCTTCCATTAATTTTTACCTTGTAGCATACACTCTACCATGCCCTATAAATAGGGTTATAAGGTACTTTTGTACAAGACACCACAATTGAGTTCAATATTAGTTATCTACTTCGTCTCTCCTACTTTTCTCTCGTCTTGTTTTCGTTGTTCTTTTGTTGTTCATATTGTTCTTATTTCATCACAAATTATCAGCACAACTCTACCACTTTTATTTGCAAAAATTTTACCATGACATATCTCATCAAATTAGAGTTTCTAGCTCTTGATATCAATGGTAATAATTATTTATCATGGGTGTTTAATGCTGAAATTCATTTGGATGCCATAAATCTTGGAGAAACAATTAAAGAAGGAAATAAGGATAAAAGTCACGATTTTCCTTCAACATCATCTTCATGGGGGACTAAAGATTGAATATCTTACGGTAAAAGATCCCTATGTCCTATGGCAAAGTTTAGAAGAAAGGTAGGATCATTAAAAAAAAAAAAAGAAGCAATTCTTCCTAAAGTTTGCTATGATTGGATGTACCTAAGGTTGCAAGATTTTAAATTACTAAGTGATTATGATTTCCATTATTTAAAATTAGTTCAAAATTATTGTTATGTGGAGAAAAAATTATTGATGATATGTTAGAGAAGAAAATTTTCACATTTCATGTCTCGAATATGCTTCTGCATCAGCAATATCGAGAAAGAAGTTTTAGAAAGTATTATGAACTTATATCATGTTTTCTCGTGGCTGGACAAAATAATGAGCTATTAATGAAAAACTATGAATCTTAACAAACTAGAGCAATACCATTTCCTGAAGTGAATGCTGTAATTTCAAATCATCTTGGTCAAGATTGAAGTCGTGGTCGTTGATTCATGCTATGAATTACATGTTTTTAAGCCATTTTTATGCACATTTTACTAGGAAAAATAAAATATCGCATGAGTTTTCTCTTGAATTTTAGCTTAATCCTCAAAATTTATTTCTTATATATCTAATCGGGCTTTATTTATGATATTTGATGATTTGGAACTAATTTGGTGAATTTTGGCAGTCTTTTATAGCTTATGCAGGAATTTAATCTGATGCGCAGATAGTAGTCTGATGTGGCTGTAGTACTGGACCTTAAAAGATTCCAAATTTCGTATTAGTCAAGATCAGTTCCAATTTTCTCGAGTATATTAGTCATTCAGCTCTGATTTTGTCAAGAAGTCGCTTAGACCTTGAATTTCGGTCTTCCCCAACCACTTTAGGGCTTATAAAAGGGATGGAAACCCCCCAAATCGGGTGTGGAACTCCTAAGCCGAATCCTTCATCATCGTTTTTGTCATTTTCTAGCAGTCACCTTGGATTCATTTTCACATTTCAAGTCAGAACCTTACAAACATAAGTTCCTCTAAGGTGTTTTGGCTCTATGTTTTCTTGTCTCACGGAAGTGAGTGCCGAGGAATGATTTTCACCTTAAAAAAGGGGAGATTATCCTAGGGAAAGGCCTGAAACTTGAAGATTTATCTCAAGTTCATTGAAGTTGCAACCTTCTATCATTCTTTTCATTTTGTTTATTCAATGTAGTTATTTTTATCCCTCTATTTTCAATTGAACTCTATTGTAGCAATGACTTTTGATTTAATACAGAAGTTTATTTTGTTAATCATCATGAGCTAAATTCTTCTTAGAGGTTTGGTAATGTGAATGCCCTAGGGTTTATATGGCTTAAATACTGTTGTGCTCGCACCACTTTGTTGTTAATGCCTTCTCTTTGTTGACTTTTATTGAAAGTTTTGGTAAATTAACCTGATCACTTAATTTGATAAACTAATGAAACTTTAGTACCGAGAAGGCTAAGATGTAAACGGATCTAACAAAGAGATATGGGACCACAAGCCTAGGAGTAGGAGGGTCAGTCGCTTTAGGAATAAGGGACACCATAGGATAAAGAAACTGAAGTTTAATTAATCTAGGATTCAACTACCCATGGGAACATTTAATAGTAGCTGCTTAGAGCTCCTAAAGGAACTGGACACCAGATCGAATAAGTGAAGATTTCTACCCATGCATATTTCATTGTCCTATGTGATGCGATAACATCACTTTTGTTGTAGTGTATGAAAGGTTGTAGCATTGTTAGTCCCATTTGATCGTTATTATCTACTATTTTTATTTAAATTTATGTTCTCTCACAACACAAATCCCGTTTGTTACCTTTAGTTTTATTAGGTCACATTCTCACACAAAGTAAACTACTATTAGTTTTGTGGGTTCGATACTCGGAATACTTCGAGATTATTACTTCTTCGACAGTTTATGCTTGTACTTAAGTTTATCTGAAATATTTTATCTCCTATAAATTTGGTTGATCAAGTTTTTGGCGTCATTGCTAGGGAACTAAAAAAAAAAATATTTTGTTTTTTATTTTGTTACTCAATGTGACCGCATGAACTCTATCTTTAGAAAACATCTAACTTTTTGTTGTTTTTTTTGTTATGCAAGAGGAAGTTGGTGCATAAGAAGAAGGTCTTTCCTTTATGAGCCAAATCCTGAGATAGAAAGAACCTTTCATCCCGGGAGACAACAACAAAGGTGAAAGCGCTGGGAGTAGAATGAGTTGAGTGCACAAGAGACCCTTGAAGTAGTTGCATTTGTACAACTTGTTCCAATGAATGATCTTGGAGACTATCCTCCTTACTCTCCAAGAGATGGTGTACATCAAAATGAAGATCAATGTCCATCACAACCACCAATACAACCTGCTGCACAACAAAAAAATCCCATCCGCATAGTAGATGATATGGATAGAGCCATTAGGGATATATAACTTCTGCATTTCAAACCTGAGACATAGGAATTCTAGATCTACCAATTGATGCGCCCACATTTAAGATGAAGCCATTGATGTTCCAAATGCTAAACTCCCTTGGACAATTCATCAGTTACCTAATAAGGATCCTTATAAACATCTAAAATACTTTATGATAATCTGGTGTTTGTTTAAAGTTAACGGTGTTTTTGAAGATACATTAAGACTTAAGTTGTTACCTTTTTCTTTGTAGGGAGATGCAGAAGCATGGCTCGACTCACTGCCCCCAACTCTATTACCACATGGAACAACCTTGTAGACAAATTTCTAGGAAAATATTTCTTGCCTGATAAGAACGCCAAATATAAAAGTGGCATCATAGCATTTAGGTAATCTCCATCCGAATTTGTCGATGAAGCGTGGATTAGATTCCAAAAGTTGGTGAAGAAATGCCTACATCACAGATTCCCAACTTGCCTCGTGATGGAACAATTCTATAATGGACTGAACAAAGCTTTAAAGACAAAGGTTAATGCATATGCATGATGATCTTTGCTGAAGAAGTCTGTAAACGAAGCCCAAGAGATTACGGATATGATAGCAAATAATAATCAGAATTAGGGTGACACAAAACACACTTCAATCACAAAAACTGTTGCTCAAATACGAGAAGTGGATATGCTTGCATCCATGAGCCAACAACTGACAACCATAAAAAAAATTGATGCAGAATTTGATGATAGAACCACAAAAAGTGGCCGCTATCCATGTTGAACATTAAACATAAACCTATGGATTATGTACTACAAACCATTTATCTAGTGAATGTATGTATAATCCCTATTTGATGTGCTATGTAGGTTACTAAAAGGTGCAAGAGCAATGAGACCCATATTCTTACACTTACAACCCAAGATGGAGGTCACATCCAAATTTTGCATGGGCAAAACCTAGCAGCAACATAACTACATCTCGGCAACAAACAAGGACGACTCTACCAGGATTCCTCCAAGTGCCACAACAGCAGCAGCAGCGAACACAACCACCAGCACCTCCCTCTGAGAAGAACCCTACAATGGTAGAATTATTGAAAGAATGCATGGTAAGAAATGATACAACTATTCGTAACTTGGAGATGTAAGTGGGACAACTAGCGAAGGAAAACCAGAGTAGATCGTCAGGGACACTACCTAGTTGCACAGAGACCCCCAAGTCAAACAAAAAATTGTTAGGGTTGATGTCCTAAAGTCTCGTGTCCTGTAGTTTGTAAATAGTTTGTACGAACGCTTATGTTGTTAATATATGATATTTACTTCACATCTTGTATTTTTGCTCAGTTGTTTGTTTTATTTGCATTACCACAAACCAATAAACATAAAATCCATGGTTATCTGTATGTGATTCAAGCATGTATGTGGTGACATACAAGTGGATCATGTCTTGAGTGATAACCAAAATGGTATGTAGTATATGGCTATAGGAGGGAAACCTTATCCTGGTAATGCTACGGATGCGGCCCGCTTTGTGGAATGGTCACAAGTATTGTGACTTGTCACAGATGGTCTGATCCTGATCATTCGTGTTGGGGACATGCGAGCGGGGGCATCCTATACAAAAAGTTTGTATAAGACCTGACCACAAAGTGTTAACGTCTCGTTATATAACACCGTTCATGACAGAGACTTCACTTCACTAGGATGACCATAAGTAACATGACCTCAATCCTGAGTGAGCTGGGAACTCCTACCATTAAGGGTGGTTCTTTGATTTGTATGGGTGCGAGTGGCCAGGTCGCCGATTCAAACCTACCATTTTAAAGATTCGTCTGATTTGGGAACTGGGAACTCAGCTACACAATATGGAATTCACTCCTTCCCCGAGGTAGGGGTAAGTAGATAGATAGCTCCCTTAAGGACTAATTCTGGGGCTTGAAAGATGATGGGCGCCACACCACCTTTCTGTTGACGCCGGAAGAAGGTGTTCAACAAGTATGTTGGACTATGTGTTTGTATTGTTATTTAGAGGGGAATTAGTGGGTACTTAAAGGAGTTAAGGTTGTACACTACAAAGGCAAGAACGGGTAATTTGACCCAACTGGTACGTTATGGAGGCATGCTGTTGAAGTCATCGGTATTATCATTGAATTAAATCTGATGGGCACAAGAATTATAAGGTGTGGTAAGAAGAAGTTCAGTTGTGGTCTTTATGGAGATGCCTGATAATTAACGGATGGTGTGATCTCAGGTGCTAAAGATGTTAGATAGTTATTATAATGAACGTCTTGAGCTTGAGCCACAGGTCCATAGGTCGCCTGGGTACGTTGGATAAAGTCGAGAACCAAGTGTTTGGGTTAATTTTGAAAGTGGTTTAAATGATCAGAGGAAGTTCGAATTGTTAATGAAATAATTGGACTGGTTAATTAATATAGAACTAATTGGCTTAATGTATGAGATACATTATTTTGGAGGAAATTGATATAAATATGATTTAATATTCAAGTAGAGAGAAAATACTATAGTAGAGATATGTGAATCAAACAATATGGAAAAAATATAATGATTGATATTTATTAATATATTTAATAGTTAAGTATATGTTAATTAAGCCAAAAATCCACGTTCAGATGTGGGTAAGTGGGAATGAGTCGGTTTATTGTGTACGGATGAAATAAAAATGAAATTGTCATTTTGATTCGTCGAGTTCGTTCAACGTGCCAAAAAGAAATGGTAAGAGTGCGTTGTTGAAAAAGAAAACGGAATCGGTTGTTAAGAATTGTGAGAAGCTAATGAAGGCTCTTCCCCTAGATAAAATCGTCCTTCTCACGCCTAAACGATCTCATAGCTTCCCTAAACGATCGTATAGTGTGCCGAGTTTACTAACCGATCGTATACCTTTTCCTAAACGACCGTTCAGTAAAACCTACACGATCGTTTAGCTTCTCCTAAACAATAAGCATTTTGCTATGCGATAGCGTCTTTTTCCCTCCTACTTGCTTATCGCCTACACGATCCGTGTTTCCTTCTTCCTCTACCAAATTCACCAAAGACCATGCTTCAGGTTCTCACTTCGAGAATACCCGGGGCTCTTTTCTGGTAGTGTCATCCCCACGACGTTTGTGTTCACGGTTGTTCGTGCTGCTACAGTCGACGCTTCCGCTGGGAGTTAGTAGATCGCATGGAGGTTTTCCGCTGCTTTGAGTGCTGAAGTTTGAAGAACGTCTTCAACTGGTATGACACTCTTTCCCTTGTTATTTTGTTGTTCATAGCATGCCGATAATTAGTGTTTGTTTGCATAACTGTTCGTATGAATGTATAATGTTGTATTTCGATCAATGTGAAATCGGAGCGATCTGAATGCGCTCATGGAACTCTTTGGTAAGAGATTCTTTAATTGGTATCAGAGCTAGGTTCTGATACTCCGATTTCATCTGTTGCAATGAAATGAGATTTACATTCATGGTGGGTGCATTTCTACACTGTTTAATGGTTAATATTGTTGTGGATGTGTGGGATTAATGGATGTTTTCAGGATGATTAGCCTCGGTTTGATATAGATCCTTTTACATTTGCGATTGTTTGTAAAGGCCCCTGCATTTATGGGCATTAATAATCGTTATCGAGTCTTTATTCAAAATTTGTTTGAAGTTTTGAGTCGTTTGTTGAAGTTCTGGGCAAGCGTTGCAGTTCTTCGAGGAAGGAGGCAATCTAGGGTTGATCACATCGTGCAGAAGATGTGGTACGCGATTGCTGATGATCGCATCGTAAAGTCGATGGAGTATGCGATCGCTATTGAACGCATCGCTTAAACGATGGGGTATGCGATCAAGAGTTGATTGTATCGTATTGATGATCGGGTACGCGATCGTTAAGTATCGTGTCGTGTAGACGATGAAATGCTTGCAGATCGCTTAACGCGCGCGCGCTAGACGATCGTTTAGGTTAGCAAGCTTCATCGCTTAGTAACTGACTAAACAATCGCTTAGTAATGCAAGGTAAATTGTTTACCTGGTTGCACGCATCGGTTAAACGATGAGATGCTCACGTATCGTTTAACGCACGTGCGCTAGACGATCGTTTAGGTCAGTGATGCGTTGTGAATGTGATGAAATAATGGTGTATATTGCGATGGTGGTGTATGCATTGCACATGCAAGTTTTCCTAGTAAAATCCAAGTATAAACCCTACTAGGTTGCCTGGTAAGTCCAGGGTCGAACACAGGGACTATTGAGACAATATGCGATGGTAAATTTTGATTCCTTTGCGGCGACAAAAACAAATTAGTTGGTTGGTGTATTGTTTTAAGTATAAATCCTATGCGGCGGAATTGAGTAAGAGTTGATGATAGCGAAAGTGACAATGAGTATGCAGGGAACGGGTTGAGAAAGGACTTAGCTAACACTTCCTAAGATTGCATTCAAGTTATGCGATTATGCTACACACACACAACAACACATCATCTCTCAATGCAAATTCCATAGTTCCTATTTCTAGGACGCATGCGATGTATATGATAGTATTGATAGGACTTATGTCTAAGCCTCTATTCTTGTCTATGCGATGATGAATGCTACACACATACACAAGGTGACCGCATACTATCATGTCCTATTTCTAGGGTGCATGCGATGTATAATAGCAAACAAAACTTATCTCTAAGTTTCTATCTCTTGCTTATGCGGTTCTAATCTGACTTTTTCAAGCCTAGATTCTAATATGACTCTCTCAAGTCTAGGTTCTTTCTTTAGACTACTCTCTCAAGTATCTCTAAAGGATGAAGGACACATACATAAGACAAAATGATCGCATAAAGTGAAGATCTTAGGTCATGCTAGCTAGCTAAGTGCTTCTCAACTCATTCAGAAATTTAGTTACTCATGCACATGTGAAGAGATTGAACAGATATAGAGATGCGAATTCCATTTTATAAATAAAATCAGAATACAAAACGACAATGGAAAGTAGGGATAGGAAGCCCGATAGCAATGTCTTGCTTTCCGAGGCTTTTACACTGTGTTTTACTCTACTCTACCCAAAAGAATGTTCTTGCTTTCGCAAGTGTTGGCCCTCTCTCCATTTATAGCACCTTCTAGCAGTCTTTCAAACTATCCAGGAATGATCTCTCGGCATCTTCTTCTCTCCACTCCCCCCTGCCTCTAAGTATAAGAATTACAGACTAACGGATATCTATGATCTATCTTGTATGTATATGGTGAACTGTATAGCATTCGAACTCTAAAGCTTCGAACTCCTTTAACGATGGTGGCCTTTAGTATTTATAGAACTTCAAGGTGAAGAGCTTTTCTCTCTAATGATTGCAATGGTGGGAGGTCATTAAATATCTATCTGATGCGTTGATTAATGGTCACCGAAAATTGAATGTACTTGCTATAGTGTGTTGTTAATGACTTATCAACTAAATTCAGATTTGACCGTCATCAGCTTTCCATCCCATCATGATTTATTATACTTTCACCTTGATGCGCCGTCTTTATGCGGAAAGCTACTTTTATGCGATGGGCATAGATATCCGTTATGCTTTCAACTAAATCGTGATAAGACAGAAAGCTGCTTTCACCTTGATGACCGTCATCGATCGCAACCAAATTCGCATGGCTTATCAACTAAATTCGCATGGCTTTGCGGTCGCAGTGTGTCGTTAATGACTTATCAACTAAATTCGCATGGCTTTGCGGTCGCAGTGTGTCATTAATGACTTATCAACTAAATTCGCATGGCTTTGCGGTCACAATCTTTTAGGGTGCGCGGTCGCCGAATTCCTTGGATCGTAATTTGTTTTGCGCCAACGCATTTCTCCTGCATAAAATAAGTAAATTAGCTGCTTTTATGCGATTGCAATATTCTTAGTTTAAGCTTTTGGACATGATTTTGTATATGTTTACTGTCGCATACCTACATTGTTTTACATCTTTTCTGTAATAACGTGCATTTTCGCCCGTTATCATACCCCCAAATTTAATACAATGCTTGTCCTCAAGCGTAAACTAAAGATTTTCTTTAGAGAGTCAGCCGCCTTTACCTTACCTAGATTTCTCGAGGTGACTTATTCAAATCTTATGAATCAAAATCTTCTTAATTTCTATCCTGGTTTCTTCTTAAAATATTTCTAAAATTTAAGGACTGCAAGTTTAACCTTCAAAAAGACTTTACTTGTTTCCAGGGCATCGCATGATTTATTTCAAAACTTTTTCACTGGGGTGTTTCCAAATGATTTTTATCCTTGCGTAGTTTAAATATTCTTTTTATGGCCTTGCACTGATCCAATGCCTAGCCTTCGTTTTGGCTTGCCCCCACGGGTGTCATGCGAGCATCCAACTACGAGCAAGGTGCTCTTTCTCAGTCTAAACTCATGCCCATTTGTCAGCAGAGTTGCGATCACTTTATTTCTTCGTTAATCACGATTCCTACCTTCATTTTGGCTTGCTCCCACAGGTGTCATGCGGATATCCAACTATGAGTAAGATCCAATCTCAACATTATGATTTTTTTTGTAATGTCTAAAGGTAGCAAGGTTGAAAATAAATACCGGCACCCCCAAATTTAAACACAACAATGTCCTCATTGCTGATAGATTGAAAGAATTCATGCGATGCTCTTAGGAAGTTTCGTAAAAGTCAGTTTGAAAGAAAGTTGGTGGACCACTAACTTCTAGAAATATTTCATGAATTGACTGTCTTGAAACTAAGTTGATTCTAGTACATGCGATTAGAAATAGAGCATGCGTTTCATCATTGAAATCATAATTGGTATGGAAAAATAATGCGGTGACTAACTAAAGTAATCAAGATTTAATGATTGCGCCAACTAAAGAGAATGCGATGATAAAATTATCAATTTAAGAGTGAGATGCGGAGTGCAAAATTTGGAATAAACAAAGTCAAAGAAAGATACAACCCCTAAATTTTCTCTGTTGCCCGCATCATTTGTGATCATATCCTTCTTTGCAACGAGTCGATTTCTTCAATTGCGATGGTTGAAGAACTAGTCGCGTTTTTTGGTTATCGCGTAGCTCCACCGCAATCGTTTACCATGATCGTTGCTAAAAACATCGAGAGGGTAAAAAATAATATAATTTTTTTGAAATGATGGTGTGAAAAGGATGTAAAAAGGATAAAGGATATAAAAAGGTAGAGTGAGTTCATGAAATTAAGATTTAAAAGGATACTTCAAAAGGATTGTGTCCCTGATGAATTTGAATCGTATGATTGCGTAGGGACTGCCTACTTCTTCTTTAGTCAGGAATTCCTCAGGTCCATGGAGGTTTTCTTGTGATGCAAGTCTCCTCCATGATATGTCTTGACTCTTTGCCCGTTGATTTTGAATGCGTTGGCCCCAACCTCATTGGTTAACTCAACCGCTCCATGCGGGAATACCTCTTTGATTATAAATGGACCAGACCATCGTGACTTTAATTTTCCAGGAAAAAGTTGCAGCTAAGAATTGTATAACAAGACCTTTTGTCCAACTTGGAGATTCTTCTCGCATAGTGGTTTGTCATGCCAACCTTTTGCTCGCTCCTTGTAGATCTTGGCATTTTCATATGCTTGAGTTCTCCATTCGTCTAGCTCGACCAATTGAAGTTTCCTAGTCTCTCCTACGGTCTTTAAATCAAAATTGAGCTTTTTCACTGCCCACATTGCTTTATGCTCTAATTCAAGCGGTAAGTGGCATGCCTTTCCAAACATCAGCGCATACAAGGACATGCCTATAGGTGTTTTATTGGCGGTCCTGTATTCCCACAGGGCATCGTCTAGCTTCATGGCCCAATCTTTTCGTGAAGGCTTCACCACCTTCTCTAGGATCAGCTTGATTTCCCTATTGGACACCTCAGCTTGGCCGTTTGTCTGTGGATGTTATGCGGTGGTGACCTTATGGTGGATATTATACTTGAGCAGCAATTTTTTGATGACGCTATTAACAAAGTGGGAGCCTTCATCACTTATTATGGCATGTGGGGTGCCAAAACGAGTGAAGATATTTTTCCGCAAGAACTTGGAGACAACCGCCGCATCGCTTGTGATGCACGATACCGCTTCAACCCATTTGGAAACATAATCGACGATCAACAGGATGTATTTGTGACCATTTGATGGTGGAAATGGCCCAATAAAGTCTATGCCCCATACGTCGAATAGCTTCAATTCTAAGATAATATTCATCAACATTGCATTCTTCCATGAAATGTTGCCTGTGCGTTGGCACCTGTCACATTTCATCGCATAGTCTCTCGCGTCCTTGAATAAAGTTGGCCAGAAATATCCACTTTGTAATACCTTTGCTACTGTGCGCTGGCCTCCAAAATGTCCATCATACAGTGAGTCATGGCATTGGGACAATATGCGTTGGTGAGTAGTCTCTGGTACACATAGATGCAAGATCTGGTCTGACCCCCTCTTGTAAAGATTTGGCTCGTTCCAATAATAGGATTTACATTCGTGTATAAGCCGCCACTTTTGGTGGGCTGTGTAATTTTCTGGGAATTGTGCACATACTAGATAATTTACTACATCTGCGTACTATGATAATTCTTCACTTCTAAACAGCTGCTCATTTGGGAAGGTTGCGTTCACCTCCGACTGGTTGCGGTCGACTTTCGGATTTTCTAATCTTGATATATGGTCCACAACCTGGTTCTCCGTCCCCTTGCGATCAATGATTTCCATGTTAAATTCTTGAAGGAGGAGAACCCATCGAATCAATCTCGACTTTGCAACTTTCTTTGTCATCAAATATTTGATTGCTGAGTGGTCAGTGTGAACGATCATTTTGGATCCCAGCAAGTAAACTCTAAATTTCTCCAGCGCAAAGATCACCACAAGAAGTTCTTTTTCAATGGTAGTGTAATTTGTTTGGGTAGGGTTCAAGGTTCTACTCGTATATGCGATGAGATGTAACATTGTTTTCTTCTTTTTTGCTAGCACCACCCCCATCACATAATCGTTAGCATCGCACATCAGCTTAAAGGGCTGTGTCCAGTCCGATGCAATCAATATAGGTGCAGTTATTAATGCGTTTTTTAGTATCTTGAATGTGTTAAGGCATTGTTCATCAAAGTCAAACATTCTTTCTGCCTCTAGCAACGCACTCAATGGTCAAGCAATCTTCGAAAAGTCCTTCACAAAACGTCGATAAAATCCTGCATGCCCCAGGAAGCTTCTGACAGCCTTCACATAAGCTCCCACCTCCAGCCCATCCTTGGAAACTTTATGCCCTAGCACAATACCTTCCTTCATCATGAAGTGACACTTCTCCCAGTTCAGCACAAGATTCATCTCTTCACATCTTCTCAGTATCTTCTCCATATTGTTTAGACATACTTCATATGTTTGCCTGTACACTGAGAAATCGTCCATAAAAATTTCCATTGAGTCTTTAAGATACTCAAAGAAGATGGCCATTACGCACCTCTGGAACGTGCTTGGCGCATTGCATAATCCAAACGGCATACGTTGAAAAGCAGACGTTCCATAGGGGCAGGTGAATGTGGTTTTCTCTAGGTCTTCAGGAGCAATCATGATTTGGTTGTACCCCACATACCCATCCAAAAAGCAGAAGTAATCATTTCCTACTAGGCGGTCTAACATCTAGTCAATGAAAGGCAAGAGGAAATGATCCTTCTTTGTCGCCGCATTAAGTTTGCAGTAGTCCATGCAGATCCGCCAGCCAATGACGGTCCTCATTGGTATTAATTCATTATTTGCATTTGGAACTACTGTCATTCCTCTTTTCTTTGGCATATATTACACGGGGCTGACCCACGTGCTATCAGCGATTGGATAAATAATGCATGCGTCTAACCATTTGATTATCTCCTTTTTCACGATCTCTTTCACCACAGGGTTCAGTCTGCATTGATGTTCGATCGACCCTTTTTGATTTTCTTCGAGACGTATCCTGTGCATGCAATATGCGGGGCTGGTTCCTCTAATGTCTGCCAGCGTCCATCCTATTGCTTTTATGTACTTTTTCAGGATGCTCAGCAGTGCATGCTCTTATTCTTCTTGAAGTGCAGAGGAAATTATTACTGGTAAAGTTTTATTTTGCCCCAGAAAAGCATACTTCAGGTGGTTTGGCAGGGTTTTCAATTCCACAGTGGGTGGTTGTTGTGCTTTTCTCTCTTCATTCAACGTCAGTTTTCTTCTTTGGTTGTTGTTTCCACGATTGCATTGCAGGTTACTACGGATGTGGTCGCATCCTCTCTTTCATTTTCATCTTCAGACTTTTCTTCTTCATAACAACTGGGTTCATTGTTGGAATCTTTTAAGTTTTCTTCTTCTGGATACTTCAATGTCAAACCTGAGCTTCTTTCCATTCATATTCAGCGTGATCTCTCCCTTGTACACATCAATCTGAGCGTGACCAGTGGATAAAAATGGTCGTCCCAAAATGATGGTTACCTCTTTGTCTGCTTTATAATCGAGGATGATGAAGTCTGCCGGTAAGATAAATTTGTCAATTGAGACCAGGACATCCTTCACCTTCCCCTCTGGATGAACTAGGGACCTGTTTGCCAGCTGAAGAGTCACCGTCGTGGGCGCCAGCTGCCCCACATTCAACTGTTTAAAAATTGAAAGGGGTATTAAGTTGATACTGGCCCCGAGATCGCAAAGCGCTTGACCTATATATATCCCTTCAATTGAGCAGGATATTGAGAAACTTCTGGGGTTATGCATTTTCGATGGAATAATGGTGTTTGACTTTTGTGTTAACGCCACCGTTGCGAACTTCCCTGTGCTCTTCTTCTTGGTCACCATGTTCTTCAGAAACTTCGCATATTTTGTCATTTGATCAATTGCTTCAGTGAAAGGGATGTTGATATGTAACTGTTTCAACATGTCCATGAAGCGATGATACTGCACTTCATCATTTTTCTTCTTCTTAAGTCTCTGAGGAAATAGTGGCAGCTGTATTTTCACGGTTCCCTGTTCCATAGGCTTAGAAGTGGATGCAACTTTCGGATCCATCGTCTCATTTTCTTCTGGTTCTTCTTAAGTTAACGGGGTCTGGGATTCCATCGCAACTAGATTAGTCTGACTTGGCTCCTTCTTCTCTTCCGCCACTGTTTTTCCACTTTGCAACGTCACAACTTGACATTGCTCCTTTCCCGTATTCCCCGAGTTACGAGGGAGCTCAATTGAACTCGGCAACGCCCCTTGCGCTCTATTCTTTAGCTCGCCCACAATTTGTCCTATCTGAATTTCGAGATTGCGGATAGACGTTGCCTGATTCTGAAGTACTGTTTCATTCTTCTCAATATACTACTTTAGTAAGCTCTCTAAAGATGAAGATTGCGGCGCCTGTGAACTGCTAGCTTGATTTTGCGATTGATCGTTTGTTTACGGGAAAAATCTTGACGGCCCTTCTTTTTGCGCCATGGGATGATAATTTTGTTGTTGATTTTTCCACGCGAAGTTATGGTGGTTTTTCCACCCGGGGTTATAAGTATTGGAGTAAGGATTATTCTTTATGAAGTAAATAGACTACGGATTCCTCGGACACTCTTCCATCGGATGGGCTTCTCCACAAGTGGCACAACTTGCGCTCGTTTGATCGATTGCGTTGACCTGCCCTCTATGCATTTAATGCATCTCCCAGAAGTCTTTCGAGCTATCCAAGAGTGATCTCTCAGCGTCTTCTTCTATCCGCTCCCCTCTGCCTTTAAGTAAAGAATTACAGACTAACGACTATCTATGATCTATCTTATATGTATATGGCGAACTGTATAGCATTTGAACTCTAAAACTCCAAACTCCTTTAACGATGGTGGCCTTCAGTATTTATATAGCTTTAAGGTGAAGAGCTTTTCTCTCTAATGATTACAATGATGGGAGGTCATTAAATCTTTGTCTGATGTGTCGATTAATGGTCACCGGAAAGTTGAATGTACTTGCTATAGTGTGTCATTAACGGCTTGTCAATTAAATTCGGATTCGACTGTCATCAGCTTTCCGTCCCATCACGATTTATTATGCTTTCACTTTGATGCACCGTCTTTATGCGGCCACCTACTCGAGCAAGTTCTCGCGAGCACATATGATCGCATGGCTTTGCGGTTGTAATCTTTTAGTGCGCGCGGTCGCCGAGTTCCTTGGATCGCAATTTGCTTTGTGCCAATGAATTTCTCCTACACAAAATAAGTAAATTAGTTGCTTTTATGTGATGGGCACATGCGATCGCAATATTCTTAGTTAATGCTTTTGGACATGATTTTGTATATTTTTACCGTCGCATACCTACATTGTTTTACATCTTTGCACTGTAATAATGTGCATTTCTGCCCGTTATCAGTTAGCAAGCTTCATTGCTCAGTAACTGACTAAACGATCGCTTGGTAACGCAAGGTAAATCGTTTACCTATCGTCGTGCTACACGATTGCACAGACGATCAGGCTTCGTAGCCTCGTCGTCATCTACGCGATCGTTTAATTATGCTCCTATTGTCTAGTGCGCGTTGAACAATCGTCTACCTATAGCGTTTGCTACAAGATTAAGACCTCCTGGCGGTTCAAGACCCAGTTCGCCTGTGAACCGGTTTGCTCGATAAAAAATGTAATAGATAGGGTTTTTTTCATTCCGGTTTTTGTAAAGGCTCATCCCGGTCCATTAATCCTTTATTTATTACATGCGATGTATATGTTTTTTATATGTCATATGGTATGCACATATAGTAAATCCTACTTAGGTTATGCAATGGTCATGCATCATCTCACTATTATAATTGTTATAATTTAGAGAAGCATGATTTAATTATGTAAGAGCATACTCATGTATCATATAATATAAGAGTTATATTTATGCATGCATAAAAAACATTGACATGCATCATCTTTATATTATAATTGTTATAGTATAAAGGTGAATGATTGCATGTTTGCTTGGTTGTTACGCGTTATATAAAAGTTATAATAGTAATGACCAGAAATTGCATGAAGCATGACACATAGGTTACTTTATAAATGTTATAAACATCTCGTTGTGTGCAATGTTTTTAGTTGTTTCTTTTTAAAAGTTAAAGAGAAATTATAATTAAAAGAAATAAGAAAGATATGTATGCTCACTTAGATTTAATTCATGGTTTTATAGTGTTTAAAACTTGGATCACATAGACCTAAGATCACGGTTCTAATACGATTAGCACCCCTAAGGCTTTAATCTTTTAATCAGTTTAATAGGATTAAATTGGCTAATAAAAGGTTATAGTGTAGCAAATCTATCTATAAGGGATCTTTTGTTGAAGGCGGGTTCTGTCTAGGCTGGGGTATTTAAGTTGATGGAAACGTAACACCCCTACCTGGGAACTTACCTGAAAAGGTGAATTAGATAGATTTGATGCATCCATGCAAGTTAAGGACACTCCATTAAAGTGTTTAAATGTGACTACTTGAACTTGTTCATATTTCATAGACAAACGTTGTTTATGAGCAGAGTTTAAAAAGACGACTTAGACTAAAATCAGTAGCCGGATTGTCTAGGTTAATGAATCCTCAAGTAGAACATTCAGTGGGAGGTACTTGAGGCATGAGATACTTCACTTAAACCTTTCACGTTTCTCCTAAATAGCCCACACTGTGAGATCTACCCTTGACCTCGCGGCACCTTTGCGTGTCCCACTAATGGATGGTATTTGGGTAGGTCAATATCAAGGTGGATGGAGAGAGTGTTCATAGTAAGTGGGAGCGAGAAGTATGACCGTATATCCCTCAGTCTTCCTCGTTAGGTTGAATAAAGTTACTACGCATCACCTCGAAGCACCCTGGGTGTGTCCCTCTAAAGGATGACAGTTTTGCACATTTCTTTATTTGAACTCCTATAAGAGGATAAGGTAACTTAGTTTCTTGTCCTAATCTGCTTCTTCCCTACGGTGGGCTCATTAGGGCGGAACTCTAGCACCGAAAGCGAGGGGTTACACTTACGCGAAATAGTTAAAGGTTAACGATTCTGGACCAAAAAATGGTGGTTGTTAGGTTCAGTTCCAAGAGTTGGTTCTGCTTAATGGTTGAGAATGTCTCATCCCAGCGAAGGGGCAACTAGTCACCCCACCGGTGACGTTTGTCCTGCCTCACTGAGGCATCATTGCAAAATAGAAGTCTATAACTTAAGGTACTTGAAACTATTTTACAAAACTGATTGGTTTAAAAGTGGTTTAGCAAATTTCTAATAAAGTTTTGTTCGTATTTTTAGCAACTTTTTCAAAATGGCAACAACCATGTTGGCATTGTTAAGCGCCAAAAAACTTACTGGCGATAATTTCGCAACATGGAAACATATGATCACGACGATCCTGATCATTGAGGATCTCATGTTCGCTCTCATGGAGGCTTGTCCTCCTATTCCGGCTCTGAATGTCGCTCGAAATGTTTGGGAGGCATACGAGCGATGGACAAGGGAAAATGAGAAGGTCCGAGCCTACATATTGGCAAGTCTTTATGAAGTCTTGGCCAAGAAACATGAGCTTATGGTCTCAGCGCGTTAGATCATGGAGTCCCTACGGGGGATGTTTGGATAACCATCTGAACAGCTTATGCATGAGGCTCTTAAATATATATTCAACTCCAAAATGGAAGAATGCACCTCTATTCGTGAACATGTGCTAAACATGATGGTCCACTTTAATATGGGGGAGTTGAATGGGTCTACCATCGATGAAGGCAGCCAGGTTAACATAATCTTGCATTCTTTGCCGGAGAGCTTCCTACACTTTATTAGCAATGTGATTCTTAACAAAGTGAAATATAACCTTACAACTCTCATCAATGAGTTGCAAACATACCAATCTTTACTGAAAAGTAAGGAGAGGCAGAAGGGTGAGACAAATGTTGCTCCATCCTCTAGGATGTTCCATAGAGGTTCGACATCAGGAACAAAGTCTGCACCTTCTACTTTTAACTCTGCAAAGGGGAAGAAGAAGAAGGGTGATAAAGGAAAAGGGAAGACACCTGCTAACCCACCGCCTGTCACCCAAAGTAGGCATCCACAAGTTGCTAAGGGAAAGTGTTTCCACTGCAACCAAGACAGACACTGGAAGAGGAACTGTCTTCGGTATCTGAAAGAGAAGAAAGCAACAAAGGCCGATAAAGGTAAATGTAATTTACTTATGCATGAAACTTGTTTAGTGGAGAATGATGATTCTGCCTGGATAATTGATTCGGGTGCCACTAACCATGTTTATTCTTCTTTTCAGGGGATTAAATCTTGGCGAAAACTTAAGGCTGGTGAGATGACGATGCGAGTAGGCACCGGGCACGTTGTCTCAGCTGTGGCAGTGGGAGGACTCAAGTTAGCTTTACATAATAGGTTTCTTATTTTAAATGATGTATATATTGTTCCTGAACTAAAGAGGAACCTTATTTCTGTAAAGTGTTTATTGTAATGTAAATATACTATCTCGTTTAATGTGGATAAAGCGTTTATTCATAAATATGGTGTTTTTATTTGCACAACAAATTTGGAATCGAATTTATATGTGCTAAGGCCATTAGCCATTAATTCCCTCCATAATACTGAATTGTTCAGAACTGCCGTAACTTAATCAAAACGTCGAAGAATTTCTCCAAAAGAAAATACCCAACTTTGGCATCTTCGTTTAGGGCACATCAATTTCAATAGGATTGAGAGATTGGTGAAGAATGGACTTCTAAATGAGTTAGAAGAAAATTCTTTACCAGTGTGCGAATATTGCCTTGAGGGTAAGATTATTAAGCGACCTTTTACTGGAAAAGGTTATAGAGACAAGGAGCCTCTTGAGTTAGTACATTATAACCTTTGTGGTCCTATGAATGTGCAAGCCCAAGGTGGCTACGAGTATTTTATCAGTTTCACTGATGATTACTCAAGGTACGGGTATGTTTATCTTATGCAACGAAAGTCTGAATCCTTTGAAAAGTTCAAAGAGTTCAAGGCTGAAGTTGAAAATGCATTAGATAGATGGATTAAAACACTTCGATTGAATCAAGGTGGAGAGTTTTTGGACTCGGTATTCTAGGACTATTTGATAGAACATGGAATCATTTCCCAACTCTCAACGCCAAGTACACCTCAGCAGAATGGTGTAGCGGAGAGAAGAAAATAGAACCTTGTTAGACATGGTTCACTCGATGATGAGTTACGCTTCCTTACTGAACTTGTTTTGGGGTTTCGTAGTGGAAACTGCGGTATATATACTCAACTGTGTTCCCTTCAAGAGTATTGCAAGAACACCTCTGGAGTTGTGGAATGGGCATAAAGCTAGTTTACGTCACTTCTGCATTTGGGGTTGCCTTGCACATGTGCTTGAGGCNAAGAACACCTCTGGAGTTGTGGAATGGGCATAAAGCTAGTTTACGTCACTTCTGCATTTGGGGTTGCCTTGCACATGTGCTTGAGGCCAATCCCAAGAAGTTGGAACCACGGTCGAGGTTATGCCTTTTTGTAGGCTAGCCCAAAGGTACACGAGGGGGTTATTTTTATGATCCGACGAAAAATAGGGTGTTTGTTTCAACAAACGCTACTTTTCTGGAGGAGGATCATATAAGGGAGCACAGTCCACGAAGCAAAGTTGTGTTGCGTGAGCTTTCCAATGAAACTACTGAAACTTCAACAAGAGTTGCTGAAGAGCCTGCTACATCAGCAAGGGTTATTGATTGGAGTTCATCCAGTAGGTTAGTTCCACCTCAAGAGTTGAGGGAACCTCAACGTAGTGGGAGGGTTGCGAACCCACCCATTCACTATCTGGGTTTCACAGAAATCCTTGCTATGGTAACAGATGGTGACGTTGAGGATCCGTTGTCTTATAAGAAGGCAATGAAGGATGTTGACCGAGATGAATGGGTCAAGGCCATGGATCTCGAGATGGAGTCGATGTACCTCAACTCAGTATGGGATCTTGTAGATCAGCCTGATGAGGTAAGACCTATAGGAAGTAAATGGATCTACAAGCGCAAATGGGGTGCTGATGGGAAGGTACAAACCTTCAAGGCTCGACTTATGAAAAAGGGTTATACTCAGGTAGAGGGAGTTGACTATGAGGAAACTTTCTTGCCTGTTGCCATGTTAAAGTCGATTCATATCCTCCTATCCATTGCAACTTATTATAATTATGAGATATAGAAAATGGACGTCAAGACGACCTTTCTGAATGACAATCTTGAGGAGACCATTTACATGGTGCAAACCGAGGGATTCATAGCTTAAGGTCAAGAGCAAAATGTTTGCACACTGAATCGGTCTTTATGGATTGAAATAGGCATCTCGATCTTGGAACATACGATTTGATACTGCAATCAAGTCATATGGCTTTGACCAAAACGTTGATGAACCCTGTGTCTACAAGAAGATCATTAACGCTTCAATAGTCTTCTTAGTGTTATACATAGACGATATCCTACTCATTGGGAATGATGTAAGTCTACTGACTGCAGTTAAGAACTGGCTAGCGACCCAATTCCAAATGAAAGATTTGGGAGAGGCTCAGTTTGTTCTAGGTATACAGATCTTTCGGGATCATAAGAACAAAGTGCTAGCACTATTTCAAGCATCGTACATTGACAAGATGTTGCTCAAGTACTCGATGTAGGACTCCAAGAGGGGCCTACTACCGTTCAGGCATGGAGTTACTTTGTCTAAGGATATGTGTCCTAAGACGCCTTAAGAGGTTAAGGAGATGAGATGGATCAGTTTAACCCAGGCCATTTTAATGTTACTGACCCATTTACGAAGGCTCTCACGATTACAGTGCTTGAGAGTCACCTACGGAGCATGGGTCTACAGGATTGCTTGCGGCTGGACTAGGGCAAGTGGGAGATTTTCTTGTACTGGGCTTTTATGCCTTAGTTTATTGTTTTGTACTAGTTTTTTGTACACCCCACTTCGCTTTAGGACAAGTGGGAGATTGTTGGGGTTGATGTCCTAAAGTCTCGTGTCCTGTAATTTGTAAACAGTTTGTACGAACGTTGTGTTGTTAATATGTGATATTTACTTCACATCCTGTATTTTTGCTTAGTTGCTTGTTTTATTTACTTTACCACAAACCAATAAACATAAAATCCTTGGTTATCTATATGTGACTCAAGCATGTATGTGGTGACATACAAGTGGATCATGTCTTGAGTGATAACCAAAATGGTCTATAGTATATGGACATAGGAGGGAAACCTTATCTTGGTAACGCTACAGACGTGGCCCGCTTTGTGAAATGGTCACAAGTGTTGTGACTTGTCACAGATGGTTTGATCTTGATGTGTTGGGGACATGCAAGCGGGTGCGTCCTATACAAAGAGTTTGTATAAGACCTGACCACGAAGTGTTAACGTCTTGTTATATAACACCGTTCATGACAGAGGCTTCACTTCACTAGGATGACCATAGGTAACATGACCTCAATCCTGAGTGAGTTGGGAACTCCTGTCATTGAGGGCGATCCTTTGATTTGTATGGGTGCGAGTGGCCAGGTCGTCGATTCAAACCTACCATTTTTGGGATTCGTCTGATTTGAGAGCTGGGAACTCAGCTACACAATATGAAATTCACTTCTTCCCCGAGATAGGGGTAAGTAGATAGATAACTCCCTTAAGAGCTGATTCCGGGGCTTGAACGATGTGGCACCACACACCTTCTCTTGGCCCGAGAGGTGTTCATACATAGTTGGACTATGTTGAATTGTTCATTAGAAGAATCAGTAGTACTTAAGGAGTGAGATGTAACTACAGAGGCAAAACGGTAATTGGGCCCAACTGTACTTACGAGCATCTATGAAGGGTCATCGTACTGATGATTGGTTATATCCGATGGATACTGAAATATATTTGTGGTAAAAAGAGTTCAGCTATTGGTCTTTAGTGGAATACCTGACAGTTTACGGATAGTGGATCTTGTGGCTAAAGAGTTTAGTCAGTTATTCACGGACCGTTGGAGCTTTGAGCCACAGGTTCATTAGGTCCTCTGGGTAGCTTGGATAAAGTCGAGAACCAGTGTTTGGGTTAATTTGAAATGTTCAAATTGACAAGAGGAAGTTCGATTATATATGATATAATTGGAATGGTTATGATATAATTGGCAAAATGTATGAGATACATTATTTTGGAGGAAATTAGATATAAATATGATTTATATCAAGTAGAGGAGAAAATACTATAGTAGATATGTGATATTAAACTATATGATAAAAATATAATATCATTATATTTATTAATATCTTAATTAGTTAATTATATGATAATTAAGCCAAAAACCACGTTTGGACGTGGGTTAGTGGGAATTAGTCGGTTATTGTAACTGATGAAATAAAAATGAAAATTTTTCATTTTGATTCACAAGTTCGTTCAATCGTCCAAAAGAAATCGTAAGAGCATGTTGTTGAAAAAGAAAACGATCGTTTAAAAATTTTGAGAGCCTATATGACAGTCCTCTCCGCCTAAACGATCGTCCTTCTTACGCCTAAACGATCGCACACTTATTTCTACACGATCGCATAGCTTCCCTAAACGATCATATAGTGTGCCGAGTTTGCTAAATGATCGTATACCTTTTCCTAAACGATCATTCAGTAAAGCCTACATGATCGTGTAGCTTCTCCTAAATGATAAGCATTTTGCTATGCGATAGCGTCTTTTCCCCCCTACTTGCTTATCGCCTACAGGATTCGTGTTTCCTCCTTCCTCTACCAAATTCACCAAATATCATGCTTTGGGTTCTCACTCCAAGAATACCTGGGGCTCTTTTCTTGTGGTGTCGTCCCCATAGTGTTCGTGTTCGCGGTTGTTCATGCTGCTGCAGTCGACCCTTCCGCTGGGCGTTGGTAGATCGTGTGGAGGTTTTCTATTGCTTTGAGTGCTGAAGTTTGAAGAACGTCTTCAACTGGTATGGCACTATTTCCCTTGTTATTTTGTTGTTCATAGCATGCTGATAATTAGTGTTTGTTTGCATAACTGTTCGTATGAATGTATAATGTTGTATTTCGGTCACTGTGAGATCGGAGCGATCTGAACACGCTCATGGAACTCTTTGGTAAGAGATCCTTCAAAAAGAGCAATACAAGGCTGTCACCCTAAGAAATGGGTTGGAATATGAAGGGCCGAAGATGCTTGGAGAGCACAAACAGAGTCGTGAGGGAGCAACAACAAATGTTATGTCTAAGGAAGGACTAACCTCAATAGTTGAAGAAAAGAAGAAAGTTGCAAAAGATAAAAAGAAAGATGAAGACAAAACCTCAGTAGGTACATGGGAAAAAAATATAGTTCCAGTATACAAGCCATTAATACCTTTTCCCCAGATATTGCAAAAAGTGAACCAGGATACATAATCAAGAAGTTATTGGACATTTTAAAGCAACTTCATATCAATATTCTTTTAGTTGAGACATTAGAGAAAATTTCAAACTATGTGAAATTTGTAAAAGATATCTTATCCAAGAACTGCAAGCTGCTGGAGAATGAAACTGTTGCATTAACCGAGTGCTATAGTGCCTTGATCAACAACAAGATTCTCTTAAAGCTAAAAGACCTGGGAAGCTTCATCATCCTATATTCTATTAGAGGAAAAGTTTAGGCAGAGCATTGTGCGATCTGGGTGCAAGCATTAATTTATGCCTAATTCAGTGTTTGCATAGTTAGGGATTGGGGAAGTGAAACCGACAACTGTAACTCTTCAGTTGGCCGATAGATCCACAACTAATCTAGTGAGAAAGATTGAATATGTTTTGGTAAAGGTCAATAAGTTTGTATGTTTTGTAGACTTCATAATCTTGGACTATGAGGCAGATAGAGAAGTTCCTATCATCCTTAAGCTTTTGTTCCTTGCTACAGGACATACACTAATTGATGTGCAGAAGGGAAAGTTAACCATGCGAGTCAACGATCAACAAATCACGTTTAATGTTTTGAATGCACTTAAGTTCCCCTGCGGTATTGACGAATGCTCATTTATCAAGGATATTAACAATTATTCGTTTATTGAAGATATTGATGCATTGGTTTATAATGTGTAGGCCTGGATGACTCAAGAAGTGCAAGACATAATTCCTAAAGAAATTGTAGAAATGGAGCAGATTGCTACAGTCGCAGTAACCACAAAGAGCACAAAGTGTCTAGACCATTAAAGTCATCAATAATTAAACCGCTAGAGCTCTAGTTGAAACCATCGTCATCACACTTGAAGTATGCATATCTCATTTAGAACAACACATTGCCGATAATCATTGCTACAGAATTGATCAAGCAGAACGAACAATTGTTGTTGAACATTCTAGGAAAACATAAACAAGCAATTGGCTAGACATAGCTGATATAAGGTGAATGAGCCCTTCGTTTTGTATGCACCCGATCAATCTAGAGGAAAAAGCAAAGAACCCCATTGAAAACCAAAGCCGTTTGAACCTGAATATGAAGGAAATTGTGCGTAAAGAGATTATCAAATGGTTAGATGTTGGAGTAATCTATTCTATTGTTGGCAGTTCATGGGTCAATCCTGTTCAATGTGTGCCCAAGAAAGGGGGCATGACTGTGGTACCCAATGAACAAATGAACTAATCCCAACAAGAATAGTGACATGTTTGCGTGTATACATGGATTACCGCAAGTTAAACAAAGCCACGAAGAAGGACCACTTCCTGTTACCGTTCATTGACTAGATGTTTGACATGTTGACGGGGAAGGAATATTACTGCTTCCTTAATGGATACTCGGGTTATAATCAGATTACAATAGTGCCAGATGATTAGAGTAAAACAACGTTCATTATACCCATGTGGCTTTTTCGCTTTTAGGCGAATGCCATTTGGCTCGTACAATGCTCAAGCAACATTCCAATGATGCATGATGGCAATATTCTTAGACCTTGTGGAGCGGACTGTCGAAGTATTCATGGACGACTTTTCTATGCATTGAGAATCATTTCAAATCTATTTGAAGAATTTGGAGCATGTGTTGAATCATTGTGAAGAAACGAATCTGGTACTCAGTTGGGAAAAATGTCACTTTATGGTGACAGAAGGAATCGTCTTGGGGCATAAGATATCCAAACATGGACTTGAAATGGATAAAGCTAAGGTTGAGCTTATCTCTAAGCTTCCTGCTTCCACAAAAGTGAAAATGTAAGAAATTTCTTGGGACATGCTAGTTTTTGTAGAAGATTCATAGAAAACTTCTCACTGATTTCAAGGCCCCTCTACAAACTATTGGAGGTTGATAAACCATTTTTTTTTATTAAAAGTGTGAGGAAGCATTTGAGAAGCTGACAGAAGCATTGACAACAACCCCTATCATGGCAAAACCTTATTGTCATTGTCGTTCGAGTCGATGTGTGATACAAGCGACTATGTAATTGAGGTAGTGTTGGCACATAAAAAGGCAAAGTTATTCATCCAGTTTATTATGTAAGTAAAATAATGAATGAAGCCCAGGAGAATTACACCACAGAAAAGGACTTATTAGCAGTGGTATTTGGTTTTGAGAAATTTAGACCCTATTTGTTAGGGACCAGAGTTGTCGTCCACACTGGCCATTTGACATTGAAGTATCTGCTTACAAAAAAAGAATGTGAAACCATGATTGATCAGATGGATACTGATGTTGCAGGAGTTTGACTTGGAGATTATAGATAGAAAAGGAACGGAGAACCAAGTAGCTGATCATTTGTCAAAATTAAAAAGAAAGACAGAAGAATTAGGCGAAGTGAGAGATGCTTTCATCGATGAGCAACTGTTAACGGTTGACAGCAGTCCATGGTATGCTGACTTTGCTAACTACTTGGCAGCGGGCATTATTCCACCAGAAGCTACGAGCCAATAGTTGAAAAAAATTCTTCCATGATCTAAAGCAATACCATTGGGATGAACCTTTATTGTTTAAGCAAGGACCATACCTAATTTCAAGATAGTGAGTCAGAGGATTAGGTACGTTCTATTCTTAAGGCCTATCATGATGCACCTTATGGAGATCCTTTTGTAGGTACTAAAATACCAGCCAAAGAGTTGTAATGCGGGTATTTTTGGCTAACATTATTTAAAGATGCTCACATGTTTGTTCAAAGTTGCGACCAATGCTAGAGGACTGGAAATTTAACTGCTCGTAGTGAAATGCCCATGAACTATGTCTTGGAAGTGGAAATCTTTGATGTTTGAGGATTCGATTTCATGGGGTCGTTCCTTCCATCATTTGAGAACTCTTACATTCTTCTCGCGACAGATTATGTCTCCAAATGGATAGAAGTTGTTGTGACCGCATCTAATAATGTGAAGGTGGTGAAGAAGTTCCTTTTAAAGAACGTCTTCAGCAGATATGGAATGCCAAGGGCTTTAATAAGTGATGAATAGTCACATTTCATCAACAGATCGATGGCCAGTCTGCTAAAAAAATACAATGTGAAACATCGTATGGCCATAACATTCCACATCTAGACTAATGGTCTGGCAGAGTTGTTAAATAGAGAAATCAAAGGAATTCTCAAGAAGACAGTGGATCCATTGAGGAAGGTGATAACGAGTAGAAATGCACGTTATTACAGTACTAAGTTATTAAACAATGCAGGTTTGTGTTGATAAAATATATAAGATTGCGTCCAAAAAGCATTAAGTTCATGACATTGTGGTCGCATGCATTCATCGCATGAAAACAATTAACTTTTGTATTTGTATGCAGAATATGCGTTGACGCAATGCGGAAAATGCGATCACAAGAAATCAATGGTCGAGCGCAGCATTACCGCAAGGCTTTGCGATGATTTGTGCTCGTAAGCATTTGCTCAAGAAGGATTGCCGCATAGAGTCGGCACAACTTGGTGGGTGCATTTGAGTGAAAAGCATAATTAATCATGATGGGATAGAAAGCTGATGACGGTCGAGTCCAAACTAAGTTGACAAGCCGCTAACGATCTACTATAGCAAGTACACTCAGCTTTTTGTTGACAAATATTCGGCGTATCAGACAGAGAATTAAAGCCATCCCATTAGTGCAATCATAAGAGAGAAGACGCCTTTCACCTCGTAGCTCTATAAATACCGAAGGCAACCTTCAGTAAAGAAGTTCAGATAGTTAGAGAATTTTCCCTTAGTTAGAAGTAGCCTTGTTCTTAGAATTTCTTTTATTTAAGATGGAAGCGAGAAAAGCGAGATTGTGTCGAGAGATCATTCTGGTGAACTTGGAAGAGTGCCGGAAGCGTCGAGCTCAGAGAGAGGGCCAGCTTCTGCAGAAGCAAGAATATCTTTTAAACAGAATAGAGTTAACAGTGTAAAAGTCTTGGGAAGCAAGGGATTGCTACCAGGCTCTCTATCTTTATCTTCCATTGTCATTTTGTACTTAAACTTATCTAAAGAAATGGAATTTACTTCTTTATATCTATTCACTCTCTGTTTATTACGCATGAGTAGCTAAATCTGTCGAATGGGTTGAGAAGTACTTAGCTAGCATAACTGGGGATCTTCATTCTATGAGATTATCTTGTATTATGTATGCTTCATTCGTCCATTAGAGATACTCGGGAGGGTAGTCTAAGGATAGAATCTAGGCTTGGAAAAGTCAGTTTAGAATCTAGGCTCGAGAGAGTCAGATTAGAACACATAATCAAGTGATAGGAGCTTAGGAATAAGCATTGTTTGCTATTAACGCATCACATGCATCCTAGAGATGGTTATGATTGTGTGCGGTCACCTTGTCGTTGTTTGCATTTTGCATCATCGCATAGGCAAAAAGTAGAGACTTAGGAATAATCTCTATGGACATTTCGCATTCATCACATGCGTCCTAGAATTAAGATCATGACATTTGCATTGGAAAATGATTTGCTGTCGCATGAGTGTAGCATGATCGCATAGTTTGACGCATTCCGGGGAAATGCTAGCTAAAGACCTTCTCAACCTATTCCTCTGCATACTCAGTGTATCTACTGCATAATCGATCTTTTCTCAAATCTGCCGCATACTTTTTATATCTCAAACAACAACCCAAAATAACTCTTTGATTGATTGGTTACCACAAAGTATTCTTAGAAATTATCACCGCATATTGTTTTCCCTAATCTCTGAGTTCGACCCTGGACTTACCAGGAAACTCAGTGGTATTTATACTTGGATTCCGCTGGGAAAACATGTTGCTCAACGCATTTCCATCATCGTGTTTCATTCCATAATTTCATCACATAAAATAACGCATTAGAAGGACGGGTTATTACAACTTGACAAAGCACTATGGACGCACAGGACAACTTTTAAAGTGCCATTAGAAATGTCTCCATATAGGACAATCTTCGGTAAGACATGTCATCTGCCATTAGAATTAGAGCATAAAGAACTATGGGCAATCAAGAAGCTAAATATGGATATGAAGCAAGCAAAAGGAAAAAGGATGTTACAACTGAATGAGCTAGAGAAGCTTCGATACCAAGCCTATGAAAATACCAAACTAAGCAAGGACAAGATGAAAAGATACTATAATGAGAATACGACCAACCAGGTTTAAAAAGGGACAATAGGTGTTGCTATTCAATTCTAGATTAAAGTTATTCCTAAGGAAGCTTAAGTCCAGGTGGTCAGGGCCATTCGAGATTTACAAAATATTTCCACATGGTGCAATAGAGCTGAAAGATGACGATTATAGTGGCCAAAAAGTGAAACCCTATCGGAGTGTGGAAGAGAACAAAGGGAAAGTTTCAATTTCCATTGTCGAGTTAGAATAGTCATGAAAACTTGTACACATGTATGTTTTTCTTTATTTTGTAAAAAAAAAAAAAAAAAAAAAACTGAGTTTGTATTTGCTTCAATTAAATAAGCTTTGTCTAGGTGGGTTTTGTCTAAGGACAAGGTATTTAAGATGATCGTAGGGAACATCTTGACCTGGGAACCTACCTTGGATTTTATTTTAGGTAACGAACATTCTAAGATTTTTGCTTAAGTGTGCAGATAAAAAAGGGGGGGGGGGGGGCGGGGGAAGGGGAGAGGAAAGTTAATGCGCCTGCATCAGACTAAGTGATGTGGCCGCATCAATGGGCAAAACTTAGGGTTTTTTTTAAAGGGTCACTTCAAGTCAGTGGGCAACGCTACCCATAAATAGGTTGACCTGCCCATCATTTAATTCCACCCTTTGTTTCACCTACCCTTTTAAGATTTCATTTGCATTTTTCTCTCCCAAAGAAAAACCGTCTGAGGGTCTTACCGATAATCTTCTTTCTCCTTTTTTCGGTGCCACTACTCACAAAATCACTCCCACTACCCATGATGAAGCTCGATTCCTCTTCAAAAAAGGAAGCGCTAAAGGAGCATTCACCTTCTAGTTGAAAGAAATCAAGACAGGGAAAGATTCAACCTTGAAATAAAAAAAAGAATGGCTAGCCATGACCGATCAACCTCCGCAATCAGTGTTTGCTTCATTCGGACATGGTGCAACGAGGAGCAAGCATCAAAGCACTCGAAGAATGCAGGAAGAAAGGGAAGAAGTATTAACCCGATCAGGCATGCATGGGCGTCATGAGCCTCGCCTTCGCTCGCATGAATGGTGAAATTAAATAAGAGAGATGGGCGAGCAGAGAAGGAAAGCCCTTATTGAAGAGCCTATGGAGAAAACAGCCTCAAAGTCAAAGGCCCTTATTTCAACTACACATGGTAAGGGTTCCCGTCCCTCTTTTTTAATTAACATTCAGGGAGAATGATCCTCTTTTGGGAATCTGGTCTCAGAGGACAAGTGGAGAAGGGTGATGAGGTGGGTATGAAAGGCGGCAAGGGATGGAGAAATCAAGTATTGAGCGATTTGAGATATGAGCAAGCTGAGAAGGAGTTTCAGAAGAACTTAGCTGAAGATTAAGAGAGCTGACATAAGGAGGCAAGAAGCCTAGAGGTAAGTGGAGAGAAAAAGTGCCTTGGATGATCAAGGGCAAGCTGGGGCAGAACGCCAGGTGGTGTTCCAGTAGGAATTTGATACGATCGCATCAGTCCTGCCCCAGCAAGAGGAGAAGGTTGCGGTTCTTGAGCAACCCATTGAAACTGATGCAGGTAAAGCACCTTTCCAACAAAAGAAAGGTAAAGGCATGTTGAGGATGAAGAAAAGTTTGATGGCCTCTTTGTTTATAAAGATCCAAAACCAACTCGTGTGGAGGATCCAACAGAGAAGGAACACCTGGTTGAGGATGAAGGCACACTGAGTTCCACCAAGGAAACCACAGAAAAAGTGACTCCCGAGAGGGTCACAAGGTCAACAAGCAAAAGGAAGGCCAATGTGATAACTTGTAGAAATACAAGTTATTTATACTGTTTTATTTAGATATTGCAGCCAATAGAAAGGAAAGTTACGTCAATTGTATGGAAATTCACTAAGAAATGTGAGAATTATAAATTGTCGTCAATACACCCACTAACACCATTGCGATGGTAGAAAAGAATATTTCAAATCTGTTTTGCAGGAAATCAAGTCACCGTTCATGGCTCAAGATAAAAGAACAATGCATCTATGTCGCATCGTGCCCATCATTCAGGAATGAATAGACGATCAACGCAATGACGGTGCATGCAACAATCGATCAAGAGCTAAGCGATCAACGCAATCTCAACCGCATGCGGTAATTAAAAACAACATTACATTCGGGCAAGCAATTCCACCGTCTAGATCTGTGTCAAGACGTTGACACTCTTCTGTATTTGTTTCTATCTCTTTTCATCACTTGTACTCATCTTCTTAAATCTCTATCATTCACACCATGTATCAGACACTTAATTCTATAATTAAATATTATGATCATTTCCATCTCCATCTCTTTGCCTATTTTCGTTCATCTATATTTCACTTTCTCCATGATGTTTTCTTAATCCCTTGGATAATTAGCAATAATTGAGCAAATGAATTAATTGGGTTAAGGAAATAATTATGTTTAGTCAAGGTATGCCAGACGGCATCTTCACCTGTAAGAGCAGAAATGAAGATGCCATTCCGCCTATTAAGAGAAGGTTGGAAGAATGCATTAACTAAAGCGAGAAGTACTTCCAGAGATGGAAGCAACCTTGCGTTCACCACGTTCATCCCTGTTTCACCATAAAGATATGGGAACACGGTCGATCACCGAGAGGTGTACGCCAAGAGAAAGCGGAATCTTAGTTATATCTTTAACGCAATTAACAAACTTGCCATGATTGTACTAATTATTCTTTCTCCTTCTGATTCATCCATTAAGCCTTGCCATCGCATACCACGATCCTTTGTATAAACCTCACAGTCAATCTCGAACTCAGCATCATGTATATCATGTATCTTGTATCTTACATCACATAGCTTAGGTTTATTTTCATCGCAATTTATTTTATTACCGCAACTTTAGTTTATCTGCACAATTTTACTTTACCGCAATTTACTTTCCTGTATAAATACACTCTTTATTAATTGTAAAAACCGGTCGCATATATCCCAAATGTAACACATTAACGACAACAATCCCTGTGTTCGACCTCGGATAACTCTGAGAAACTTGCGTTGGAATTATACTTGGTTTCAACGCAAGGAAACTTGTGACAACACATAGCATACTACAAACATGTCATTAATAATGCATGCATCTAGAAGTAGTATCGCATAAAATGTGCATGAGCAGCAACACAACATAATATTACATTTTGCGTTACAAGTTTATGGTACCGTTGCCGGAGATTGGTAACGATTAGTGTTGAATACGTTTGTAGTATATGCAGGACAGATCTCTTTGTCCTGGCTATTTATTGCGAAGATCAGTCTAACGGCTTATGAGTACTGGAGTGATCCAGAAATTCTAAACTGACCCAGAGATCAGGTGTATTTTTCGTGTAGGAGCACATCAGAACTAGATTAAGCGTCGAAACTTCAAGACTTATGGTTGCGGAGAATGCATGGTTTGAGAAATGTGCAACGCATTCTCCATAACTGGTGTGATTCTCGAAGGAAGTAGATCATTTTTCTCCCCGTATACATTGTGGGATGAGACCAGGAAGAGAACTATGTCCCTGAAGACATTGGGCAGGCAAGCTGAACCGCCTGCGGAGGTGTGGATTGCGTTCAGCAGAAGAAAATTGTCTTCCGGTCCATATCTCAATCCTATGTTTACTTGATTTTTGAATTTATTGCTTTATGAACTTTGTCATTTATTGCTTCATTTAATTTTTTTTATGACTTTATGAATTTATGCTTCATTTAATTCTCTTGCATTTATTTAAGTGTTCTCTTTATATTCTTTACTTTTCTGTCTTAAATACGTTATTCTTAAAACTTAGTGAATGATTGTTTAATAAGAAGAAAATTATTACCGCCAGGTCTGTGTGACTTGCGTTGATGAAATATATATATATAAAATAATAATAAAACAATCAACATCCGGTATGCTTTGCAATGATGGGTGCATCTTGTACCAACAAGATACAATTTTTGTTCATCCAACTCAAATGCATTGCGTTGAGGGGTGTGTTGCGCTCGTATGTGTTTTTTGCCCGTCCTTAGCAAAAATGCACTATGTTAAGATAGTGTTGCGTTGGTAGAAGTACCGTGCGCCTGTCCTCCAGAAATGCGTTGAGTTAAGGGGTGTGTTGCGGGGATACATGCGTTGTTGCCCGTCCTTTGCAAAGATGCATTTGCGTTGATGGACCAATTGCGTTAATTCTTCACCTTGCGCCCATTCGAATAAAACATTAAAGATAATTCTTTTTGTAAACTGAGAAGTCCAATCGTTTCATCTTCCAAGGAAATGATGATTTAGCAGACGAAAGGACGTCCTTCTTTGATGCTTCATAAATGTGAGGAGTGCAAACGNCAGACGAAAGGACGTCCTTCTTTGATGCTTCATAAATGTGAGGAGTGCAAACGGCAGGCTTTTTTAGTAGCTCGAGCCCTGCCACCGCAGAATTCGCAGTGGGCCCATCAAGGCCCAACCTATAAATTCCATCTCCTCCGTCTATGAGTCCATTTGATCTCATTTGCAAACAAAAACCCTAGAGCACTCTGCATACCAGCTTGTTTCCCTCTTCCTAAAACCCTAAAGAATTTCTAGTCTTCTTTTACTCCGGCATCCATGGCAGACCAATCTTCCCAGCCATCTTCTTCACCTTCATCACCCTCGGAAGCTCAACTCTCTATGCGAGAGGCGGCATTCCTTGCAGCCAGCTATCGTCTTGTGCACCAGCCACACACCATCCCTCGAGTCGTCGGAAGACCCTGACGAAATCCCTTAGCAGCCAGGCCACTTCAGTTCAAAAGGGGGCAGAGTTCTGAAAGCACCCCACTCCCAACATTCTCCTCTGAGAGTGAAAAGAAGAAACATGATGATAAGAAGGTGTTTGGGAGCATTCTCAGCAACTTGAAGAAAGAAGGAGGACTGCCCGAAGCTAGGGTTGTGAACCAACCACTACCTTTGGAGGAGGCGATGGAGGAAGAGTCAAGGAGAAACGCTTTGGCCATCTTGGATCCTAAGGAAACTGCTAAAGCAGAATCCTATGAAGGGCTTATCAGGGTCGCTTTGAAGGAAGCGTTGGCAGAGAAGCAGCTTGAAGGGGCTGAAGAGAAGAAGAAGAAGAAGAAGATCAAAGAGAAGAGGGTTGAAGGAGACGAGGAAGCCCATCCAATCAAGAAGAAGGAAAGGAGGACGGATGAGAAGAAGGAACGCAGCGAGAGGAAAGGCACCTGAAGAAGGAGGAAGAGAGAAGAAAGAGGGCGGAGAGCCCAGAACTGGACGGAGAATCCACCTCCGTGAGGGAGGAAAAGGGGGAATCAGCGCAACTAAGAGAATCAGCGCAACCTGCAACACCACAAACGGTTGCGATTGACGAAGGAGAAGATGTAGAAATCACCCCCTTGACACAGCATCACAAGGAGAATGTGTCACAAGGGTCAACAGTTGACCCTCCAATTTTGAAAGATGCGTTAAAAGAGTAGGAATGCGGTTTTTCACGAACGAGAGGAACCTTACCCCAATTTATCACTCAAGTGGTTGCATATTTGATAGCAAAAAAAATGTGTTATCTCCATCTTTTTAATTTGAGGTCAATAGTCTATCTAGTGTGTTTAATTGATGGTTTTATAGGTCTCGGGTGCATAAGAGGTAAAGCGAGGTGTTCAGTGTGAAGAGATGATAAAATGACCAAGTTGTAGCTAAAATGCATTAAGGGAGAAAGAAAGTCGAGAAATTACAAAACTACCCTTAGAGGAAGTGTAGCCATGCTCTATGGAGCATAGCGTTATGCTCAAAGGCTAGTAGCCTCACTTTTGGGAGAAGCAAGGGAGTGTCGCTATGCTAAGTGAAGCATAGTGTTACACTAAAAGGCAATATCATTGCTTTTTGGATAGACGCTAGAGCGTTGTGAACACTGGCGAAGATGCACGACGTGCGCACACGCGGGAGCATAAGGCCTCAGCATTGGTACGCTGAAGGCTTACACAATGGCAACTGAAGACCAGCGTAGTTACGATCAGTGGAGCATAACTATGCTGCAAGCCTGCTATAAAATGATTTTTTTACACTCGATTTGAGAATTATCACACCGTTTTGCAATTATATGCAATTGTACTTTTCTCCTCTCCACTGTAATCATTATTTTCTATTCTATTTTTGTCAAGATTGAACTTCAACAACTTGATTTAGAAAATGATTAAGAGCTAAGAGGTAAAAATTTAGCTTGTGTTTTGTAGTTTCTTTCCATTCCTTTAGGGTTCTTGAGACTTTGGTTTGTAATCTTGCTGAGATTTATTAAAATTATGAGAATTCATCTTGCATTTACTCTTCAATCTTTCTTTCATGGTAGTATCTGACAAATTTGTCGTGTTGGTTTTGAAGGAACTCTTGTGAGGAGAACAACCTTGAGCAGAAGTGGATCGACCAAATTTCATTAATTATCGAATACTAAGTTTACAGTAAACATACAAAAGATATGTATTTAAATTTGTTGAATATTGGAAATCTCCTCTTATCTTATATATATGATTTTATTCCCTGTAATTTAGGTTTATTTTTATTCTTACCATATGTACATTTTTTTTTACTGTTATAAGTTTTTCTATAATTAGCTATCATAGTTGTATATATAAGGGATGCTCCCTCTTATAAAATCATCACAAGAAATAAAAGAAAGAGTTCTGTATTACAACATGGTATTAGAGCCATCTCTTTGAGTCTTTTCTATAGGTTTCACATCTGAAACCCTAGAAAAGAAAAAAAGAACATTGAACTCTCAAACATACCAATTTCCTTGAAGCAGTGCATTAGATTCCTTGGAACATCACATCCGAAGCAAATTCGTACTCCGACTCTCACGAATAGTCGGTTGAAATGCATCAAATCGCGTTTAAACAGTTAATCGCGAACTAATCAAAGCATTCCCAGCCGAAACACATTCTTTGACTGATGACCACGAAGCTTATTCATCAACCGAAAGTCATCAACCGTGGGTGCCGATTCTCATAAGCGTCATCTCTGATCGTGGGTGGCCGCTGATCGTGGATGCAGAATGACGATCGATTGCTGAATCGGGTCGATAAATATCGTGGGTCGGATCATGTTAAGGAGGACTGAGCGTTTTTTTAACCTAATCAAGTCGGTAAGTCTTTTTTTAACCTAATTGAGTTAGGTCTGGAGCAGTTTTCGGGTCTAGAGCAGCTCTTTGACAAAACCGGGTTTGGAGTATTTTTGAACCCAATTGGATCGGGTCTGGAGCGGGTTTTTTTTTTTACAGAAATTGGGTCTGGAGTGTTGAAACTGGGTATGGAGTGTTTTTTTTTATAAGTTTTTTTCCCCTATTTTGTCCTTAATTTCTTGTTATACCAATCAACAATTTTTCTATGGCATCCATAAATTCTAACAATACTGAAGGGAGCATACTTCCAATCACTAATCACAAATTAAATGGAAGGAATTATCTACATTGGTCATAATCAGTCATGATGTTCATATGTGGAAAAGGAAAGGAAGACTACCTGTCAAGCAAAAATCCTATCCCAGATCAAACTGATCAAAGATACAAGACATGGAAAGTGGAAAATAATATGATTATGTCATGGTTAATCAATTCCATGACGATAGAGATTGGTGAAGGATTTTTACTCTTCTCAACTGCAAACGAAATTTGGGAAGCAGCCCGTGAAACTTATTCTGACCAAGAAAATACTACAGAGTCATTTGAAATTGAAGGAAACATTCATGAGCTATGACAAGGGGATATGCAAGTCACTCACTATTTCACTCAACTATCTCACCATTGGCAGCAATTTGGATGTATTTGAAAGCCATAAGTGGGAGCGCACTCCAGATGAAGCTACATTCAAAAGGATAGTTGAAAAGAAACGAGTGTTTAAATTCCTGTTTGGCCTTAATAAAGAACTCGATGAGGTACGTGGGAGAATCTTAGCTATTAAACCATTACCTAACATCAGAGAAGTGTTTGCAAAAGTTAGAAGAGAAGAAAGTAGGAAGAAACTAATGTTAGGAGTGACTGCAAGTTCTGAATCTGAAGGATCAACCTTACTTGCTTGAAACCTTGGTAATGAGGTACGTACAAATACTCATGATAACCGTTACAATCGAAACCAGAACTACATAGGAACTGAGAAACGGCAATGAAAACCAAGACCATGGTGTGAACATTGTAAAAAACTAAGACATACTAAAGAAGTGTGTTGGGATATTCATGGAAAACCTCCAGATTGGAAGCCCAACAAAGGTGCATGAGACAGACGTGGAAAGGCTTATCAAGCAAGTACATCATCAGAAGGTACCGTCAACCCTGAATATAATGTGTTTACTAAGGAGAAGTTGGACCTTCTCCAAAAACTATTCGACCAACCGAAACCTACTAAAATAACATCAGGATCCAGTGTAGCAACAATGGCACAATCAGGTAACTTTCTTTGGGCCCTTAATGCAACCAAATCAAATTGTAGTACTTGGATTATTGACTCTAGTGCATTAGATCACATGAAAGTGACATCTCACTTTTAACTAACTACATACACTGTAACAGTCAAATTACTGTAAAGATTGCCGATGGTACCTATTCTAAAGTAATGGGAATTGGCAATGTGTTTGTATCTAAAGATCTAGTATTAGAGAATGTGTTGCATGTCCCAAATCTTAAATGCAATCTTCTTTCCATAAGCAAACTAACGTTTATGAAAAACTGCAGTACAACTTTCTACTCACATAATTGCATATTTCAGGATTTGAATTCGGGCAAGATGATTGGCAATGCTAAGGAAACCTCGGGCCTCTACATACTAAATGCTCTTAAGCCACAAGTCAAGGAGTTAGGTCTTAGCAAATCTCGTTTTATTTCTAAAGACTATTATGATAGTACATCTAGTACATCTAATTTTGTTGTCTCTAAAGATAATTATGTTAGTACATCTACTTTTGTTGCTTCTAAAGACAATTATGATAGTACAATAATGTTATGGCATAATTGTTTAGGATATCCCAATTTTCTATATTTGAAACGAATGTTTCTAGATATTTTCAATAAAATTTCTCAGGTGTTTCAATGTGAGTCTTGTGAAATGGCAAAGTTGGCTCGATCCTCATATCCGATAAGCGCATGCAAACCCTCTTATCCCTTTTCTATGATGCATAATGATGTTTGGGAACCTAGTAGAGTTCAGAATGTAACAAGAGCTAAATGGTTTGTTTCATTTATCGATGATCACACTAGACTTACTTGGGTGTTTTTAATGAAAGAAAAATCTGAAGTTACTTCCATATTCCAGAATCTGTTTGCCATGATTCTCAATCTCTTTAACACCAAAATCCAAATCCTTCACACTGACAATGCTAAGGATTATTTTAACACTTCCTTGAAAAATTTTCTAAACAAAAAAGGTATTGCCCACCTGAGTACATGTCCTAACACTCCCCAGCAAAATGGAATTGCGAAGAGAAAAAACAGACATCTCCTAAAAGATTCTAGAGCTTTAATGTGTCATGCTAACACCCCCCAATTTTTTTTTGGGGAAAAGCGGTTCTAATAGCCACCTACCTTATTAATATAATGCCCTCTCGAATATTAGGTTTCAAACTCCCTTACAAAAACTTAAGGAAGTATTTCCACATGATAGATTATTTTCTCAAGTCCCTTTAAAAATATTTGGTTGCACAGTTTTTGTCCAAGATCATAGACCCAATAGGAGTAAGGTAGATCCTAAGGCAATAAAATGCATCTTTCTCGGTTATGCTCTAAGCCAAAAGGGATACAAATGCTACTCACCAACTACAAAAAGGTTCTATACATCCATGGATGTAACCTTCTTTGAAACCCAACCTAACTTCAAAAAGGAAGACATCACTGAACCTTCCACCCTCATAGAAAACGAAAAACTTCTGGAAAACAAAGGAAACCAAAAACTAGATCTCATTGAAGAGAGTGCTTTGTATGTTCCTTATATACATGAAATAGATATTCCCAATCAAGGCCCACCAGAAAGTAGGAAAGATCCTATAGTCTATACTAGAAGGAAGAACACCTTTGAACATGCACCAATACTCAATCAAAACCCAATCAAAATAAGGGAAATCATGTCTCCAACTCCACAGCTGAAACACTTACTGAAGACATTAATCTTCCTATTGCAAAACGAAAAGGGGTAAGAACCTGTACGATGCATCCCATCCAAAACTACCTGTCCTACAAAAACCTTTCTCACAAGTTTAAAGCATTCACAACTACACTATCCCAAGTTTACATTCCGATCAATGTCTATGAAGTCCTCAAGGACATTAATTGGAAACAAGCTGTATTAGACGAAATAAAGGCCTTGGAAAAGGACAACATACGGGAAATAACAGACCTAGCTCCAGGAAAGAAAATAGTAGGATGCAAATGGATCTTCATCATCAAGTACAAGGCCAATGAAGAAATAGATATGTTCAAAGCTAGACTCGTCGCCAAAGGCACCCAGTCCTATGGCATTGACTATCAAGAAACATTTGCCCCGGTGGCAAAATTAAATAATATTTGTGTCCTGTTTTCCTTAGCTGTGAATAATGATTGGATTCTTCACCAATTAGACATAAAGATTGCCTTGCTTAATGGAGACTTAGAAGAAGAAGGGTTGATGTAGAATCTACTCAAACCATAAATAAGGTATGCAAACTCAAAAAATCTTTATATGGCCTAAAACAATCCCCTAAGGCGTGGTTTGATAAATTCTCAAGAGTGGTAAAGGAAAATGGGTACGTACAATGTCAATCTGACCATACTCTCTTCGTCAAACATTCTTGCATGAGTAAAATAGCAATTATCATTGTCTATGTAGATGTCATTATCCTTACAGGAGACCATGAAGAAGAAATAAGAAATCTAAAACTTCTCTTAGCCAAGGAATTCAAAGTAAAGGACCTAGGCAACCTTAAATACTTCCTAGGAATGGAAGTGGCCTGCTCAAAAATAGGCTTGAGCATTTCTCAAAGAAAATATGTCCTTGACCTGTTAAAGGAAAGTGGAATGCTTGGATGCAAGCTTGCTAATACTCCAATTGACACAAACAATCACATAATAAAAGAAAACAATCACAAAATGGTTAACAAAGATTAGTATCAAAGGCTAGTTGGAAAATTGATTTACCTAACTCACACAAGACCTGATATCTGTTTTGTAGTTAGCTTTGTAAGTCAATTTATGAACAGTCCAACAGAAGACAATATGCAAGTTGTATACAGAATACTCAGGTACTTGAAAGGAACTCCAGGAGAGGGATTATACTTCAAGAAATCTAATAGAAGAAACATCAAAATCTTCACGATGCCGATTGGGCAAGCTCAAAAATAGACAGAAGGTCAACTTTCGGATATTGCACCTTTGTTTAGGGAAATTTAGGCGAAGCAAGAAACAATCTGTAGTATCTAGGAGCAGTGCCAAAGCAGAACTAAGAGCTCTAGCTCAAGGAATATGTGAAGGAATGTGGCTCAAAAGCATTTTATCTGAACTTAAGATCAAATCAGAAGACCCAATGGAGGTACACTGTGATAATCAAGCTACTATCAGTATCGCCAAAGACCCAGTCCATCATGATCACATAAAGCATGTGGTCATTGATCGACACTTTATTAAAGAAAAAGTTGAAAACAAAAGCATCTCACTCAACTACATACCTACCAAGAGGCAAATTGCTGACATACTAACAGAGGCCCTATTCAAGAATATGCTTGAAGACTTAAAAACCAAGCTGGACTTAATCAACATATATTGCCCAGCTTGAAGGGGAGTGTTGAATATGGAAAATCTCCTCTTACCTTGTACATATGATTTTATTCCCTATAATTTGGGTTTATTTTTATTCTTACCATATGTACATTTTTTGACTGTTATAAGTTTTTCCATAATTAGCTATCATAGTTGTATATATAAGGGATTCTCCCTCTTGTAAAATCATCATAAGAAATAAAAGAAAGAGTTCTGTATTACAACAAAATTAAACTACAACATGCTTTTACAAGAAAAGAGTTCAAGAAATATTACATTTGAAGAACCTTTTCTTCACGAATCCCTCGAACAGTCACAAACCCTTTTGAAGGCCTTCTTAAAAAAAACCTCGAATAGAAATTTAGACACAACCACAATGGAGTCCTCGGTATTCTCAGGGTGAGAAACCAGGAGTGATGGGCTCTGATTGTTTTTGGTTTGAGGGAAAGAGCTTAAGGTGGAGGAAGAAGAAGATTGAGAAGTATAACACAAGAACTCAAAAGTCATAGAACACTTCTGTTATTTTCTCTCAATCGATTAACACCAACGTAGAAGAAGAAAAAAGAAAATGATTCTCTTTTATTCTTCTTTTGCCAAAAGGAATAACCACTCCACTAAAGTGGGTGGAGAGAAAAGATTGGGGAAGAAAGTTTTAACTCCCTTCCTTATTATTCAAAATAATAATAACATAATATAAATAAATATGATAACTAACTTATCATATTATATTTATATTAAATTATATGTTATATTAAATATAACATATAACCTATAGTTTTAATATTGTATCACATACAATATAAACTATAGATTTTTTTTTTCTATTATATGACATTTAATATAAATCTCATTTATATTAAATTTAACAACTATGAATCCCATTTATAGAAAATATATTTGAATCTCATTCAAATATTTATTTCCTCCCATTAAGCTATAATGTATCAAATACATTATGATAATTATATCATATATAATTGAAATAATTTAAATATATCATATATAATTAAATCCTTATATTAGTTTGAACAATTCAAATTAATCTAAAAACCAATGCTCAACTAAATCCTTTTGAGCTACCAAGGGGACCTCATGGACCTGTAGTTTGAAGCTTCAACGGTACATGAATAATTAATTAAACTCTTTAATTACATTATTTACCATCTGTTAATTGTCAGGCACTCCACAAAGACCGACATCTGCACTCTTTGCACTATAGATATATTTCTGTGTCCATTGAATATAACCAATCAACAATACGATGACCCTTTACAAATTACTCGTAAGTATAGCTGGGCCAAATTACCGTTTTGCCCCTATAGTTACATCTAACTCCTTAAGTACCACTAATCCCTCTAATGAACAATAGATCATAGTCCTACTATGACTAACCCTTATCGGGCCAGGAGAGGGTGTGACACCACATTGTTCAAGACCCAAAATTAGTCCTTAAGGGAGCAATTTATCTACTTACCCTTGCTTTGGGGAAGGAGTAAATTCCATCTTGTGTAGCTGTGTTCCCAACTCCCCAATCAGACGAATCCCAAAATGGTAGGCTTGTTGAGTCGGCAATCTGGCCACTTTCACCCATACAAATTAAAGGACCGTCCTTATAAGCAGGAGTTCACAACTCACTCAGGACTCAGGTCATATTACCTATGGTCATCCTGGTGAAATGTAAGTCTCTAATATGAACGGCGTTATATAATGAGACTAAACATCTCGTGGTTTGGTCTTATATAAACTCCTTTGTATAGAGTATCCCTACTCACATGTCTAATATATGAATGATCAGAATCAGATCATATATAGCACTTTACAACAATTGTAATACCTACAAAGCGGGCCATACTCATAGTGTCACCAGGATAAGGTACCCAGCCTTATCCATCTACTACAGACCATTTAGGTTATCACTTAAACATGATCTACCAGTATGCCTTCACATACATGTTTAAGTTACAAAGATAATCGCAGATGTTAGTTTATTGCTTTGTGGTTAATGCAACTAAAATATCACATATTTTATATAAAATGTGAATAAAATATTATATATTTTATTAATCACATAATGAGTTTGTTCATACAGTTTACAAACTATAGGACCCTATGAGATTTAGGGCATCAACCCCAACAGGTTTGATTGGCCACTTTCGATTAGCTCTAATTTGTAATCGTTAGGTAGTCAATCACCTAGAAGAAAAGATTAAGTAAGATTGTGAAGTTAACTAGGGGTTCCAATAAATAAGAATTCTCTTTCTAATCTAGATGAATCTCACCTCGAAGAATAGATTAGACGTAAGTAATTGATAATTTGACTTAGCATGCCCTTAAGCTTAATACTTGTTATTTTACTGTTTAGGGGAATATTCTCGCTTATGTTGGGATTGGTGTCCTAATTCTCCCGGAGTCTCATAGTTTGTAAACACTGTATACATTGTTATGAATAAAATAAGAGTTATTTTATTTTGCATTTATTCATATCCAATAAACAAAGCTCCATGGTTATTGTATGTAAACTTAAGCATGTATATGAGATATACAAGTGTATCATGCCTTAAGTGATAACCTAAAAAGGTATGTAGTATAAGGATTAATGAGGGATACCTTATCCTGGTAACACTACGGATACGACCCGCTTTGTAGAGGCTTACAAGTGTTGTGAACTACTACAAATGGTTGATCTTGACCATTCATGTGGAGATATGCGAGCGGAGGTGTCCTATACAAAGAGTTTGTATAAGACCGGACCACGAGCTGACTAGTCTCTATATATAACGTCGTTGATACTGGAGACTTACATCTTACCTAAACAACCATAGGTGACATGACCTCAATCCTGAGTGTTTTGGGAACTCTTGCCTTTGAGAGTGGTTCTTTGATTAGTATGGGTGAGAGTGGCCATATTGCTAACTCAACAAGCCTACCTTTTTTGGGATTTGTTTGATTGGGGAGCTGAGAACTCAGTTACACAAAATGGTATGCAATCCTTCCCTAAAGCAGGGGTAAGTAGATAGATTGCTTCCTTAAGGGCTGATTCTAGGTCTTAAACATAGTGGCCACTACCTCCCTTTGGAAGAAAGGACTCAGTCATAGTAGGACTATAACTTATGTTCATTAGAGGGATCAGTGGTACTTGAGGAGTTAGATGTAACTATAGGGGCAAAATGGTAAATTGACCCATCTGTACTTACGAGCGATCTGTGAAGGGTTGATTGGTTGATATGGACACAAAATATATCTATAGTGGGAAGAGTGTAGCGGTCGATCTTTAGTGGAGTGCCCGGCAGTTAACGGATGGTGGATCTTGTGACTAAAGAATTTAATAAGTTATTCACGTACCGTTGGAGCTTCAAGCTATAGGTCCATAAGGTCCCCTTGGTAGCTTAATGAATTCAAGTTGAGAATCAGTTCTTGGGGTTGATTTGAAGTATTCAAATTGACAAGAGGAAATTCAATTATATATGATATAATCAGTGTGATGTATGAGATACATCAAGTGGAAGATTAATGTAAATATGATTTACATTAAATACCATAAAACAGAAAAAGAACTATGGTTTATATGTTTTATGAGATGAAATATTAAAACTATAGGTTATAAATATAATATGGTAAGTTGGTTATCATATATATTTATAACAATATTAATTATTTGATAATTATCTCTTTTTCTCTAATAACCAATTGAGTGGGAGGTTATTTGTAGTTTTATGGTAACCGTGAGATAAAAGGAAACAATGGTTTCCTAAAGTTAGTAATTACTTGATTCGAAAATTTACTCACGGAAAGGCTATCAAGTGAAAGTGTTTCATTGAGCGATAGCATTAAAGAGACTAAATGATCGTGGACTAAAACTATACGATATTTCATTCAGCTAGTCGTTGCTAAACGATCGCGTGGCATTGTCTATACGATAGGCTACCATCTTCTACACAATCAAACATATCGTCATAATGATAGACAACATACCATCTCCCACTTGCTTGATTGTCTACATGATTGTTGTTCCTCTAGTCTCTTCCTCTAACCAAGTTCATACAGAGCCCACAACTCCTGGATTCTCACACCGAGAATATCAAGGTAACTATTGTGGTGGTGTCCTCACTTAACTCGATTGATATCGAGGTTTTGGAGGCCGTTCGTCGGGTTTGTGATCGTTGAGTTTGCTGTATTTGTGTTGTTGATCGTGCTATTGTACTGGTCGTTGTGTTTGAGCGTTGCTATTCTTGGACACATTGGAGTGATCGAGGGAGTTTGAAGAATGAGTCTTCAAAGGCATGTATATTATACCCCTTGATTATCTTGTCAGTATGCTGTAATTTTTTGTTGTTGCATGACCTGTTAGTTTCCGTTCTTGACTGTAATTGTTTGTGTTCAATTTTGAATGGAATTTGGAACGATCCTTCCACTGTTCATGGAAATCCTCACGTCCGATTTCCTTCAGCTTAAACTTTAAATTAATTTGATCTTATGGACTACCATTTAGGATTCGAAAGTGAGTTGGCTAAGTTTTAATTGGGAAATTTCATGCTCACTTTATGATTAAGTCTGTGATAGAATAATAGGAATGAGAAAAACTTGACCAACCCAAGCTAAATGTTTGTTTAATTGATAAATTCACACAATTCACTCAACTTACACTCTGTGCATTCAATTTACTCCACGTCATTTTGTTTCGTGCTATTACATTAATTTGCATCACTAATCACAACCCCACAGTTACTTCCTATAACTTTGAGGTTTTAGAAATCTTAATGACTCTCTATTGATCGACTCCATACTTACCTTTGCTATATTTAGTAGAATAAGTCACAGATCATTATTTGGTCTGGATTGTTGGGTTTTACAATGTCCTATCGGCTTCGACCAGTATTATTGATGAGATTTTTTGTGTAAGCAACCAATGCCTACTAGCATCACTTTAGTGAGGGAGTTTTACAGAAGGATGAATTTGAAGACATGCATTGTCACAGTCATAGGAGTGTCAGTGGACATTTTAGCCAATGCCATTAATATGTATATTCATTGCCGAGTGATGATGATGAAGAGAGATTCATGCACATGTACTCCTCAACTGAAGCATAAATTCAAGATGCATTAAGTGTGGTAAGGGAACTTGGAGTTGAATATGCTTTGTCCTCCATGGGCTGCCACACCATGAGGCCACTAGACATTCAAGAATAGTTGAGCATTTGGCTTTACTTTTTCAAGCATCGTCTCATGCCCACCACTCATGATACAACAGTATCTATGGAGCAAGTCATACTTCTTTATTACATCCGAAAGCAGTTGCCGATCAATGTAGGTGGGATCATAAATCAAGAGCTAATTGAATGTGGCCTGAGATGGAGAAGAAGGCTATTTTTCTTGTCTCTGATCAATATGCTTAGGTGAAGGCTATGATCAATAAGAGGTTGATTAAGAGGTTGAGATCGAATAGGGCGACTAAAAAGGGCAAGATAGTAAGGTCATCTTCCAACATTTCCTCACCTATAACCATGACAGCTCCATCTAGGAGTTTCGTACAGCAACCTATGGATGATGAGTCGTAGGAGTCCATGTTTCGCACTCTCTCTTCAATGCAATGGACTTTTGTTCCACTCTTCCAGTCAGTCAAAGGAACAAACCTTCTTTTGTGTCTACTACCACAACCATTGGTGATGTACGTGTAGTAGTGTCCCAGCAGTTGCATGATATTAGTGCATCCATTGTTGCTATCCGCACTTACTTGTTGGGGTTCATGAGGCAGGCCTTGACTACTGGCAATATGCTAGAGACCACGATGTTGCGTTTCGTACATTTCTTTGCCTTGCCCGCCTTAGCTATTATCCAGTTGTTCTTTCTTTTCCCATTTAGATTCTCAATTACCCTATTATGAAGACTGAAACCCAGAAGTTGATAATAATGCTCCAGCTCAATAGGGGAGTATTGTGTTCCCTCTCTCGTTCTTCCTTTTTTTTTTTTGTCTCAGAACTCTCTTCATTTCATTCTACCTTTTTTTTTGTGCTGTTAGGTTAGTTTTCTTTTTTTTTTTGTTAGTTGTTATTTTTTTCTGTTAAAATTTATTTTTGTGGCTGATATTATATGAAATAGTTGGGTGCATGCTGTTTTGTTTATTGTGCAAAGATGCTCTTCATGATGATATTAGGGCATATCTCTTTTCTGTGTATCTTGCTTTCAACCCGAAAAAGATAAAAAACCAAGAGCTTCATGTTTGTCTATTTGTGCAAAACCTTTCTAGATTAGTCTCATGCACGCCTACTAGTTTTGTGTACCAAGAGATCCTAGCCACACATTTTGCAACCAAGCCAAAGCACCAATCTCGTGTTTGTGCCTTTTGTAGGTTCTCTTTCTTAAGCAGTGAGGTCATCACTTATTTTAAGTTTTGAGGGGAGAACTTTTGCATTATATTTATCATGTTATATTTATTGTGAGAATGTGTATATGTATGTATGCTAGGTCTTTAAAAAAATGGGGGGAAATCTGGGATGACACTCTTACTTTTTTAGTTAACCAAATTAGCCAGGGGAGACAATGACACCCGTGCTTTCTTTTGTAGCAAAACAGTTAATGAGGCAAGTGAGTGGTTGCCTCAACTCTTGCTCGAAGTTAGATGCTCGCAAGTAACTTGTGGAGGCAAACTGAAACAAAGGTGAGAATGACACTAAGGATCGTTCCTAGGCAAGAAAGCTTTGTAAGAGAGAGAGAGAGAGAGAAAGAGAGAGAAAAGAAAGAAAATTGTAAAGCCTTGTAAGATGTAAACCTTAAGGCCTAGCAAAAGTGTAATTTTGGGGGAGAGTAAGGAAATGTTCCTTTTGTAATCCACATTAGTTTGGCATTAGGTGAGGTTGTGGCATGTTTTGGATCCTCCTAGGATTAATGATTGATAGCTTAGCTAGTTTGGCATGTTTGGGGTGGCTAGTGGGAATGTTGAGCCATGGGCTAATGGAAACTCTTGTGAGGATTCTTAGGGAATTTGTAGTTTGACAAGGTATTAGATTAGAGACCCCTTCTGAAAGTTGTTTTCTTTGCACTTATCAAACTGAGCATGCATGTTTGGACTTTGAGCGTTATTTTTTATAATATTTTCTTGAGGGCAAGAAAAGATTTAAGTTTGATGGTGTGATTCATACTATTAATTACATTTTTTAAGCCATTTTTATTCACCTTTTACTAGGAAAAATAAAATATCGCATGAGTTCTCTTGTGGCTTAATCCTAAAAATTTAGCTCTTGTATGTCTAATCAAGCTTTATTTATGATATTTAATGATTTGGAACTAATTTAGTAAATTTTGGAAGTTTTTGGCAACTTCTGCAAGAATTTAATTTGATGCGCTAGCAATAGTTTGATGTGGTCATAGTACTAGGCCCTAAAATTCCAGATTTCATATCAGCCAATATTAGTTTTGATTTTCTCGAGTATATCAGTTGTTTAGTTCTGATTTTTCCTGGAATTCATTCAGACCTTGCATTTTGATCTTCCCCAACCACTTTAGGGCTTATAAAAAGGATGGAAGCCCTCTAAATCGGGTGTAGAACTCCTTAGCCGAACCCACTTTCTTCATCATCGTTTATGTTATTTTCCAGCAATCACCTTGGGTTCATGTTCACATTTCAAGTCAGAACCTTATGAACGAAAGTTCCTCTAAGGTGTTTTGGCTCTAGATTTTCTCGTCCCAATGGAAGTAAGTGCCAAGGAATGATTTCCATCTTTAAAAATGGGAGATTATCCTAGGAAAAGGCTTGGAACTTGAAGATTTATCTCAAGTTCATTGGAGTTGCAACCTTCTACCATTCTTTTCATTTTATTTATTTATTGTAGTTATTTTAATCCCCTTCTTTTTAATCGAACTCTATTGTAGCAATGACTTTTGATTTAATACATAAGTTTATTTTTTTAATCATCATGAGCTAAATTCTTCCTAGGGGTTTGACAATGTGAATGGCCTAGAGTTTCTATGGCTTAAATACTGTTGCGCTCACACCACTTTGCTGTTAATCCATTCTCTTTGTTGACTTTTATCAAAAGTTTTGGTAAATTAACCTAATCACTTGATTTGACAAACTAATGAAGCTCTAGTACTAAGAAGGCTAGGGTGTGAACAAATCTAACAAAGAGATATGGGACCACGAGCCTAGAAATATGAGGGTTAGTCGTCTTAGGAATAAGGGACACCATAGGATAAAGAAACTGAACTTTAATTAATCTAGGACTCAGCTACCCATGGGAACATTCGGTAGTAGCTGCTTAAAGCTCCTAAAGGAACTTGACACCAGATTGAATAGGTGTAGATTTCTACCCATGCATATTTCACTGTCCTGGTGTGATACGGTAACATCACTTTTGCTGTAGAGCCCGAAAAGTTGAAGCATTGTTAGCCTTGTTTGATCATCATTATCTGTTGTTTTTATTTAAATTTATGTGATCTCACAACATAAATCCCCCTTGTTACCTTCAGTTTCATTAGGTCATATTCTTATACAAAGTAAACTACTATTAGTTCTATGAGTTTGATACTCAGAATACTCTGAGATTATTACTTCTACGACGGTGTATGCTTGCACTTAGACCTCGCTTATCTGAAATATGTTATCTCCCATACAATTGGTCGATTAGTCATGGTTGTGGTTGAGTTCTTGACCACGATAAAGGAAGAAATAATTATTATTTTTGTGGTAATAATTATTTAGATATCAAGAAAACTACAAATACTGATGATCATAGAAGGAATCCACACAATAAAAGCTCTAAAAGTCTTGAAAATCAATGCTTTCGATGTGGTATGAAGGGACATTGGTCTCGTACCTATCGCACGTCCAAACACTTAGTTGATCTCTATCAAGCCCCATTGAAAGAGAAAGGGGAAAATGTGGAAGCAAACTTTCCATATCAAGATGATGTATTTGACCTTTTCAACATGACGCATTTGGATGTTACTGATTTTTTTGTCTCTTGAAAAGAAAATTGATGTTACTAAAGGAGTAGCACATTGTAAATACCTTGAACTTGTTTTACTAGTTAATCAAGTTAAGACCTCTTAATTACGAGTTAAGATGTGAATCAACATTAATGGAATAAGTAAGTTAATTAAGTATGGTGAATGATGCATCTGAAATGTAAGAAAAGGAAAATTTTCTAAGTGTTATGATTGCATGCGTTCAGGTTATAGCTTGGTCAACACGTAAAGAGGGGAGAGTAATAATGGTAAGCTGGAGAAGTCAAGAAAATAAAGTATGGAATGCTTTGTTCTTGGGTGAAGTAGAAACAAGTTAACACTTAGGAAAGATGGAAGGTTCCACGCATTGGAACTATGAGGCACCATACGACTAACTTTGTATGCCATTGATGAGGGCTAATCTGGCAAGTGTGCGACAAAAGGTTTTGCGTTGAAGGGAGAAGGCTTAGGTAACCGTAAGGCTCGATCAAGTTTAGGCTGAGGAATTTAACTTAATTAACGAGAAAATAAGGTAGATGGCAGCCTTGCAGACGTCAATAAAGAGATAAGCCTGCCAGGTAGCAGTAATTAAGCAAACTTTTCATGCAAACCCAAGTATAGAAAGGCTTAACCAAGAAGGAGACTGTTTTGCCAAAAAAAATTTAACACCTATGTGAGGGAGTGTTGTGCCATCTGAAGATTTTGAACGTTGAAGAACTCTCGGCCAACTGAAAGAGAATTTGAGGGATTTATGATCGATTTTGGAGAAAATAATGCTCAAATTCTAAGGTAAGCAAAAATTAAGATGTTTAGGAAAATTTTCTTTGAAAGGAGTTTACTTAAAAGAATATAGGAATTAAAGTTATGAAGTCTGAAAGTTTGAATTTGGAATGATGTTGTGGATGAATAAGCAGGCAACTACATACGAAGAACAAGTAAGCAGTTGACTTAATGATGTTATGTGTTAATGCATACAACATAGTCAATCCACAACGAAGGCAATCCGAGTACATCACATAGTGGATGTACGTCGCATAGACTGAGAAGTGTTTTAGCGCTAGATTGAGAAATGTTTCAGCGCTTAATTGAGCATCTTGAGAAAATATTCCCAATTATCTTCCAAGTTATCAGGTAAGATGTTCAAGGATAGTCGATGCGTTAAGGATAGTTTTAATGCATCGACCTTAGCTATGATGCAATGACTATTGGTATGTGGTAAAGATAAACTATGTGTTAAGCTCAAAAAGGAGCTAAGTATACTGACCAAGGGACCTTTCCTTTTTAGGGCAAACGCAAATTGCTGAGGCATACAATCCCCTTTGATAAGTAGCTTAAGACAGTGAGTGACAAGTTTTAATAAATGTTTCCTAACGCAAGTTTTATGAATGATTCCCAATACATAGGCATTTAGTATGATGTTACTATATCATGATTTACTTTAAAGCATGCCTTAAAATGAATGTTGATCACATGATCTATGTTTTTAAATGATGAAGTTATTTAAGAGTTTAGCATGCGTTTTTCATTAGGCCTATGCCATGTTTTATTGCATGATGAAATTGATTAAGTATATTCCATGTTTTACAAGGCACCATGCATTGACATGAAACTATGAGGTGTGATAATTTTAAATATGGATATTTTGTATATGTTCTTAAATGTTCAAATGTTTGTGCCTTGTACAAACTCTACTCCAATATTGGTACGGAAGGTGTGGTAAGGTATCCAACTTATAATGATGTTAGAGATCCTTGACACCGAAGGTATGGTAAGGTAGTCAAAACCCAATTAAGCTCTACATGCACATATGACTATGTTATCGATGTTGATGAGATGGAGCAAAAGGGCTCTCTCTTAACTAAGGTTAATATGAATTGAGCAAAAGAGCTCCCCCACATGTTCGGATAGTGGAGTAGGGGAGTTTCAAAAAGACGTTAATAAATTATTCCAGGGTTTCTCTTCTTTTGCATGATGTACTCTTATGGTTTTAGTTCCATTTAAAAACCTTGAATATATTATAATAAATGCCTCTTGATAAGCATGTTTATGTTAACTATGATTTAAAGTATAATTTATTTAAGATAGTCACTCATTGGCTTTTCAGCTCACTCTTTTAAAATGTTTTCCTCCCCAGGTAATGGTCGACGTCCCAAGGCCTAGTAATTCTGCCAGTTAGTCACTTCTCAGACCCTCAGGAAGATTGCAGTTTAAGTGGCTCATAATGTTTAGTAATTGGTTCTAACGTCCATGTTAGGGGGTGGAAAAACAGAGTAGAGTTTATGTTGTATTTAAGTTTGGTTCCTGAATCTGTTGCGTATGTTAATGCTGATATGTTTGGTTAACAGTAAATTATATATATAAAGTTGTTGCTTAAATTATATGTTAAGTTCTAGAGAATTATAAACTGCTAATCAGGTTCAACAAGTGCTAAAATTATAGGTTTCCTAGAGATTGTTGGACAGTGGTTGTCATAAAAGGGTTGGCAATTGCTGTCTTCACATCTCTTCTCGGATTAAAAGGATAATCTGGGGAAGGGTGTGACAAGTTGGTATCAGAGCATAACATTTTGGGGAATAGAGTCATGCATTAGATTAGGAACATATAAATAATGTTATGAGCCTAATAATGTATATGGACGGACTGACTTGACAGATGGTTGAAAGGGATTGTGACCATACAAGAGATCCTGTAGCTCAAGGGGATCAAGAATTAGTCAGAGGACTGATAATGCTAGAAGCTACATCAGAGGGAGAGTCTAGTATCCCTCAGGTCAATCCTCAGATAGAGGATAGAGTCTTTGATAGAATTGATCAAAGATTAGCAACTAGTGTGGAATCTGTACCGGCAGATCCTGAGAAGAAGTATGGTATTGAGATAATGAAGGCATTGGGTGCCACTACTTTCGAAGGTACTATTGACCCTGCAAATGCTGAAGCGTGGTTGATTCAGTTAGAGAAGTGTTTCCAAGTAACTGGATTCCCAGAGGTCCGTAAGGTCAAACTGATAGTATTTTTGTTATAGAAACGGGCAGAGCAATGGAGGAGAGTGATAGACTCTCGAAGAAATAGATTAGAAGAGATAATATGGGAAAAGTTTAAAAGATCTTTTAAAGATAAATACTATTCAGTTTGTAATTATTCTCAAATAAGTAGTAATAAAGGAATATAAGAAGAGGAAAATCACTCACATTAATGAAAATCTTATACTATTCTTATGATTTCAACATTCTCACTAATATTATGTTAATCACTAGAAGAAGTCTTATATGTGTCGATGATTTTAAAACAAAATCTTAACTTAATTGAGAGTATAAATTATTTTAGATGTGAAAGCTTAAGCCCCGTTTGCTAACTATTTGGTTTTGGGTTTTTAAATTTTTGAAAAATAAGCCTATTTCCTTTCAATTTCTTAAAATAATTTTCATACTTCTTTAAGTAAAAGAGTTGAATTCTTAGCGAAATTAAAAAAAAATAAATAATATTTTAAAAACTACTTCTTTTAGTTTTCAAAACTTGGCTTGGTTTTTAAAAACAATGGTAAAAATAGGAAAAGAACAAGAAATTTAAAAGTGAAAAGAATATTTATAGATTTAATTTTTAAAACAAAAAACAAAATATCAAACAAGACCTTAATGGTTTAATTGATATAAATATTAATTTGAAATAGTATAATTATTTAAAAGTAGGGAGAGTTCAATTAGACACTTGCTCCATTTGGGACTGCGTTTGCAATTATTAAAAGTGAGGGAAAATCTTAATGATTAGGTTGTTTGATAAAATGAATTATTTATTAATCTATCATTATTATCTTTTAATTTTTACTGCTATGTAAAAACTGATATCTACTAACTTTTAGATTTAGCTTCTCTCAAAATTTGCTAACTTGTTAACCTATAAAATTGAGCTATGCTTGTATTAAGATTTAAATAATGTTGAATCTCATGAGATCGAATTTATTATTACTTTTTAGAAATATCCCTGTACAGAAAAAACATAAATGAAAAATCAGAATTGAAAGTTTCGGAGCAAAAACTAAAAATATCACATTTCACTGTATTCTTCTGCTTCCATTTTTGACTCCCCGGTTGCGTTCCGAGATCGCCGAACTTGTTGGAATTAGACACCGGAAAATGGCAGCGGCTTACGCGAATCTTCTGAATGTCGGAACCAAGATCATCGCCGTCGGCCGGAACTACGCCGCCCATGCCAAAGAACTAGGCAACGCCGTCCCCAAGGTTTCTTAAACAAATTTCCTTTTCATTCTGGACCATGATCCTTTATTTTTCAGAGAGGGTTTTGTTAATTACTTGATTCTATGTTCTATACGATTGCGAATTGATCAACTGGATGGGCCAATTTTTCTTTAAATCTATTTTAGGAGCCTGTTTTGTTTATGAAACCCACGTCGTCTTACTTGCAAAATGGAGGGACGATCGAGATTCCTCACCCTCTGAAGTCTTTGGATCACGAGGTTGAGCTCGCCGTCGTAATCTCCCAGAGAGCTCGTGATGTTCCTGAAGCCTCCGCCATGGATTATGTTGGGGGTAGGGCTACCATGTTTCTGCATCTTGAGTGAATTTTGTGAGTCGATTCGATGATTTAATAATCCGGCTTGAACCCTTTTGATTGACCTTATCGAGGGTCTTGATCTGTTTCTACTATATTTCTTATTACGATTGATTTGAATTTCCCCTCTCTGAATTCTGAAGTATGGTATTCATGTGAAATGACAAGGAGAAATGTTTGATTCCCAAGTCATTCACCATTTTGTATTTCATAATCTCGAGCAATGCAAGACATGTTTTGACATTTCAGGTTATGCTCTTGCACTGGACATGACTGCCCGAGAAATCCAAGCTTCTGCAAAGGTGATGATGTTTTCTCCTTTCTTGATGGATATTAGATAAAAAGCCTAACAGAAACAGTAGGAAATTATGCAGAGTGAATATATGAAAGCTACTCTTTAACATCCTTGATCGAGCTCGGTCTTACTTTCGATATGTTTGAGAATGTTCTGAAATAAACATAAGACCTCTTCGTGTTCTTGTTGGATTGAGCTCTTCACTTCCAAATAATTGACAAGGATACTTGTGCATATCAAAAGAAAGCAAATGGTGACATTTCAGCTCCTATTGTTCACTTCAATATGATAAAGGCAGGATATCTTTGTTGAATATAAAAGGTCCAATCTTGGGAAGTTCCTACTATGCAGGACTCTTGAACCATGTTTTAGTTCCATCTTATTTTTTCAGCTTTTATTATATTTTTAAATCTTAATGCTGTTTTCATTACCAGTCTGCAGGCCTTCCATGGACAGTAGCTAAAGGGCAGGACACCTTTACACCCATCAGTTCTATTGTAAGAATATAATCACATGGCCTGTTTTCTTTCACTTGTGATATAAAGTCGAAAGAACCATATCATCAAATGGACCAAATAGAAGTAATTAGAGTGTTTGGATGTGTTTAAATCTCATAGATATTGCATTATACATCAAATAGTAATTGAGGAATAATATTATACGGAAACTACTGGCACATTTCCTTAAGCATTTCTATTGTCAATCTTGCTCCTTCAAACTTCTTTTTCTTCTTTTACTCTGTAAATGATGCAGCTGTCCAAGGCATCAATCCCTGATCCGGATGATTTAGAATTGTGGTTAAAGGTTCGGATACTTACAACCACTGTTTTCTTTCCTTCACTGATGTCATTGTCTCATTTTAAGATCAATTTCTTCTATTTAACTTAACTCAGGTAGACGATGAATTTCGACAGAAGGGCTCAACCAAGGATATGATCTTTAAAATCCCATACCTCATTAGCCACATAAGTTCGCTCATGACCCTTCTTGAAGGAGATGTGATACTGACAGGTATCCACAGCATATACTATTGGTCAGATTGTCACTATGCTCAAAATTGAAAGTCCCACTTTTGGCCTCTTTAGTAAAGAGTCTTTATAATAATTTCTACGTTTATAAATAACTTGTGATAATTGCATTTTCCCTTGGCCATTCTTGGTTATCAGACTTATTCCGCTGGTTTCAATTTCTGTTTTCGATTCTCTTTCTCTACATTCTGAATATTGATTGGTTATTCATGTTTCACGTTCGTAGACTGTTTCTTGTGTCTGTGCTAGAGCATCATAGTTGCATCGACTTTTCCAGATAGTTTCAGTTTAGAAAGATTCTCAACCATTTTGATGCCTTGACAATGTAGTCTTGTTCAATGGAAGTTGGAACATGCCATTTGTTTGATGAATCCATCATTGAACGATGGCTATTCTCCAATTGCCTTTTTATTTCCTGCCATTGGCTTCATGAGTCCACTAAACAATGAACCAAGTCATCAACTTGACAATGGAAGCTTGTTGAGTTGACCATGGAAACTTAGTTGGTCAGTACTTAAGTCGTGTTCTTTTTCACTGTGCAGGAACTCCCTCAGGCGTTGGCCCAGTGAAGGCAGGTCAGAAGGTGACAGCAGGAATAACAAATATCATAGACGTTCATTTCAATGTCGAAAATCGGAGGAAACCATAAACATCTTCTTGAGTTTCAAGTTTTCTACAACTCTATCACCAGTCCCAATAAAGTCCAGGCTCGAGAAACATTTGAAAAGATTGTAGGTTTAGAGTTGTTAATTTACACCATTAAATTTGAAGTACATTTTTTGCATTTAACTACCATAGGCATTGAATTAAGAAGTACAATAGTAGAGAGAGTGCCTGGGTTCAAGCAATCCTTATTATGCAAATAGAAAAGGAAAACCAGAATAATCCTAAGAGAACTAGTAGTTCTTAATGAATTCATAGATGTGCTCGCTGATCTCATGAGCTCTTGGAGGAAGTGACCTACGCCTTCCATTACAACAACCTCTTCAAGAAAGGGTACATCTTTCTTCATCTCCCCACTGTGTATATACTGTTTAGCTCCAAAAGAATTGTAGGTAAGATCAAGGTCACCCACAATGAACTTTGTTGGAACTTTCACTTGAGCCCCTGTGAATGGAGCATTGAGTTCCCAGTTCCTGCAACAGCAAGTAGTAACAGCAGCAGTCATGTTTGTTGTCTCATAACCTTTTCTAGTTTGAAACTATCAGTACTATTTGAAACCATCTCTTCTTCGATTCGACTTGGTGAAACTATCTGATGAACTATGTTTATATACAAGAAAATGTACCTGTCGAGATTTCGGTAGTAGTTGATTGGGCCAGTGAAGCCATTTTTATCAAATTTGGAGACGTAATAGTCCATGTCTTGCTGTGTTAACCATGGAGGCAAAGGATTGGGAGTATCCAGAGGGTGGCCTTTGCCTCTGCCTCTGCCTTTAGGCATCATCAGTGGCTTTGGAATGCGATAACTCAGAATTTCAGTCATAATCCTTTCAGTGCCAACCTCGTCAAACTCAGCCTCTATTTCTCCAGGCTCCTACATCACAATTCCTTTGCTTTCTCGTCAAATCTCATGAGATAATAACATATAATTTTGCTCCTCCAAATTATATAATTAATATCTTGTTTTTGTATTTAATACATTATTTAAAGTGTGAGAATGGATGTTTTTGGAGTTAAATAATTATGCATATCCAATATAGAGGGAACAACATAATTTAAATGTGACAGGCACATCTAATAATTGTCTCTTCTTTTTGACTTTACAATGAGTAAGATAAACTTCGGATGACTTTTTCATGGTGTTTATTTTTATTGATGAGTGGATCTCATAAATATTTTAAAACCATTTTAGGAGTTTATTGGTGGTGAATTATGTGAACCGATATGTTTAAACGGTCAATATTATATATATGTTGTGTGTGATGTAGTCATTAGTTTTATTGTACTAAAAAAATCATTAATTTTATTGATAATTTATATANCATGCATAAATAATCTACATAAGAGTGAGAATTTGACACATTCTTTTAAGTACAATAGAACTACTTAAGATATCTATATAACAGTTGAACGATACTCACCTCAGAATTTTACAGATATCTATGTAACAGTTGAGTGATACTCACTTTAGAATTTTACACTCCATTGGTAATTCATAATCAATAGGAATAATTCCTTTTTGTCGTGAGACCTCAATTTTATAGTGTTTTTCTGTCATGTTTGAACTTTTATAATATTTTAATCTAAAAAATAAACCAGATTTTTTTTAACAGATATTTAGATTTTTGAAAGAAAATGTTATGCTCTTTCTGTGACAACACGTTTTTTTAAGGCATTCTGTGACGGTGTATCTATTTGTGCAGGGTGAATTTTAGGCCACTCATGCTTTATGTGCCTCACTCAATGGTTAAAAATATGGTTAATTTTAGAAAATATCTCTAAACTTTATATTTGCATAAAAAAATAATAATAATAAATTCTAAAATTTCAATAGTATCCTTAAACTTAAAAAAAAAGGTTTAAAAAATATCCTCACAATTAATTTTGGTAGTGTTACTTTCTATTTGAAATATTCTTGAAACTTTTAAAAGTTTCATTAATATTCTTAGTTTTAAAAATTATGCCACAATTAATGTAAGTGATCAATTTATTTGAAGTTACCTTGTGGTTAGAAAAGAACAAATTTTCAAGCAAATTACATAGATGACCTTTTTTTTTCTTCTTCTTCTTTTTTTTTTTTTTTTTTCATACGAATATTCTTATTTTTCTCTCATTGGTCAAATTTTGTCACATTTTTTTTAAGCAACCAAATATAAACAAAAACTTCAACATAAACATAAAATTCCACAAAATCTCAACATCAAAATCTCCCTATAAAACTCACCAAAACTATAAAATAGCTAATAGCTAATACTAAAAGAACATTTGGCTATTAACACACACTTAACTACTAAGTACAATATTGTTATTAAAACATTTAAATCATAAAGTCTTTAGTGGTTCCATTATTTTCTTTCTTCGTATTATAATACGATGGGGGCAGAGTGTTGAAAAAGAGAGTAGAGAAAAGGAAGAAAACAAAGAAGTATTAAGTCATAGATGACAAGTGATGAGGTGTAGATAAACGACAAGAAATTTAATAACATTTTTTTTAAGGTAACAATATTAATGAAACTTTTCAAAGTTAGAGATTTTTTGGAACAAAATCAATGGTTTTTGTTTATATGCTAATAGCATGCTTGTATTTTTTTTTTTTTAATTTTTTTTTTAAAGTTTAGTATTTTTTAAACAAAACACTAACCAATAAGAATTTTTGAACTTTTTTGAATATGTAAGGGTGTTTTTGGAAGAAATTTTAGAGCTATTTTTAACAAAAAAGTACAAAGTTTGGCATTTTTTTAATCATAATTTAGCCTAATAATAAATGCACACAAGTATCACATTGGGTGCATCACACCCAAAAAGGGAAAAGAAGGAAAAAAAAGATTTAAAAAAGAAGAAGAGTTTGGCCTTTGAACAATGGGGTAGGATGCATAGGGTGTAACTTTTGTACTTGCAACTAAGTATTTTTTTAATTATTAATTAGATGAATAAATCTATTATTAACTATTCTTACGTTCCAAATTATTTCATGCATGCATTACTTTTCTTGCTGAAAAAAGCACTCAGTAGAGCTTTTACTAACATCACAAAAATCCAAGTTAAAAGCAGAGTGTTTGTGTTGTGAAAAGTTGTTTAGCTCAAGTTTTCAGAAATACTTCAAATTAAAACACTTTCAAAATTTTCGATTAATTCCAAAACTTAATTAGAAAAAAAAAAAAATTAGGGCAAAGAAATGGAAAAAAAGAAAAAAAAAACCTGAAATCTGCAAATGTAGTAATCATCGCCATACAGAGCTCTGAGCGATTCAATCGGTTTTCTCTTAGGGCTTCGTCGATTGAAAGTGACGCTCAAATTCACCAACGCTCTAATTCGATCCGGCCGATACAGACAAAGATTCCAAGCAATAACCGCCCCCCAATCATGAGCCACAACGAAAACCTTCTCTTCTACTCCAACAATGGCGTCAATTAGCGCAATCAAATCGCCTACGATGTGGAAACAAGTGTAATCGGTAACCGACGGTGGTGAATCGGAGTCTCCGTAGCCGCGGAGGTCAGGGGCGACGGCACGGTAGCCGCGGGAGGCGAGATCGAGGATCTGGTGACGCCATGAATACCAGAGCTCGGGGAAACCATGGATGAAGAGAATTAGTGGACCTGATTCGCCTTTCTCGGCTACGTGGAGGTTGATTCCATTGACGCTCAGAGTTCTGTGGTGAATTGTCGCGATCTCGATTTGATAATTCTCCATTTTTGAGGATTCTGTTTGGTGATCTGATGACTCTATTATAGGCGGTGTGGGAATGGGGAAATCGAACATTTTGCGAAGAAACTGCCGAAAAAAATCCACACATCGATTCAACGTCACTTTCGCTAAATAGCCATTAATCAACTCTGCCATATAAATTTGAACGATAGATGTTTATTTAAAGAGAAGGAGCAATACTCCTCTTTATTAATTCTAATTATCCCATCATAATTTATAACGCAAAAATAAAAATATTCTTTTTATTCGTTTACATGTATGATTAAAATTTAGAGTTGGAATACACTCAAGTATTTGTAATTTAAGAAATTACATATTTAATGCATCAGCTTTCAAGTTTGTGTATAAAAAGTGTTCAATATATTCATACATTTTTTCATTTTGTCTTGAATAAGAACCTACACATTAGTTTTATGTTGGACAAATCCACCTCTAATTTTTAGAAAGAAAGATCATGTCAATTATCATTTAACTAAGTTTACTTTGGTTTAAAGATTTATTAGACACTTTTAAAATTTAAAAATAGTAGACATATATAAAATGAAAGGTTCAAAAAGTTGAAATAGACATTTGCTGGTTTAGTTCGACCAGGAAGTTGGAGGTTCAAATCCTTTAATCTCAAACATTGTTCAACTCAGAAAAATAATTATACATATATAAAAAAAAAACATAACAAAACCAAATAGGAGATTTGATAACAAAATTTCTCAAGAATAATATTTTCAAATCCCGACTAGTACCTAATTATATGAACTTCTAGTATCGACTTCGTTTGGATATTGTAATTTTTTATTTACTTGTTATAATATGGACTTCATTTTCGTTTTTTTAATTATGTGAATCTTTATTTGGTTACCTATGTTTTACAGGTTTTCAGATCAAATTTTAAAAAATTACAAACGATAGATTAAAAATAATTTTCAACTAATGAATGAACTCCTCACGCATATATTACTGCGTCGGTAATTCTTGTATCTCCCGACGCATTAAATAAAATCATCGGGAGTTCTGGAACTTCGGATGCATAGAACAATTGTCGGGAGTTTGGGATCTTCTGACGCACTTTAAAACGGTGTCGAGAGTTATTCGAGGAACTCTCGACACCCTATATGTGTGTCAGGAGTTCCCCGAATAACTCCCGACGCCGTTTTAAAGTGCATCGGGAGATCCTCTCTTGACCAAACTCCCAACAACCTTTTATTCGTTGGGAGAGGCTCTCCCGATGCATTTTCCACACTTTTCCGACGAAATGTGACGTCGGGAGAAGTCAAATTTCTTGTAGTGCTTGTTGTGGATCACTACAAGGTCTTTCTTACTATCTTCTAGGTGCCTTAGATTGAGTTGTGGGGCTCAAAATAAGCTTGAATTAGGGAACAAGGAGAGGAGGTTCTAGTTTTTCAAGGTTGAAGACCTTCAAACTCTAGAGAATCTCAGCAATTTCAGCAACAATTGCATGTCTTTTTTACTCAGACATTCTGAACTTTATTGCATGAATATCATGCAAATTGATTCCTTGCATGTCTCCTACTCTCAATTTTGTAAGTGAAAACATGATAAGGAGCTTGGTTAATGGTGAGTGGAAAAATCCCACAAAGTGGATTTCCAATTTCTCCCTTTTATTTATTTATTTATTTGATTTTTATTTTTTTTTAAAAAAACTAATTTTCAATTTCTATTTTTATTTTCAAAATCAAATTTCAAATTTTTTATTAATTTTACAAAATTTAATTCAATAATTAATTTTCTAATAAAATTAATAACTAATAATTAATTAAATAATTTAATTAATTCTAATTAATTTAATATCAAATATTAAATTAATTAATCACCATTTCCATTCCCATGAATCTCTATTCATGAATTTAATATTTAAATTATATCTAAATATTAATTGATTCTCCAATTCCATTTAATTCCAAAATTAAACGTGTAATTCTATCACATATAACTACTAATTCCCTTAATTCTAATTTGAACGTTTCAAATTAACTTATCATGCTACTCTAAGGCTAATCCATTTGTGAGCTAGTAGGAGAACCTAGTGGACCTACAGATCATGGGCTCCAACGATTCGAGATTAATTGGCTAAACTCTTTACACTTAATTAATCCTCATCTGTTAACTATTGGGTCACTTCACTAAAATCGAGTTGCATTTCTCTCACTGTAGATATATTGTGTCCACTCGATATAACCATGATAAGTAAGTAACACTTCATAGGTTGTTTGTAATAACGGCTGGAATGGCTGTTTTACCCTCGAGATTACCTCTTGTTCCTTAAGTCCCATTGATCCTCTAATGAATAATATGTTTGTGATTTGATCATCAAACCGAGTTCTTCTCAGGCCAATGAGAGGGTGGGGCCTCTTGTTCAAGACTCGGAGTCAGCATTTAAGGGAACAACCTCTTTACTATCCCTAAAAGCGGGTAATTGTACTTTATGTCCCCAGCTATTTATCCGGTCTTGCCCCTAAAATGGGAGACTTATTGAGCCGGCGTTATTGAGCCAACCCTCACTCGTGCAAATCTAAGGATAATCCTGAATTAATAGGAGTTCATAGTTAGCTTAGGATTTAGGTTAAGTTACATAGGTCATCATTGTGAAATAGTCAGTCTTAAACAGTAAACAACGTTATAAAGTAAGAGTGACTTATTTCGTGGTCCAATCTTATACAAGCTCATTGCATAGGACGCCACCACTCCTCATGTCATCACATGTACAAATTAGGATCACTTCGTCTGTAGCACTTTACAACTCCTTATAACAACTATAGAATGGGTCACATCCGATAGTGTTATCAGAATAAGGCACCCAACCTTATTCGTGTACTATAGATCATTTTGACTATTTACTCGAACCTGATCTACTCTTATGTCTCCTCATAAAGTTCAAGTACTCATGTAATAGTCATAGATTTTTTTAGTTTATTGAATTTATTTCTAAAATGAAATAAGCAATTCATATACACAATAACAACTTTATTGAATTTTCAGAATAAGTTTAATTGTTTACAATTCACGAGTTTTAGAACATAAAACCCAAAAAACTCCCACTTGGACTAGAACTCCAGTGGTAACGAGCATATGCATACATAATGTTGAGTTTTTGAGTTTCACAGAGAAATACAATAAACTAGGGCATCACATACTATGGTTTACCTTTAGGTATCACATACCCGATTTTTCTTCCAGTTGCTCTAAGTTATATACCTGGTAGTCCTAGTCTTACTAGGAGATTCTTAAACACTTTAGCTAAGAGAATCGCTGTAAACATGTTAGTATACAATGGACTTCTTATTAAACTATATAGGGAATGCATCTAATTCTCACAATAAGGCTAGGCTGTCATACATCCTTCCCACTATATCAAGGTTTTCTCAACTCTTTGAGTATGATGCATCTAACCTGCCCAAACAACTTTTGTTACAACATCAATTTTAATCAATAAATCTTTATTGATATATATTTTCTTTTATGGATTGATTGACTTTTGTTATTAACTCCACTATATATTAACTTTTGTTACAACATCAACTTTTGTTACAACATCAATTTTAATCAATAAATCTTTATTGATATATCAAGGCTGTCATTTCCTATATTGCTGTATTGATTTCCACATAGTATAAATATTCCCAGTAAGTTTATCAGAAGCCAATAATTGTACTAATGAACTCGTCATTCTGAAAATATAAACAAATTTTATTAAAGAATTGCTTTTAAACCCAATCATGTTTTAGCAAAGTAATAATGTACCCAAAATTCATTATTTTTGAAACGATTCTATAGCATTCTTGACTAAATACTATCCCCAAAATAACTCATATTTCGATAGTTATTTAGCTACCACTTTTTGTCAAAACTTACTAACACTTTAGTAATTTTGTAAGCGTAACCCTCCGTTTTTAGACCTTAGGGGTCGGCTCAACGGTGCTACCGAATTGGAAAATCAAAGTTGAAAACGACCTAAGAAATCCTATCCATTTTTGGAGTTTGAGTTGTTCCGAATTCTATGTTACAACTCTCTAAGGGGATAGTCGTTGTTCAAACGACTAGCTAGGCTGACTTAAAGACGACAAGCAGGCACAACATAGGAATCACACGGTCCAAACAAACGAAAGAGACCGTAAGATACGTTAATACATATCCTTCACCCACTTACTATGAACTACTTCCCCCGTTCACTTTGATATTGATTCATACAAACACTTATCGAATAGAGGTCACTCCCAGGGTGACATGAAACGTCATATGAATCTCACAGTGTGAATTTTCTAGGGACGTGAGAATTAAAATCAACATATTGTATATTTGATTTTACATTGAACAACTTCCCCTCATTTACCTTGATATTAGCTCATGAAAACACTTTTCGAATGGAGGTCACTCCCAGGGTGACATGAAAGGTCGCATGAATCGCACGGTGTGAAACTCTTAGGACGTGAGAATGGAAATCCAAATACCATTTTTTATTGTTTTATGAATAACTTCCCCTATTCACCATAATTTCGATTCGTGTACTTACTTTCCGAATGGAGGTCACTTCTAGGGTGACACGAAGCTAGACATGGATTGAGATTGAGAACTCTTAGGGACGCGAGAGCTAAAAATGACATATCGTATATGTTATTAATTTATCAACGAAGCATTCTAAATTCCCACTAAAGTGTTCTAATAACATATCATATATGCTATTAAACGTCCACTGAAGTGTCCTAACAATTATTTGGATATATTCTTTACTCAGGTTTGTTCAGACTAATTTAAACAACCTAAGTTTAGGTGTTTATCCAAGTTCAGCTAGACCGTCGATTTGGGTTGAAGCGTGCATGCTAGGTTAGGGTGGGCAGTGTTGCAATGCTCTCACTCCAACGTTGTGACGCTACGGGTGTTCTTAAAAAATGGAGTAGCAACATGAGCAACGTTACAACACTCAAGGGTAGAGTTGCATCGCTGCTTGGATAGAAGCTCCACTGGAATTTGCAGCAACTTGACCTTCTTCACTTCTTTCTTCAATTACATCTTAATTTCAACTCTAATGACTCTAAATAAATTACAAACTCTTCAGCACACATACAAGCTCATCAATCAAGAGCCAATTACAATTTTAACAAAGGAATCAAAGAGAAATTTAATGTAAAATTTCAAAAAAACATATCAGTTCACCATTTTCATATATCTTATGAAAAACACCCACTAAACCAAAATTAAACCAAATTGAATGCTTATATGATGCTCTGATACCAATTGATTGAGTTAGAAAACATGCAACGGAGGAAAAACGGATCATTAAGCATTACAGACACTTATACACACAATAAGACCCATCAATCAAGAGCCAATTACAAGAATTATAACATAATTGAAGAGAAATTAATACCAAAACTGAGAAAAACTATACCAGTTCACCATTTTCATACAACTTATGAAAAACACCCACCATGCTAAAATTAACACGAATTGAGTAATTAAATCATACTCTGATACCAATTGTTAGTTTCAACAAGCATCCAACAGAAGAAAACATAATCATTAAACACTCTAATTCATCAATTTTAGCTTCAAACTAAGCATATTCATCAAATGAAAAGAGGGTTTCAGTAAATACCTTTGAAGATCTTCTTCAAACTTCAAATTTAGTTGCAATCTTCTCCTTTACTAATTGTGAACCACCACAAGATCTTCCCCACTATCCTCTAGGACCTTAAATCAAGTTTGAGACTCAAAATGATATGAATTTAGGGAAGAATTTTACAGGAGATCAACACATTTTTGGGTTTTGTTGAAGAACACTTTTTCAACCTCTTCAATCCAGAAATTCTCAGCTTTGCATGGATTAATCTCAGTTGAATCCTCTTTGTTTTATTCAACTACAACAAGCTTAAAGTTTTCATCAAATGAAGACACCACTTACTTGGTGGATTTAGTGGAATTTAGTGATTAAGATACTTCAAAGCAAAGTGGGAAAATCCCACTTTCGTGGGTTTTCCAATTTTGATTTTTTTTTCAATTTTGAAATAATCATCAAAAATAAAAATTATTTTCAGTTTTAATTCTTTTAATTAAACTAAAAATTTATTAATTTTACAAAAATTAATTTAATTAAGTATTTTTTCAAATAAAATTAATAATTAATTAAACAATTTAATTATTTCTATCAATAATATCAAATATTAAATTAATTAAACACAAACTCCACTATCATAAATCCCTATTCACAAATTTAATATTTAAATCATATTTAAATATTATCTGATTGTCCAATTTTATTTAATTCTTTTAATTAAATGTGTAATTAAATCACATATAATTTCTAATTCCCTTAATTCGAATCTGAGCGTTTCAAATTAATCTATCACGCTATTCTAAGGTTTATTCCGTTTGTGAGCTAGTAAGGGGACCTACAAATCATGAGCTCCAATGATCCGAGATTAATTGGCTAAACTCTTTAAATCGAATTAACCCCCATCTGTTAACTACCGAGTTACTCTATTAAAGCCTAGTAGTTGCACTCCCTTCACTGTAGATATATTATATCCATTCGATATAACCATGATTAGTAAGTTAGTCCTTCACAGGTTGTTCGTAATAACGACTGGGTCAATAGCTATTTTACCCCCGAGATTACCTCTTGTTCCTTAAGTTCCACTGATCCTTTAATGAACAATTGGTTTGAGATCCAATCATAAAACTGAGTCTCTCTCGAGCCAATGAGAGAGTGGGTTCTTTGTCAAGATCCGGAGTCAGTACCTAAGGGAACAACCTCTCTACTATCCCTGAAAGCGAGTAGGAGAGAATTCCATCTTACGCCTTATGTCCCCAACTATCTACCCAGTTTTACCCCTGAAATGGTAGGCTTATTGAGTCGGTTCTGTTTAGCCAATCCTCACCTATGTAAATCTAAGGATAATCCTAAATAAACAAGAGTTCATAGTTAGATCAGGATTAAGGTTAAGTTACCTAGGTCATCACTTTGAAATAGTTAGTCTTAAACGGTAAACAGCGTATAAAGTAAGAGTTACTTATTTCTTGGTCTGATCTTATGCAAACTCGTTGCATAGGATGCTCCCGTTCCTCATGTGAATACATGAACGAATCTGGATCACTTCATTTTTAGCACTTTACAAAAAATTGTAACAACTACAGAATGGGTTGCATCCGATAGTGTTACCAGAATAAGGTACCCAACCTTATTCATATACTATAGACCGTTTTGGCTATTTACTGAACTTGATCCACTCTTATGTCTCCACATAAAGTCAAGTATTCATATAATAGCCATGGATCTTTAATTTATTGGATTTAGGCTTTACAAGTACAATTTACATATTTAACAACAGTTTTATCGAATAAACATCAATAACATCTTTATTGATAATAGAATATGTTTAACATTACAAAATGCCATTTTTAGGACATACAACCCACCAGTTTAGTGGAAAGTTCTCATTTAACATGAATATTGGATTTGGGCATTGCTAATCATATTGGCATGTAGTGGTGGGAAGTTCGTCGACAGAGGTCGTCGGAAATGGCGATCAGAGGATGGCCGACAGCGGTCGCCGGAGGTGGTGATCGAAGTTGAACGATGGTGATCACTGGAGGTGGTGTTTGAAAGTTGGTCAGTGAATTTCCAAGATTGAATTAGAAAAAAAAAAAAAGAAAAAAATGTAACCCATGGGTTTTAATAGTGTTACTATTCAAACCCATGGGAAAGAATGTACACCTTTGCCCCAAACAAAGGTTGAGTTGAGGATAAGCCTAACCCATGAAACAGACACCTCCTATAGTTTTGTTATATGTGATATAATAAACTATAGGTTATATATTATATGAGATATAATATAAACTTTAATTATATTAATTAGTCAATATAACTAAATTGAAATTGAAATTGAATTTTTGAATTTTGAATTAAAAAATCAATAATTCCTTGGGAGAATTAACTTTATTTGAAATTGAGTTGGGAGTTATAGAGATAATTCACTCACTCAAATATTCTCTCATAGAGTGGTTTTATAGAGTGGGAGAATCATACATATTTTGGAGATCTTGTAGAAATGTTTGGTCTCCTCTTCATCTTTTTCCCTTTATTAAATACAAATTTTCTTACGCTCTAAAAAATATTTCCCTCACCAAAATTAATAAGGAAGCCCATTCATCTCCCATGGTTATCTCCTTGAGGATAACAAGGAACACTCCTTGTGGTGGTGCCCTTGTTACATTGTTCATTGAGTTGTTGTGTTGCCAAGGTCGTAGTACTCGAGATCACGAAGGAGGAGTCCTATTCATGATTGTGCTATCAAAGAGGAAACGAGAAGAAAGGTTCTTCAAGGGTTAGGGCTTTTATGCCTTTTCCTCTCTATAATTCCATTAGAAGCATGTTTAAGGGTGGATGTTTATCATTATTTCCATTTGCTTTATTTTATTAAGTTCTGTAAAACAATTTCAAACACACAAGCGATCACTTGCTTCCACTATCAGAAATCGATTTCCTTCAATGCCAAGGTCTCAATTTGGGATTAAATTTGTGGTGCTATTTTTTAGTATGTGATGGCATAACACTGTGTTTTTGCCCATCTTAAGTCCGCTTCTAGACTTGTTGATGCTCTTCCCTCAAGGTGTGCACCTTTTGAGGTTTAGATTGAGTGTGTGACTACTTTTAGTGGCCTTTTTTTTTTTTTTTTGATAAATTCCCAGAGGATCCTTGAAGGAATCGAATTCCTCATGGAACTGTGTGAATTCCATGCAATTGGATTTCAAATTTGAAAAACGTAAAAAATAGAGAAGAACATATAGAGACATAGGATAAACATATCAAATTTACAAGCATGCGATCTATAGAGGGGAGAAGAGAAAAAGAAGTACATACCCTAGTAGAATTACTACTTCTCAAATTTCCTTTCCTAGAATTCACGATCTCATCTCTATACAATTAGAGGAACACCTTCCTCTGACAGAACAACATGAACAATGAATAAACACCACCAAAAGGGCTTCCTTGATATTCTCCGACAAGGAATGAAGGATTGTGGGATCCTCCTTAGTTTCAGGGTAGGGAAGGGAAGGGAAGGGAAGGTAGAGAGAATTTCCGAGAGAGATGTATTTTTGGTGATTTCTATAACACTTGTAGAATCCTCCTTTGTTTAGAACAATAAGTCTGTAAGTGGAAGGATGGTGGAAGGGGAGTTACAACACCCCTCCAGTTAACGTAGAATAACATCCTTCAACTCCCTTTGGGAGTTATTTTTATTAAATTAATTAAATTAAATCTTATTTAAAATAATTAAATTAATAACATATTTATATATTGCATATTTAAATTTTCATTTGAATCATATTCAAATGATATACTCTGACATAACTTATAGTTTTAATATGAATCTCATTCATATTAATTTTAGCCTACAGTATTTATATGAATCACATTCGTATAATTAATATTTAATTCTTATTCAAATCATTTACTCTCTTATATTATATAGTATTAATTATAAATCATATTTATAATGAACTATATATTATAATGTATATAAATCACTTTGAATCTCATTCAGATATTTATCCCTCTTGTTAATTATAAATCATATTCATAATTAACTATAATGTATCAATATACATTATATTAATTCCCTTTTACATAGTATTAATTATCATATACATAATTAACTATGTATTATAATGTATCAATATACATTATACTTTATATTAATCATATTAATACTAAATTTTTCTTTAAATAATTTGAACAATTCAAATTATTCCAAAACCATTTATTCATTGTTTTATCCTTAGTGGGCTAGCAAGTGGACCTAATAGATCTACAGCTTAGCGGCTCCAATGATACGACAATTAATTAAATTCTTTAATTAAATAAATCAACATTCTTTAACGGCAGGTCTCTACATTAAAGACCCATAATGACACTCTTCGTACTATAGATATATTTTTGTGTCCACAGATATAACCAATCAACAGTAAGTCGATCTTTCACGAATTGGTCATAACTGCAGTTGGGTCAAATTATCATTTTATCCCTTTAGTTACATCTAACTTCTTAAGTACCATAGATTCCTAACAATTATTTATAGTCAAACTATAAACTAGACATAGATCCCTAACAATTAGTTATAGTCAAACTATAAACTAGACACCCTTCTAGCCAGTGAGAGGGTGAGGCGCCCCATTGTTCAAAATACAAAATCAACCTTTAAGGGAGCAATTCATCTACTTACCCTCAAGACGAGAAGGAGTAAATTTCATCTTGTGTAGCTGTGTTCCTAGCTCTCTACTCGAATAAACTCAAAAATGGTAGCCATATTGAGTTGGCAAATCTGGCCACTCTCACCCATACAGATCAAAAGATTGTCCTTATAGATAGAAGTTCACAACACACTCAGGATTAAGGTCAAGTTACCTATGGTCTGCCATCCTAGTGAAATGTAAGTCTTTTCAAGTAACGATATTATAAAGAAGACTAATTTTTTCACAGTCCGATCTTATACAAAATCTTTGTATAGGATACTCCCACTCACTGTCTCCACATGAAGATTAGAATTAGATAATTGGTAACACTTTATAACATTGTAACAATTATAAAGTGGATTGTATCTATAATGTCACCAAGATAAGGTACCCATCCTTATCCATATACTACAGACCGTCCAAATTATTACTTAAACATGATTCATCTGTATGTCAACTATATACATGTTTAAGTCATATTAAATAACCTCTGATCTTGTTTATTGGATTGAGTTATATAATTCTAAATGTCAAATAAAATAACTCCTTATTTTTATTAAATAAATGAATTTCATTTATACATTATAAACCACGAGATTTAGGGAACAATCCCCAACAATCTACAACTCATTTTAAAGTTAGTGGGGGCGTACAAAACAATAAATATAACAATTGCAACATAGCAACGTACACTAATACAATAAACTAGAATATATACTATACCTAGTAACATCTTCCCTTGCCCTAGACAATGTGGTGCATATCTCACAGACCTAAACTCTCTAGATGACCATCAAACACTTTAGCCTTTAGCCTTGAGAGCCTTTGTAATTGCTCGGTGTTTTATACGCTTTAACGTGTCGTGAAGGGTCTATAAATTTGCTAGAGTCTTTAGATGAATTTAGGCTGTAATTGCTTGACTCTGACAAAGAGAACAACTTCTATTTGGTGAAAAATTTGCTCACAGGCCTGAAATTGCCTCCCAAACCCGGTTCACGACCTGACTCGAAAGGTGCTTGACTCGTGGAACTGATGGTTGACGTATGTAGGTTCCAGACTCGATGTCTACGACCTGTTTCTGCTCCAATCACCCGCTTCAGCTGACCCGCGCCCATTTGGAGCTTTAGCCAACTCGCATGCGGCTGGTGGTGGTGGCTCAACCGATCCATATGGTCAGAACCGGTCCGGTTCGACTGGTTTGATCAGTTTTGACAGATTTTGGGTGGTTTCTACTGAGACTAATCTTCGAAATGTTTAGTCTCATTATTTAATTGTATAAGACCAGACCACGAAATGCTTAGTCTCATCATATAACACTGTTCATAATAGAGACTTATATTTCACTAGGATGAACATAGGTAATATGACCTGAATCCTGAGTGAGTTGTGAACTTCTACTCATGAGGGCGATCCTTTGATTTGTATGGTAAGAATGGCTAGATTGCTGACTCAACAAGCCTACCATTTTTGGGATTCGTCTGATTGGGGAGCTGGGAACACAGCTACACAAGATATATACTTACGAGCAATTTGTGAAGGGCCATCGTACTGTTGATTGGTTATATCCAATAGACATAGAAATATATCTATAATGCAAAGAGTGTAGTTATCGGTCTTTAGTGGAGTGTCCAACATTTAATAGATGGTGAATAATGTAATTTAAGAGTTTAATTAATTATTCATGTACCGTTGGAGCTTCAAGCTACAGGTCCATGAGGTCCCCTTGGCTCAATAAGATTAGTTGAGAATCAGTTTTTGGATTAATTTGAATTGTTCAAATTAATAGAGGGATTTAATCATATTATTGGCAGGAGTTTATGAGTGATAGATCATATCATTGGTAGGAGTTTATGAATAATAGACCATATCATTTGTAAGAGTCTATCAACCATAGAAGTCTATCATTGATAGATTTAGGAGTCTATCAACGATAGAAGTCTATCGTTGATAGACTTGTCTATATTTGCAATTTTTTTTAAATGATGTCATACACTTGGTTATTATTCTTAAAAATGCTACCAATTACAATTACCCTTCAATTATATGAGATATAATTGTCATAATGTATTTGATACATTATAGCTTAATGGGAAGAAATAAATATTTGAATGAGATTCAAATATATTTTCTATGAATGAGATTCATAGTTGTTAAATTTAATATAAATGAGATTTATATTAAATGCCATATAATAGAGAAAAGAAACTATAGTTTATATTGTATGTGATACAATATTAAACTATAGGTTATATGTTATATTTGATATAACATATAATATATATATATATATATAATATGATAAGTTAGTTATCATATTTATATTATTATTATTTCTTTAATAATAAGGAAGGGAGTTACAACTCCTTTCCCTATCTTTTCTCATGTGGGTGGTGGTTATTTTTTATGGCAAGGGGAATAAAAGAAAATTTGTTTTTCTTCTTCTTTTTCAAATGCTGAAAAACGATTGAGAAAGAGAGAAAAGGACAGAAGTGTTCTGTGGCCTTTGAGTTTTGAGTGCAAGTTCACTCCACATTAAACTTTTCTCTCTTAACCAAAAATAGTCAGAGCCCACCACTCCTGGGTTCTCACCCTGAGCATACCAAAGTAATTTTAGGGTAGTGTCCAGTTTTTGTTTGAGGTTATCTTGAAGAAGGTCTTCAAGAAGTTTGTGATCTGTTCGAGGGAAAAACGTGAAGAAGAAAAGTCTTCAAAGGTGAGGTTTCTTGAAACCCTTTGTTTTAAAAGCATGCTGTAATTTAGATGTAAATGCATATCTTGTTGTTTATCTACAATAAAACTTTGTATTCAATGAATTATGAAATTTGATCGATCCGCTTCTACTCAAGGTTCTCCCCATAAGAGTTCCTTCAGAACGTGTTGATGAGAGTTTATACAGAAGTATGATTGGGAGCTTACTTTATCTTATAGCCAATCGTCCAGATATATCTTATGTCGTGGGTCTGTGTGCTCGATATCATACCAATCTTAGGACCAATCATATGACGACAGTTAAATGAATTTTGAAATATGTTCATGGAACGAGCGATTATGATATGTGGTACATTTTTTACATTAATCCTATCCTTGTTGGATATTATGATTCCGACTAGGCTGGGTGTTCAGAAAATAGAAGAAGTACATCAAGTGGGTGTTTTTTCTTAGGAATAATCCTATCTTTTGGTTTAGTGAAAAACAAAATTGTGTGCCTTTTTCTACTGTCGAGGCCGAATATATTGCAAGAGAAAGTAGTTATGCTCAATTACTCTGAATGAAACAAATGCTTAAGGAGTATAATGTGTTTCAAGATGTTATGACATTACATTATGATAACACGAGTGCCACCAACATCTCATAAAATCCTGTTCAACATAGTCGCACCAAACATATAGACATCAAGCATCATTTTATTCGTGATTTGGTTGAAAACAAAGTCATCTCTCTTAACATGTCCGAACAAATAAACAACTTGCTGATATTTTTAGTAAACCTCTAGATGCTATTAGTAAACCTCTAGATGCTGTTATATTTGAATCTCTAAGGGCAGCTCTAGGGCTTTGCAAACTAATAATGTCGCAATTAATGTCAGTTATAGAATCGTTGGAAATGTGGGCCGACTGTGGAATTCTCAGCCCACAATTGAGGGTACTTTTGTTGGTTTTAATGTCATAAGTCAAATGTATATTGTAGTTTGTAAAGACAAATTATATATCTAATAAAATAGGAGGTATTTTATTAATGTTTAGACTGTATTAATTCAATCCAATAAACTAAGAATCAAGGTTATTTTATGAAACTTAAACATGTATGTAGAGACATACAGGTGGATCATGTTTAAGTAATAACCTAAATGGTATGTAGTAGATGGATAAGTTGGGTACCTTATCCTGGTGACACTACGGATATGGCCTACTTTGTAGGTGTTACAAGTGTTGTAAAGTGCTACAAATGATCCGATCTTAATTATTCATGTGGAGACATGTGAGCGAGGGTATCCTATACAATGAGTTTGTATAACATCGTTGATAATAGAGACTTACATTTCACTAGGATGACCATAGATGACATGACCTGAATATTGAGTGAGTTGGGAACTCTTGCTCATAAAGGCGGTCCTTTGATTTGTATGGATGAGAGTGGTCAGACTGCAACTCAATAAGCCTACCAATTTGGAGATTTGTCTGATTGGGGAGCTGGGAACTCAGCTTCACAAGACGGAATTTACTCCTTCCCTGATGCAAGGGTAAGAAGATAAATTGCTCCCTTAAGGGCTGATTCCAGGTCTTGAACATAGTGGCCAGACTCTCTCTTGAGAAGGGAGGTTCCAGTCATAGTGGGACTATGACTTATTGTTCATTAGAGAAATCAGTGGTACTTAAGGAGTTAGATGTAACTACAGGGGCAAAATGGTAATTTGGCCCAACTAAACTTATGAGCAATTTATGAAGGGTCATCACGCTGTTGATTGGTTATATATGTAAAGAATTAAAAATGAATGATTTGATGTTACTCAAGTTCTTGTCCCCGGCAACGACGCCAAAAACTTGTAAAGAATTAAAAATGATGATGTTCTATGACTCAAGTTTTCGTCCTCGACAATGGCGCCAAAAACTTGTAAAGAATAAGAATTCATGTAGTACGTTGGAATCAAGTATAATTCCAATGCAAGTTTTTCAGAGTGATCTGAGGTCGAACACGGGGATTGTGAGAATTAATGCGATACTATTGTGGTATATGTGACCAGTTAACATAAAGAATGATGAATTGGGTTTGCAGAAACTTAAAATGCGGTAAAGAGTAAATTTTGGTAAAGAATAAATTGTGATGGTAAATAAATTGCGATAAAGTAAATTGCGGTAATAAAATAAATGAATAAACAATTAATATACAGGTTGAGGACTGGTTGTGAAGTTGTGCAAAATAATCTGGTGAATGTGGTGGCAAGTCTTGTGAAACGAATCAGAAAGAGAATGGGTTGAGGGAAAAGACATCGCAAGTTTGTCAATCTTGTTGAGGATGCAACTAAGGTTCCGCTTTCCCTTGGCTTACACCTTTCAGTGATCGGTCGCATTCCCATATGTCTATGGTTAAACAGGGATGAACGTGATGAATGCAAGATTGTTTCCATCTCTGAAAATACTTACTCACTTTAGTTAACACATTTTTCCAACCTTCTTTCGATAGGCAGAATAACATCTTCACTTCTGCTGTCATAGGTGAAGATGCCGTCGAGCATGCTTTAGCTAAACTCAGCCGATTTCCTTAACAAGGATTAACTCACTCGTTTAATCCTTCCCTTACCCTAGGGATTAGTTACACATGATGGAGAAATGGATGATGAATGTATGGAAAAGAACAGAGAAATGATAATGATTACAATAATGATATTTAAATCTAAAGATCAACATTTGTTACATATAGTGAATGAAAGATTAAAGATAGATGAACACAGTAGATGAAAGGAAAATAAGAACAAATACAGAAGAAGTGTCAATGTCTTGGCACAGATCCCGATCGGAGACGATGTGCTTGCCGGCATGTGGAAGAAATGGAGTGGAAAGCTTTCTTCTCAAGCTTGCTTTCGAGGTAGAAGTGACCTCTTGCACAGAGCTTCTTCTTCGGGGATGGAAATCATTTCTTGCTCAGAGACTTACCTTTCAGTCTTGTCTCGTCGCTCTCTCCCAAATTTTCTCTAAATTTTCTCTTCAGATCAACCTCCTTTACATTGAATTCGATGAAGCTATTTATAGACCTTAGCTCTTTCTGTATTAGTGGTCCCACTCTGAGAATCTGATAATTCCTGCCATGGCATAATGGAAATGTTCGCTCTACTCCACGATCAATTTATCAAAATCGTACAACGGAAAAGTTGTACAATGTCAGAAGTCCTTGCAAATACATTGCTCTTCACATCTTCAATCGATCGCCACATGCAGTGTAATTTTTTTGATCTTTTATTGATTGATGTATGCGGTGGAAATGCGTTGATTGCTTGAATCCATGATTGATCATCGCATGCACTGCAATTGCGTTGTTCTTTCTTTATTCTTGAATGATTGCCACATGCTGTGATAATGCGTTGTTCTTTTTGTCCTCGAGCGATTGTCGCATCCGGTGACCTATTTTCTGAAAAACAAAGACTTGGACATTCCATTTTGCCATTGCAATGGGGTTAGCAGGTGTGCTCACGACACTTTACAATTTTCATATTTCTAAGCCAATTTCTATACTGACGCAACTTTTCCTTCTTTTTGCTGCATAATTTAAATAAAACAGTATAAATAACTTGTATTTCTACAAGTTATCACACCCCTAAATTTAGATATATGTCTGTCCTTAAACATATCTTCGACTAAGGCAATTCAGCTCAACTCCTATCCTAACTCTGCGTCAATCAGCTACTCCGAATGCTCCACCTCTACATAATTTCTCAACCTATAAGTTCCTTCTGTCCTTTAAAAATTCTTCAACATGCTCTACTTTATTCTTATCTAAGACAAACCTCTGCCCAAAGTTCCCTTCTAGTTTTGAGAAGAATGTTTTACCTCTTCTTGCGAAACGAAGTGCGTCTTTATGCGGTGGCCTGGTTTGCATCATCGTATAGAGAATGTTGATCATGGTTACATCCTTCTTTTTGGCTTGCTCCCATGGGTGTCATTTGAGCATCCAACTTCGGTTGTGTACCAATCTCAACTTTAACTCTTGATCCTTAGCCAAGTTTTACTTTTGCTGGTCAGAGGAGTTGTCTCTTTTATCCTTATTTTCTCTCTTTTTTTTTTATTGCGTCGATCCTGATAACCTACTTTCATTTTGGCTTGCTCCCACAGGTGTCATGCGAACATCCAACTACGAGCAGGTTCCTTTCATGACTTAACTCTTATTAGGTTGGGATTTTCCCTTGTGCTGACAGTAGAGTTTTTTTTTTTTTTTTCACAATGATGAACGCATTTGCCTGATATTACCGCATCTGCTTGATCGCATATTCTCAGACCTTCCCCACCGCCAAATTTAGAGATGCGCAAGGTTCTCATTACGTTGTTTTGGACAGAAAAAGACAAAACACTTAGTTAAAATTTTGAAAAGAAGGTTTGAGCAGAGTTTTGTAATAGAAAAGGTAAAGTAGAGCTATTGTGATGAGTTGTCTAAGTGTTAGGCAGAAAATGCAATGTATAAAGAAATTTTTCTAAGGGTATGCATACTACTCATCATGGCAGCGAAAATAAACAACGCAAAAGAAAAGACAAGAATTACCGCAATAAATTGACAAAGGATGATAAAAGTAAAGAGCCCAACGCATAAGGAAAGAATGATTACTCAGTTGTATAAAATTTGTCTAAGTACACAAAAAATTATAAATATCGCAACACAAAATTATAAGTATATACAAAATAATACAAGGTATAGCTTTCTATAAAAAAATGAATGGCCGCAAAGAAGAAAAATGCAAAATTGTGGAGAGGGTGGTACACCCCCAAATTTAGAGTTGTGGCGGGGGCTCTTGATGAGGAGGATGTTGTGGAGGAGCTCGTTGTGGCACTTATTGAAATTGCAGAGGTTACTGTAGACATGGTGGCAGCATGGAACCATGTAAATATGCCGTTAAGAAATTGAATTACTCATGGTTGCGCTTGGCCATCTGTCTTTGTTTCAGGTGAATGGTAAAGATGTTACGTTGAATATTGACCATCGCCTGCCACAACATTATGTTGCTGTCTCACAACTCTGCGTTGCTCTCCTGCAACTCCGTTAATGCATGGCGGAAGAAGGTAAGCTGTTGAGATAAGAAGGCCCGCATATCGGCTAAGGCAGCAACAAGGGATGCGGTGGTGGGTTGTGCCGTCGATGTTTCACTAGCATCGGTTTGAGGTTGAGCGGAAGAGCCTGCTCCCAAACTGTGTGGGTTATCAACATGCGGCGATGGTGGTGAAAAGTGAGGTGGAGATGGATGGCGGGGAGACGCTGCTGGAGATACGGGGTTGGAGTCGGGTGCAAAGAGGAGGTTTGTGAATTATTCGGGAAGATGGGAAAGGGGTTTGATTGGAGGGCCTGGTGGGCAAATGATTAAAGGCAAAGGTCCAAGGGTAAATTGGTTTGCTTCTGTGGCAAACTGACTTGGACGATTTCCTTTCCTTTATTATTGCGGTGCTGCTTCTTTGGCTTTGGCGGTTGCGGCGCATTTAGATCAATGAGGGGCCTTTTTGTTGGAAGCTCGGGGCAATGTTGTGAATCTTTAAGAAGCATTCTCAGGATCTTCGTATGGATGATGTCGTAAACTTCAGGCATGGGCTATTCGTCAATGCCTACACCCACAGAAAGGCACAGGCTCGAAATTGTCCATGGGAAGAAGTATTGACCTCTCACATGGCCAACAAAACCTCAAATCTGCTTCGCAATGAGCTGGCCCACATTGATCAGAATGTCGTGCGCTATGCAGTATGTGGTCATAACTTGATCCCTTGAAATTGTTTTTTCATGCGTTGTTGGGATGAGTCGCCGTTTCACCAAATAGACCCAAAGTCGCGCCTCTGGGAGCAGCCTGTTGGAGGTGAGGGTTCTTATGCCTGTTAATGACACTGACCACTTGGTGCCCGGTTGTGTTAATACCTTCAGCGCATCCTTCATATGCTCTTCTTCAAGATCATCAATCAACTTGTTACTCGGTGCTTCCGAGAGGTTCTTCAACTTATAGAGTTCATTGATGTCTTTTTCGCTGAATGATATTACCCTCCCTTCAATGATCACCGCATCTTCAGTGTCATAGAGCTGGCTGTGATAGAAGGCCCTTACTACTGCAGGAATAATGATGGATGGACATTGGCAAAAATTTTCCCACCCATGCTCCACCACAACACTTGTGATAAGATCCGGTAATGGCACCGACGCAGGGAAGAAGCCCATTTCCATCCACAAGTCATCATTTTCTTTCTTGGTTGCTGGGTGCCTCCTGGTCGATGCAAGCTCGCTGCTCTCCCTTTTTTCTTTGCCCTTTTCTTAAGTAGACGCAAAGCGGGATTTTTGTCTTTGGGTGCATTCTCTCACCTTGTGTTGCTCTTTTTTTCCCCTTTTCCATTCCTTCACTTCTTTTCTTTTACTTTCTCTGACGTGCTGCACATTTTTTTTGTGACGTCTTTCCTTCTCCTCATTTTCCGTCTTTTCTTTTTCTTCTTCTTCACTCATTTCTCTTTCAAATTGCTCCGACAATACGCTGCTCTTCCTCGAGCCTTCTTCTTTCTTCTTCTGTAGCTCTTGTGTTGTCACGACGAACCTCCTCATCGTGAAGTTTTCTGAACAAATTGCCTGCTGCGATGATTTGGTGCGCACGTGACATCTTTTCTTTCTTCTCCTTTAATTCTCTTTTTCTTTTCTCCTCCTCCTCTGCTATACGTTGAAAGAAATTTGGGTCACTTGTAGACCCTTGCGGCATATTCTCCTTGCAACGCCGCATAAGAGGGGTGATGTTAGGGTCTTCTCTATCTTCAGACACAACCAATCTGGTATACGACGATAAAATTTGTGGTTGCGCTGACATCCCCTCTTCCACCCTTGCGGTGGTTGATTCTCCATCAAAATCTAAACTTTCCACTCGTTTCCTCATTCCCTCCTCTTTCTTCAGGCGCTTCTCTTCCCACCTGCGTTGTTTTCTTTCACTCTTCTTCTTTTCTTTCTTCTCCTTTTTTAGCCGGGCGGCTTCTTCTCCTTCCACCTGTTTTTCTTTACTTTTTCTCTTTTCCTTCTCTTTGGCTGTCCTCGGCTACTTCTTCACCTCTACAACCTCCAAAACAACCCTGATGGGTTCCTCATTGGAGTCTGTTGGGACAATCTCCTTAGAATCCGAAGTGGTCAAGGCCATTCTCCGCGAAGCCAATGCCAACTACTCCTCTGATGGTAGGGGCTGGTTCACTACTCCTACCTCCGGTAACCCCCCATCTCTTTCTAAATTGTTCAAAATACTCCCAAATACCACTTTGTCATCCCTTCGCTTCAGTTCGCTTTTAGTTGAAGGTATTGGGAGTGCCACCTCAGGCCTGGTGGCAAGGGCACTCTCCGTGCTCGGACCATCTCGGTTGGTGGGTGGTTTTTCGGCTACAAAGATATTTTTCGGGGTTTTACGGAGATTTTTGGGGAAGGCTTAGACGGGGGCTTGTGAAAGAGACAATGGATGGGAAGAAGAGTGTGAAGATTGTCCAGCCATTTTTGTTGGTGAAGTGAAAGAAGTTGGAAAATTTTTTGGTCTTAGGAAGAAAATCGGAAGGGGATGGGTATGCAAAGAGACTTGCTTAGGGTTTTTCTTTCGCGAAGAGATGCAAATAAGGTCCTCGGTGGAAGGAGGTATGATTTATAGGTTGGGCCTTGATGCGCCCAACGCAATCGCTGCATGGCAGGCCTCCGTATTCCAAAAAGCCTGCCGCCGCACCCCTCCCATTATGTTTAGTAGAAAGGACGTCCTTTCTTCTGCTAAGCCATAATTTCCTCGGAAGCTGAATCGATTCGACTACTCTCTTCGCGAATATTTTATCATTTTTTTATTTAATCGGACGGGCGCAATGTTAAGTGTTTAACGCAATGCATCCGTTACCGAAAATGCATATTTGCGGAGGACGGGCAACGTATGCATTAGCGCAACACAGCCCTAAATGCAACGCATTTCTAGAGGACGGGCGCACGGTATTTCTACCAGCGTAACACAACCATCGACATAGTGCGTTTTTGCAGAGGACGGGCACAGTGTACATATGCGTGCAACTCATCCGTCAACGCAATGCATTTTTGAAAGACGGGCGCAAAGTGTATCTATCAGCATAAGATACACCCACCGTCGCAATGCATACCGGATTTTATTTATGGAAGATGCTTGGATCCGGGGGCTTCTGAATTACTGGGCAACGTTTCTGGTGTTCTATTTTGAAGCTCGGTTGCCAGTTGCCCCACCTGGACTTCCAAATTTCTTATGGAAGATGCTTGCGATTGCATAACCGCATCATTTTTCTCTATATACTGCTTCAGCAGAGCTTCCAAGGACGATGAATTTGTAGAGGTGTTAGATGAGGAAGGTTGGTTGTGTGATTGCCTACTTTGGTGGTGACTCTGATTCAGACCATGATGAAAAGCTGGAGGGTTTCCTCGATTCCCGAAATTGTTCTACAGATTCCTTTGGCCTCCCTGGTCGTTGTTACCTCCCCAATTGAAGTTGGGGAGATTCCACCAACCCGGGTTGTACGTGTTACTATACGGGTTATTCTGAATGGAGTACATTGTCTGTGGGTTTGATGGGCACATTTCGTCTGAATGACCCCCTCCGCATTGTGCACCACTTATCGTTGCCACTTGTGCCAGCGCACTGGCTTGCGCTGCACCCTGGGAGAAGGTTCCATGATTAATTGCCATCGTTTGGAGTAGAGATGTAACTGCGACCAAGGTGGTCATTGTATGCATAGGTACAATGGCACTTTCCGTCTTTCTTTGCTCAGTGCCTCTTCCTCCATACCCGTTGTCTACCTAATCACCTGTATTTCGCAAAATGCGATCCAAGATGACCTTGCCTTCAGTGTATGTTTTGTCCATAAATCCTCTAGCAGCGGAGGCATCAGCAACAACTTGCGTTGATCTGTCCAGGCCATTGTAAAAGGTTTCCATCAGAACGCAATTGGGAATCCTGATGTGCAGAAAGTTCTTTACCAATCTTCTGAATCGCACCCATGCGGTGCTGAGAGTCTCATTTTCCATCTGTTCAAAATTCAACACGTCCCTCCGTCTTCTTGCGTTGACTGCGGGCGGGAAGAATTTCTTCATGAATCGTTCGACCAACTGGTCCCAAGAATTAATTTCATTTGGCTCCAATGAATGAACCCACCTCTTTGCCTCATCCCGAAGTGTATACGGGAAGAGGTACAGTCTAATTCCTTTTGGAGTCACACTAGGAATGGAGAATGTATTACACATTTCAACAAAGCTGGTCAAGTGTGCATGCAGGTCTTCTCTTTGTAGACCTCCGAATTGCCCCGCATTCTGGATCATTTGTAGCATGACCGACTTTATCTCAAATCTTGCATTCTCCTCTACCATGGGTCTTGCAATTTTGGGCAAGAAGTCATATAAATTGGGCGCCGCGTAGTTCCTCATTGGGGGATATTATGGCCGGCAGCCAGAAAAACTAGATCTTGCACTTGCCCAAAGAGACGAGCAACTCGTACTAGTTGTAACAGCAACTGGTTTCAGCTGATTTACCCTTTGATTCCCCTCGGGCCTATCGTTGTTATTAGCCATGTTCCTTCTTTTCATAATACGGTTCTGGCGTGCTCGTGCGCGAAAAGTACGCTCGATCTCTAGGTCGGCTTTGAATTCTGGTTCAGTCCCAGTACTCATATACCGTCAGCCTATTATCCACGTTAAATAGAAAGTACAAAGAGATCTGTCCTACAAAATACCACAAAAATATTCAACACTAAACGTTTCCAATCCTCGGCAATGGCGCCAAAATCTTGTAAAGAATTAAAAATGAATGATTTGATGTGACTCAAGTTCGTCCCCGACAACAACGCTAAAAACTTGTAAAGAATAAAAATTCGTGTAGTGCGTGTCACAAGTTTTCTTATGCTGGAATCAAGTATAATTCCAACGCAAGTTTCTTAGAGTGATCTGAGGTCGAACATGGGGATTGTGAGAATTAATGCGACACTATTGTGGTATATGCGACCAGTTAACATAAAGAATAATGAATTAGGTTTGTAGAAACGTGAAATGCGGAAAAGAGTAAATTGCAGTAAAGAAGAAATTGCGATGGTAAATAAATTGCGGTAATAAAATAAATGAATAAACAATTAATATACAAGTTGAAGACTGGCTATGAAGTTGTGCAAAAGAATCTGGTGAATGCGGTGGCAAGTCTTGTGAAATGAATCAGAAAGAGAATGGGTTGGGGGAAAGGACATCGCAAGTTCGTTAATCTTGTTGAGGACGCAACTAAGGTTCCGCTTTCTCTTGGCTTACACCTTTCAGTGATTGGAAGCGTTCCCATATGTCTATGGTGAAACAGGGATGAACGTGATGAACGGAAGGTTGTTTTCATCTCTGGAAATACTTATCACTTTAGTTAATGCATTCTTCCAACCTTCTTTCGATAGGCGGAATAACATCTTCACTTCTGCTTTCATAGGTGAAGATGCCGTCGAGCATGCTTTAGCTAAACTCAGCCGATTTCCTTAATAATGATTAACTCACTCGCTTAATCCTTCCTCTTACCCTAGGGATTAGTTACACATGATGGAGAAAATGGATGATGAATGTATGGAAAAGAACAGAGAAATGAAAATGATTACAATAATGATATTTAAATCTAAAGATCAACGTTTGTTACAGATACTGAATGAAAGATTAAAGATAGATTAACATGGGAGATGAATGGAAAATAAGAACAAATACGGAAGAAGTGTCAATGTCTTGACACAGATCTCGATCAGAGACGATGTGCTTGCCGGCGTGTGGAAGAAATGGAATGGAAAGCTTCCCTCTCAAGCTTGCTTTCCACGTAGAAGTGACCTCTTGCATAGAGCTTCTTCTTCGGGGATGGAAATAATTTCTCTAAATTGTCTCTTCAGACCAACCTCATTTTCAATGAATTCGATGAAGCTATTTATAGACCTTGGCTCTTTCTGTATTAGTGGTCCCACTTTGAGAATCTGATAATTCCTACCATGGCATAATGGAAATGTCCGCTCTGCTCCACGATCAATTTATCAGAATCGTACAACAGAAAAGTTGTACAATGTCAGAAGTCCTTGTGAATGTGTTGCTTTTCACATCTTCGATCGATCGTCGCATGCAGTGTAATTTTTTTTATCTTTTATCGATTGCCGTATGCGGCGGAAATGCGTTGATTGCTTGAATCCATGATCGATCGTTGCATGCGCTGCAATTGTGTTGTTCTTTCTTTGTTCTTGAATGACTGTCGCATGCTATGATAATGCGTTGTTCTTTTTGTCCTCGAGTGATTGTCGCATCCGGTGATCTGTTTTATGCAAAACAAAGACTTGGACATTCCATTTTGCCATTACAATGGGGTTAGCAGGTGTGCTCACGACACTTTGCAATTTTCGTATTTCTAAGCCAATTTCTATACTGATGCATCTTTTCCTTCTTTTTGCAACATAATCTAAATAAAACAGTATAAATAACTTGTATTTCTACAAGTTGTCAATATCCAATGGACACAGAAATATATCTGTAGCGCGAATAGTGTAACTATCGGTCTTTAGTGGAGTGCTCAACAACTAACGAATTGTAGATATTATGATTAAAGAGTTTAGTCATTTATTCACATACCGTTGGAGCTTTAAGCTACAGGTCCATAAGGTTCCCTTGGTAGCTCAATGGATTCATGTTGAGTATTAGTTTTTTAGTTAGTTTAAAATGTTCAAATTTTACAAGAGGGAATTTAATTATATATGATATAATTAAATCAATTCAATTATATATGACATAATTGATATAATGTATATAATGTATTTGATACATTATTAGATTGGAGGAATTAATATAAATATGATTTATATTAAATACCATAAAATAGAAAAAGAACTATGATTTATATGTTACATATGAAGCAATATTAAAACTATAGGTTATAAATATTATATGATAATTGATATTTTTTTTCTCTAATAACTACCTTAGTGGGTGGTTTTACATGGTTTTATGGTATTTGTGAGATAGAAGGAAAAATAGTTTTTCAAGTCATTCATTCAAAACGTCTCACAAAAATTCATTATCGAGTAAAATGAGTTTTACTACCGATAGTTTTACAGAGCCTAAACAATCGAGCGTCGAGTCTGTACGATGGTTCTCATTTACTAAACGATCGAGCGTCGAGTCTATGCGATAGACTTCTTTCTTCCACATGATAGTGCTGCCTGATACTCGATCGCTTACTTCCTCCTTCCCTCTATCCAAATTCATACAAAGCCCACAACTCCTGGATTCTCACACCGAGAATACCAAGGTAATCTTGTGGTGGTGTCTTGTTCTGTTCGAGGATCGAGGATGAAGTTGTACTCACTGGTGATCGAGGATTTTTTAGTTGTTCGTTGCGTTCGTGTTGTTGGGTGCGTTGGTGACTGATCGAGGGAAACACGTGAAGAAAGAGTTCTTCAAGATATTGTCACTTGATCCCTTGTATTTATTCAAGAAGCATGTTGTACTTTATCATTAATGCATAATCTTTTTTAGTTTAATTGTAAATGTATGTGTTCTTTCACAATGGTGTTTGGAACGATCCGCTTCCGCTTACAAGTCCTCTAGTTTTAGAGTTCCTTCAATTGGTATAATGGTATAATATAATATAAGAGTTATAATATATGCATGTATGAAAGCATATCCATGCATCATCTTTATATTATAAGTGTTATAGTATAATGGTGTATGTTAGCATGTATGCTTAGTTCATTACTTGTTATATAAAGTTATATATTAGTAATGAATGAACATTGCATGAAGCATGACACTTAGTTTTATTTATAAAAGTTATAAATACCTTATGAATGTCTAGCCTTGCAATGTGGGTTATTTTGATTGTTTCATTCATTATAAGAGTTATAATTAATGAAATTAGAACTAAAATAAATAACCAAAAGATGCATGCAAACTTAGGCTTTAATCATGTTTTAAAAGAGTTTTAAAATTTGATTAAGATAGATGCATTGCAGACTCCACTATGGAAGTCGTATACATAGCTACTTGTGAAGCTTCTAAAGAGGTTGTTTAGCTTAGGAAGTTCCTTACTGATTTCAACGTTGTTCCAAATATGTCTTTGTCGATCACATTTACTGTGATAACAACGGGGCTGTGGCAAATTCTAAGGAACCTAGGAGTCACCGAAGAGGCAAACACTTAGAATGGAAGTATTACTTGATCCTGGAGATTGTGCATCGCGGTGGTGTTATTATCACGAAGATCACGTCGAAGCATAACATTGCTAATCCATTTAAAAAGGCTCTCACGACTAAAGTGTTCGAGGGTCATCTGAAGAGTCCAGGTCTATGGGATATGCGACACCTTGTCTAGGGAAAGTAGGAGATGTTACTGGGGTATAGAGTATGCCCTAGTTTATTGTATTTTGTCCTATTTTGTATTGTACATTAGTCTCTCAAGGCTTTAGGACAAGTGGGAGATTGTTGGGATTCATGTCCTAAATCTCCTGGTAGTCTTGTAGTTTGTAAACATTCTGTAAACATATTGTTATTAATAAAATAAGTGTTATTTTATAAGCATTTACTCAATCCAATAAACTAAGATCCGTGGTTATTTTATGTAACTTAAGCATGTATGTGGAGACATATAAGTGGATCATGTCTTAAGTAACAACTTAAATGGTCTGTAGTAGATGGATAAAGGAGGGATACCTTATCTTGGTGACACTACGGATACGACCCGCTTTGTAGATGTTACAAGTGTTGTAAAGTGCTACAAATTGTCTGATCCTGATCATTCATCGAGACTTACATATCACTAGAATGACCATAGGTGACATGATCTTAATCCTGAGTGAGTTGGAAAATCCTACTCATGAGGGCGGTCCTTTGATTTGTATGGGTGAGAGTGGCCAGATTGCCAACTCAACAAGCCTGCCATTTTGGGGATTCGTTTGATTGGGGAGCTGGGAACTAAGCTACACAAGACGAAATTCACTCCTTCCTCGAAGCAGTAGTAAGTAGATAAATTGCTCCCTTAAGGGTTGATTTCAGGTCTTGAACATAGTGGCTACACCCTCTCTTGGGAAGAGAGGACTCAGTCATAGTAGGATTATAACTTATTGTTCATTAGAGGAATCATTGGTACTTAAGGAGTTAGATGTAACTACAGGTGCAAAACGTTAAATTTCCCAACTGTACTTACGAGCGATTTTTGAAGGGTCATCGCACTATTGATTGGTTATATGGACACAGAAATATATCTATAGTGCACAGAATGCAACTGTTAATCTTTAGTGGAGTGCCTGACAGTTAACGGATGGTGAATATCGTGATTAAAGAGTTTAGTCAGTTATTCACGTACCATTGGAGCTTCAAGTTGTAGGTCTCTAAGGTCCCCTTGGTAGCTCAATAGGTTCATGTTGAGAATCATATTTTGGGTTAGTTTGAAGTGTTCAAACTAATAAGAGGAAATTTGATTATATATGATATAATTAAATTACTTCAATTATATGTTATATAGTTGATTTAATGTATTTGATACATTATTTGATTAGAGGAATTATATAAATATAATTTATATTAAATGTCATAAAATAGAAAAAGAACTATGGTTTATATATTATATATGATGCAATATTAAAACTATAGGTTATAAATATAATATGATAAGTTTGTTATTATATTTATTTATAATATATTAATTATGTGATAATTAATTATTCTTTTTTCTAATAATCGACTTGAATGGGAGGTTATTTGTGGTTTATGGTAACTGTGAGACTATCGTGTAAAAGAGTTCTACTAAACGATAGTATTACACAGACTAAACGATCGAGTATCGAGTATTCTATACGATAGTTACTCATTGCTAGACGATCAAGTAGCAAGCCTATGCAATAGGCTTCTTCTTCTACAAATCGAGTATCAAGTCTATACAATAGATTTCCTTCTTCTGTCGCATACTCGATCATTCACTTCCTCCATTCCTCTGTCCAAAGTCATACAAAGCCCACAACTCTTGGATTCTCACATCGAGAATACCAAGGTAACCTTTGTGGTGGTGTTCAGTTCTATTCGAGGGTCGAGGGTCGAGTTGTACTCGATTGTGATCGAGGTTCATCTAGTTGCTCGTTGAGATCGAGTTCTGATCGTTGCATTTGAGTTCGTGCTGTTGGGCGCATTGCTGAATGATCGAGGGATACTTGAAGAAAGAGTTCTTCAAAGGTATTATACTCGATCCCTTGTATTTCATCAAAAAGCATGTTGTAATTTACTCGTTATGCATAATCTGTTCTTCTTGATTGTAAATATTTGTATTCTTTCTCAATGGACTTTGGAACGATCCGTTTCCACTCACTAGTTCTCTATTTAGAGTTCCTTTATGTGGGAATTCGTCTGCTTGGGGCGCTGGGAACTCAGCTTCACAAGACGAATTTCACTTCCTCGATGCTGGGGTAAGTAGATATATTGCTCCCATAAAGGCTGATTCTGGGTTTTGAACATAGTGGCCACACCCTCTCTTGGGAAGAGAGGACTCAGTCATAGTGGGACTATGACTTATTGTTCATTGGAAGAATCATTGGTACTTAAGAAGTTAGATGTAACTATAGAGGCGAAACGGTAATTTGACCCAGGTGTACTTATGAGCAATTTGTGAAGGGTTATCGCACTGTTGATTGGTTATATCAAATGAACACAGAAATATATCTATAGTGCGAAGAGTGCAATTGTCAGTCTTGAGTGGAGTGCCCGACAGTTAACGGATTGTGGATATCGTGATTAAAGAGTTTAGTAAGTTATTCACGTACCATTGGAGCTTCAAGCTACAGGTCCATACGAACCCCTTGGTAGCTCAATGGATTCATGTTGAGAATAAGTTTTTTGTTAGTTTGAAATGTTAAAATTAACAAGAGGGAATTTGATTATATATGATATAATTAAATTAATTCAATTACATATGATATAATTGATTTAATGTATTTGATACATTATTAAATTGGAGGAATTAATATAAATATGATTTATGTTAAATATCATAAAATAGAAAAAAGAACTATGGTTTATATGTTGCATATGATGTAATATTAAAACTATAGGTTATAAATATAATATGATAAGTTAGTTATTATATTTATTTATAATTTATAAATTATATGATAATTGATATTTCTTTTTCTCCAATAACTACCTTACTGGGTGATTTTACACGGTTTTATGGTAACTGTGAGATAAAAGGAAAAATATTTTTTCAAATCATTCATTTGAAACATCTCACAAAAATTCACTATCGAGTAAAAGGATTTTTACTACATGATAGTCTTATAGAGCCTAAACGATTAAGTGTCGAGTCTATAGATAGTACTCGTTTACGAAATGATCGAGCGTGAGGCTATGCGATATACTTTCTTCTTCTACACGATACTGTTGCCTGATACTCGATCGTCTACTCGATTGTTTACTTCCTCCTTCCCTTTATCCAAATTCATATAGAGCCCACAACTCCTGGATTCTCACACCGAGAATACCAAGGTAATCTTGTGGTGGTATCTTATTCTGTTCGTAGATTGAGGATCGAGTTTTACTAACTGGTGATTGAGGATCTTCCAATTGCTCATTGCATTCGTGCTGTTGGACGCATTGGTGACTGAACGAAGGAAATACATGAAGAAAGAGTTCTTCAAAGATATTGTTACTTGATCTCTTGTATTTATTCAAGAAGCATGCTGTATTTTATCATTAATGCATAATCTGTTTTTAGTTTAACTGTAAATATATGTGTTCTTTCACAATGGAGTTTGGAACGATTCTTTTCCGCTCATAAGTCCTCTAGTTTTAGAGTTCCTTCAATTGGTATCAGAGTCAGGTTGTTCTAATTTCGAAATTCCATTTTTGTATTGAATTTCATCTATAGTCTTGGTGGTTTTATGAATTCTACAATGCATTTAAGTGTTAAGTGTGTTTGTGGATGCTGTTGTTGATGGATAATTTCGGGATAATTGTCTCTGTTTAAATCTTTCTTTATGTTTACAATTTTTAATTTGTAAATGTCCCTATGTTTTTGGGCATAATTAACAAGCAATCGAGTCTATATTCAATTTTTTTTTTATTTGATTTGAGTTGTTCGTAATGAAACTTCAAACGCTTGGAGATGTTGTTTCCTTCAAGAAAGAAGACCAATCGTTGATCACATCGTGTGGCTTAAGCTAAACGGTCGTTTAGATTTGACTATGTGATCGTGTAGAAAAGTTCTATTGGAACGTGTAGGATTTGCTAAACGATCACATAGCTAATGCTACGCGATCGTGTAAAGTGTTTACTCGATCATGTTGCGTTGGCTACTCAATCGCGCAGCGCTCGGGGTAAACGATCGCTGAGTATATGATACTCTATGCATGGCACGCGTGCTAAACAATTGAGTAGGCTTGCATGCTCATCGTATAGTCACTAGCTACTCGATCACTCGGTATATGATACTCGACGTTTGATCCTCGATCGTTTAGACAATCATGTTCATTGCATAGTCGTTGTCCACACGATCGCATCACATGCGTTACTCGATGTGCACTGCACGATCGCGTGGCCTTCATGCTCATTGCATAGTCCAAAGGCACATGATCCACACTACACGATTGTTTATACTCGCTAAGCGTTACTAGATGATCTGAAGGAGATGCTACATGATCAAGTGACTAGACTTCGCCCGGGCGGTTCAAGACCCGGTTCGCCTATTTGAACCGATTGACTTATCCTTTTGTAATAGTTAGCTTTATTTTTTCTGGTTTTGAGGCTAATTATCTCGGTCCATTAATTTTTTTATTTAATGTACATGAGATGTATGTTTGTTTATATGCCATAATGTATAACATATAGTTTTAAAACCCACCATAGGTTATGCATTTTTTTCATGCACCATATTTATATTATAAGTGTTATAATATAGTAGTTTGCATGATCAAATTACATGAAAGCATGCTCATGCATCATATGATATAAGAGTTATAATATATGCATGCATGAAAGCATATCCATACATCATCTTTATATTATAAGTGTTATAGTATAAGGGTGTATGTTAGCATGTATGCTTAGTTCATTACTTGTTATATAAAAGTTATATAATAGTAATGATTCAACATTGCATGAAGCATGACACTTAGGTTTATTTATAAAAATTATAAATACCTTGTGAATGTCTAGCTTAGCAATGTGATTGATTTTGATTGTTTCATTCTTTATAAGAGTTATAATTACTGAAATTAAAAGTAAAATCAATAACCAAGAGTTGCATGCAAACTTAGGCTTTAATCATGTTTTAAAAAAGTTTTAAAATTTGATTGAGATAGACTTAAACTCAAATTTTCTAATGAGATTAGAAATTAAATTAATCTTTTAAATCGGTTTAATAGGATTAAATTGATTTGAATAAATGATTAAATTTGTAACAAATCCATCTATAAGGGACCTTTTGTCTAAGGCGGGTTTTGGCTAAGCTGGGGTATTTAAGCTGACAGAAACAGAAAATTCCTATCTGGGTACCTACTTGGAAAGGTGAATTAGATAGATTTACTACAAGCATGCAATTGTTATTAATATTTGTTGAAGTTTCAATGAATGTTGATCAAAATTGTTTACTTTTCAAAGTAAGAGTTACTTTTGGACAAACTTAAACAGTCACTTAGTAAAATTAATTAGCCATATTTTTTCTAAGTAAATTAAACCCTAGGTTGTTAAAATACTCAATGGGAGGAAAAGATGTATATGATATGTCAATTCCACTCACGTTTCCCCCTTAATGTTCACACAGTGAGATTCAGGCTTGCTTTCGTGTCATCTTGGGAGTGTCCTCCTTCGGATGGTATTTGCATGGATCAATATCAAGGTAAATGGAGAGAGTATTTATAGTAAGTAGGACAAGGATGTGTGTCAACATATCCTGCGGTCTCTTTCTTTGGTTTACATCGTGAGACCTTCTTGAACGACCTCGAGGCGCCCTGGGAGCGTCCCCCTTCGGATGGTTTGTGCAGTTGGTCAATATCAAAGCGAACTCCAGAAATGGATAGGGTCTCTTTAGTTTTTGCTGCAATCAATTTTTCCCTTCGGTTAGCTGCTTGGGGTGGAACTTTAGGATCTAAAATGAAGGGTCACACTTACAGAAAATTGTTAAGCAAGTTAATAATTTCTTGACCAAATCAATGATGACTCATCGTTATAGGAATGAGAGTTATTCTGGTGTAATAATTAGTTGAGAGTGTCTCAATTCAGTGAAGGGAGAAATTGACTATCCTTCAGTGGCTTTTGTTCTAAATCACTGAAGCGTCATTGCAAAACTAGATGTAATATGGGTTCATTTAGATTTTTCTAAACCTGATTGGATTTGTTTTAAAAGAGTTATGTTAAAATCTAATGTAGATCAATATGTTTGTTTTTTTAGCAAAATGTCAATGTTTAATTTTCCGTTAGTTGCCTTTTCTACTTTGACCAATTTTAATTACATAACATGGAAAGAGTCTATTAAAACAATTTTCATGGTAAACAACCTCGAGTTTTTCATGTTTGAGGATTGTCCTCAAGTCCCAAACCTTGATGCATCGTGAATTGTTCGTAATGCATATGAGGCGTGGATGAAGGCTAATTCGAAGGCCCGACTTCACATTTTATCAAGCATACCTGATGCATTGGCCAAATGGGTTGAGAACATGGTCATTGCACGTGAGATCATGGAATCATTGCCAGAATTGTTTGAACGTAAGTTCTTACTTTTTAAGCAAAATGGGATTGATGACAATGAAACCTGTTGTTATAGGTAGACTTAAGTTATTTTTGGACAAGAAACGGTATCTGTTATTGGATAATATTTATGTAGTTCCTCATATCAAGAGGAACTTAGTTTCAGTTTTTTGTCTAGTTGAACAAAATTATTCCATCTCATTTTCTGAGAATAAAGTGTTTATTTTTAAGAATGGTATTGAGATAGGTTTTGGTTCAATGGAAAATAACTTGTATGTACTAAGATCATTACTCATAAAAGTCGTGCTTAATACTGAATTGTTTAAAACAACAACAACTGTAAAAGACCAAGAGTTTCTCCTATAGAAAATGGCCATCTTTGGCATTTAAGGTTAGGTCATATCAATCTCAATAGGATTGAGAAGTTGGTGAAAAGTGCACTTCTAAATGGTATAGAAGAAAATTTTTTGCCAGTATGTGAATCTTGCCTTGAAGGCAAAATGACCAAACGACCTCTTACTAGAAAAGGTTATAGAGCCAAGGAAACCTTGGAGCTTATACATTCAGACTTCTTTGGTCCAAAGAGTGTAAGAGCACGAGGTGGGTATGAATATTTCATCTCTTTCATAGATGATTATTTTAGATTTGGGTATCTATACCTAATGCAACATAAGTCTGAAAATCTTGAAAATTTCAAGGAGTATAAGATTGAAGTTTAAAACTTGTTAGGTAAATGACGGAGTCTTCACAAGGCGGGATTGTCATCAAGGAGAACCCTTTGTTTGATAACTCTACTTCTGCCTCCTGCAAGCTTAAAGTGATTCATATCCAGATGTGATTTTTGTCATGATGGTAGATGTAACGACTGAAGCAGCCATGGCAGAAATGGAAAAGAAGATCAACTTTCTGATGGAAGCTATCGAGGAGCGAGACCATGAGATCGCCGCCCTGAGAGAACAGATGCAGTCTCGAGAGGCTATTGAATCAAGCCAAGCACCTACGGTCAAAGCAATTGATAAAGTGAAGATCGTGTTGCAAGAAAATCAGCTTCGGTGGCCTCTCTATCGGTCCAACAGCTGCAAGACATGATCATGTCCTCTATAAGGGCCCAGTATGGAGGTCCGGCTTAGACTTCCTTCATGTATTCCAATCCATATACCCAGAGGATCGACAGCTTGAGAATGGCTGTGGGGTTTCAACCTTCGAAGTTCCAGCAGTTTGACGACAAGGGCAACTCAAAGCAACACATTGCCCACTTCGTAGAAACATGCGAGAATGCGGGAACTGAAGGATCTCTTAACGAAGAGTTCCATGAGCCCGTTCGGATCGCTCCAATTTCACAGTGACCGAAACACACCAGAAACATTCAAATGCACAGTGATGCAAACAAACAATAATTAACGACATGCTATGAATAAGAACAAAAACAAGGGAGAGAGTTCTCATACCAGTTGAAGACGGTCTTCAAACTTTGGAACTCAACACAATGGATGACCTCTACCCGATCAATCAACGCCCAGCAGATGCGCCGACTATAGCAGCACGAACAACCACAAAAACATGAATGCAGCGGAGATGACCCCACCAAAAAAAAGCCCCAGGTATTCTTGGAGTGAGAACCCAAAGCGTGTTCTTTTTGGTGAATTTGGTAGAGGTAGGAGGAATAACTGATTGTGTAGGCGATAAGCAAGTGGGAGGGAATATGAAGTTATCATATTGCAAGATGCTTATTGCTTAGAAGAAACTACATGAACGTATAGATTTTACTGAACGATCGTTTGGAAAACAGAAGGCGATCATTTAGCAAACACGACAAACTATACGATCGTTTAGAAAAGCTAACCGATCGTTTAGGACTTAGTGTGCGATCGTTTAGGTGCTAAGTAGGCGATCGTTTAGGCGATGAACGACTATCGTATAGGCTCTCGATTTTAAGCGATCGATTCGTTTTCACACAAACATGCTCCTTCTATATTTTTTCGAACCATTCAAAATGAATCAAATTTCATTTTTATTCATCGGTTACAATAACTAACGCTGTTCCCATTAACGCACGTCTGAGTGAGATTTTGGGTTAATTATCATATAATTAATCGATTAAATATTAATAAATATAATCATATTATATTTTTACCCTATAGTTTGATATCACATATCTACCATAGTAATTTCTCCTCTACTTGATATAAATCATATTTATATCTATTTTTCTTTAAAATAATGTATCTCATACATTTAACCAATTATATCATATATAATTAAGCAGTCCAATTACATAATATATAATCGAACTTCCTCTAGTCAATTTGAACATTTCAAATTAACCCAAACACTAATTCTCGACTTTATCCAAGCTACCCAGGGGACCAAATGGACCTGTGGCTCGAAGCTCCAACGGTCCGTGAATAGCTGACTAAACTCTTTAGCCACGAGATCCACCATCTATTAACTACCAGGCATTCTATTAAAGACCAACAGCTGAACTCTTCTTACCACAGATATATTTCTGTGTTCATCGAATATAACCAATCATGAGTACAATGATCCTTCATAGATGCTCGTAAGTACAGCTGGGCGAAATTGTCGTTTTTCTTCTGTAGTTACATCTCACTCCTTAAGTACCATTGATTCCTCTAATAAACAATACAACATAGTCCAACTATGTGTGAACACCTCTCGGGCCAAGAGAAGATGTGTGGCACCACATCGTTCAAGCCCTGGCCACTTGGTTCAAGCCTTTAACGAAGCTATCTATCTACATAACTTTCCTCAGGGAAGAAGTGAATGTCATCTTGTGTAGTTGAGTTCCCAGCTCCCAAATCAGACGAATCCCCAAAATGGTAGGTTTGAATCGGCGACCTGGCCACTTGCACCCATACAAATCAAAGGACCGCCCTCAATAGCAGGAGTTCCCAACTCACTCAGGATTGAGGTCATGTTACCTATGGTCATTCTAGTGAAGTGAAGTCTCTATCATGAATGGTGTTATATAACCAGACATTAATACTTCGTGGTCAGGTCATATATAAACTCTTTGTTTAGGATGCCTCTACTTGCATATCCCCAACATGAATGATCAGGATCAGATCATCTGTGACATATCACAACATTTATGACCATTCCACAAAGCGGGCCACACCCGCAGCGTTACCAGGATTAATTTTCCCTCCTATATCCATATACTACAAACCATTTTGGTTATCATCAAGACATGATCAACTTTATATCACCACATACATCCTTGAGTTACATACAGATAACCAGGGATTTTATGTTTATTGGTTTGTGGTAAAGCAAATAAAACATGCAACTGAGCAAAATACAAGATGTGAAGTAAAAATCATATATTATACAACACAAGCGTTCGTACAAACTATTTACAAACTACAAGACACGAGACTTTAGGGCATCAACCCCAACAATCTCCCACTTGTCCTAAAGCGAAGTGGGGTGTACAATAAACTACTATAAAACAATAAACTATGGCATAAAAGCCCAGTACAAGAAAATCTCCCATTTTCCCTAGTCCAGCCGCGGACGATTCTGTAGACCCATGCTCCATAGGTGACCTTCAAACACTGTAGCCGTGGGAGCCTTCGTAAATAGGTCAGAAACATTGTGCTCCGTAGCAATCTTCGTGATGATCACATCCCCTTGATACACGATCTCATGGATTAGATGATACTTCCGCTCTATGTGTTTGTTGCGCCTGTGACTCCTCGACTTCTTGGAGTTTGCCACTGCCCCACTATTATCACAATAGATGGTAATGAGCCTAGACATATCTGGAACAACTTTCAGTTCTATCAAGAACTTCCTGAGCCAGACAGCCTCCTTAGCAACTTCGTAAGTCGCTACGTACTCCGCCTTCATAATGGAGTCAGCGATGCACCCCTACTTAGTGCTTTGCCATACTACAGCTCCTTCGTAATGAATACAGGATTATGCTAACCTGGCTGCCCTCATCGATGGTAGACCCATTCAACTCCGCCACATTAAAGTAGACCATCATTTTAAGCACATGTTCACGAACAGAGTTGCCTTCCTCCATTTTGGAGTTGAATATATATTTAAGAGCCTTATGCATAAGTTAATCAGACTGTTGTCCAAACATCCCCCGTAGGGATTCCATGATCTCAAGTGCAGAGACCATAGGCTTATGTTTCTTGGCCAAGACTTCAGGAAGACTTGCCAAGATGTAGGCTCGGGCCTTCCCATTCATCCTTGTCCAATTGCTCGTATGCTGATAACAGGCAGAAATGCACGTTATTACAGTGCTAAGTTCTTAAACAAATGTTGGCTTGCATTGATAAAATATGTTAGATTGCGTCCAAAAAGCATTAAGTTCATGACATTGCGGTCGCATGCATTCATCGCATAGAAATAGTTAATTTTTGTGTTTTTATGCAGAATATGCGTTGACGCAAGGTGAAAAGCACAATCATAAGAAATCAACAGTCGAGTGCAGCATTACCGCAAGGCTTTGCGGTGATTTATGTTCACAAACATCTGCTTAAGAAGGATTGCTGCATAGAGACGGCACTACTTTGTGGTCATATCTGGGTGAAAGACAAAATTAATCACGATGGGATAGAAAGCTGATGACGGTCGAATTCAAGTTAAGTTGACAAACCACTAACGATAACAAGTATATTCAGCTTTTCGGTGACAAATATTCGACAAATCAGTCAGAGAATTAAAGCCATCCCATCTGTACAATCTCAAGAGAGAAGCCACCTTTCACCTCAAAGTTCTATAAATACCGAAGGCATCCTTCAGAAAAGGGGTTCACCAGTTCAGCAAGTTCGATTCTTGTCCATAGTTTTCCTTTGTATTTTAAGGCGAAAGCGAGAGAAGGAGGTTGTGCCGATAGATCGTTCCAGTGAGCTCGAGAGAGTGCCAGAAGCATCAAGATCAAAGAGAGGGCCAGCTCATGCGAAAGTAGGATTATCTTTTGAACTGAATAGAGTTACCAATGTAAAAGCCTTGGGCAGCAAGGGATTGCTACCAGGCTCTCTACCTTTATCTTCCATTGTTATTTTGTATTCAAACTCATTTATAGAAACAAAATTTACTTCTCTATATCTATTCACTCTCTATTATTTACGCATGAGTAGCTAAATCTATTGAATGGGTTGAGAGGCACTTAGCTAGCATAACTGGGGATCTTCATTCTATGCGTTTATCTTGTATATTGTATGCTTCATTCATCCATTAGAGATACTCGGGAGGGTAGTCTAAGGACAGGATCTAGGCTTGGATGGAAAAGTCAGGTTAGAATCTAGGCTCAAGAGAGTCAGATTAGAATGCATAATCAAGAGATATGAGCTTAGGAATAAGCACTGTTTGCTATTAACGCATCGCATGCATCCTAGAGATAGGATATGATTGTGTGCGGTCACCTTGTCTTTGTGTGCATCTTGTATCATCACATAGGAAAAGAGTAGAGACTTAGGGATAAGCTCTATGGACACTTTTGCATTCAACATATGCGTCCTAGACTTAGGAGCACCACATTTGCATTGGAAAATGACTTGCTGTGCATGGGTGTAGCATGATTGCATAGTCGGACGCATTTCGAGGTAACGCTAGTTAAAGACCTTCTCAACCCATTCCTCTACATACTCAGTGCATCTATCGCATACTCAAAATTTTCTCAATTTTGCCACATTTATTTATCTCATTACCACAATCAACAATCACAACAACTATTGATTTATTTGGTTACCGCAAAGTCTTTCTAATAAATTACCACCGCATATTGTTTTCCCAAGTCCCTGAGTTCAACCCTAGACTTACCAGGAAACTCAGTGGGGTTTACATTTGGATTCCACTGAGAAAACTTGTTTTCTCAATGCAGCTCCATTACTGTATTTCATTCATTTTTCAACCTCATAAAATAAGGCATCAAGTTTTTGGCATTGTTGCCGAAGACTTCGGCAAATCAGTGTGCTAACGGTAATTTTTCTGATTTCTTTGCAGACTCTCAATCTCTGACGAATTACGACCTAGAGATTGAGAGGACATTTAGACGGAGATTAAGAGACTGCCAATAACAATAGCTAGATAAAGAAGATATGGCGGAACAGCCTAGAAACGGAGCACCAAACGAAAACAACGTCATGGCGAATCCAATCCTCCTGGAAAACGATCGTAATAGGCCCACTATGCATTGCCAAACCTCTATGATTTCTCTCCAGGAATCATGAGGTTGCCCTCGATGGAAGTTGATTCGAAATGAAGCCGGTGATGCTGCAGATGATCCAGACTACAGGACAATTCGGAGGACAGCGTGGTGAGGACTGCACGCTCACCTCTGTAGCTTTATAGAAATCTGCAATACTTTTGTGTTCCTGAACATCTCTGCTGAAGAAGTTTGACTAACTCTGTTTCCATTTTCTCTATGTGATCAGGCAAGAAAATGGGCATATTCACTCGAGCCGGGAGAGATCTCATCATGGGAACAATTCATAGAGAAGTTCATGAAAAAATATTTTCCAACTACTGGGAATGCTAGACGAAGGAAACTAATAACCAATTTTGAACAAGACATGGACGAATTGGTCAGCAATGCCTTGGCGAGGTTTAATAGGTTGGTCAGGGACTGTTGATAAGTTATAGAAATACAAGTTATATATGCTGTTTTATTTAGATTATGAGGCAAAAAGAAGAAAAAGTTGCATCGATAGTATAAGAATTGGCTGAGAAATACAAAAATTATAAAATGTCGCAAGCACACCCACTAACCCCATTGCGATGGCGAAATGGAATGTCCAAGTCTTTGTTTTGCAAGAAATAGGTCACCGCATGCATCAATTGCTCAAGGACAAAATGTATAACACATCTACACAGCATGCGCCAATCGATCTAGAATGAAAAATAATCAATGCAATTGCAATGCATGCGACGATCGATCATGGATTCAAGCGATCAATGCATTTCCACCGCATGCGGTAATCAAAACAACTACACCGCATGCGGCGATCGATCGAAGATGTGAAGAGCAACGCATTCGGGGGCGATTATGACAAGTGTACAACTTTTTAGTTGTACGATTCTGACAGATTGATCGTGGAGCAGAGTGAACATTTCTACTACGCGAAAGGACATTTACACAGTGGAACCGCTAATACAAAGAAGCAAGGTCTTGTCTATAAATAGCTTCCTTGAATTCATTGCAAAGGAGGTTGGTCTAAAGAGACTTTATAGAGAAAATCCGAGAGAACGATGAGACAAGGCTGAAAGGTGAGTCTCTGAGCAAGAAATTCTTTCCATTCTCAAAGAAGAAGCACTGTGCAAGAGGTCACTTCTACTTGGGGAGTAAGCTTGAGAGGGAAGCTTTCCACTCCATCTCATACACACGCCGGTAAGCACGTCGTCTCCGATCGGGATCTGTGTCAAGACATTGACACTCTTTCTGTATTTGTTTCTATTCTTTAATTCATCTACTGTGTTTCATCTTCTTTAATCTTTCATTCACAAATCATGTATCAAATGCTGATCTTTAGATTTAAATATCATTATCGTATCATTATCATCTCTCTATTCCTTTCCATACATTTATCATCCATTTTCTCCATCTTATGTCTTTAATCCCCTGGGTAAAGGGAAAGGATTAAGTGAGTGAGTTAATCCTTGTTAAGGTAATCGACTAAGTTTAGCTAAAGCATACTCGATGGCATCTTCACCTGTGAGAGCAGAAGTGAAGATGTTATTCCGCCTATCGAGAGAAGGTTGGAAGAATGTGTTAACTAAAGCAAGAAATATTTCCAGAGTTGAAAACAACCTTGCGTTCATTACGTTCATCCCTGTTTCACCATAGACGTATGGGAATGTGTCCGATCACTGAAAGGTGTAAGCCAAGGGAAAGCGAAACCTCAGTTGCGTCCTTAACGGGATTGATAAACTTGCGATGTTCTCTCCCTCAACTCATTCTTTCTCTGATTCATTCATAAGACTTGCCACCGCATTTATTAGATTCTTTTGTACAACTTCATAGTCTGTCCTCACCCTATAACATTAGTAGTTTAGTCATTTATTTTATCATCGCAATTTACTTTAACGCATTTTATTTTCATCGCAATTTACATTTTCTGCGAAAATAGAATTCTTTATTCTTTATGATAAACCAGTCGCATTTACCACACTAGTATCGTATCTAAACAACAACAATCCCCATGTTCGACATCAGGTCATTCTGAGAAATTTGCGTTGGAATTATACTTGGTTCTAGCGTAAGAAAACTTGTGACACGCACTACATCATCGCATAGTACGAAGCATATTACCATCAACGAACACTTAGAATGTAGTATCGCAACAATATCTTTATCGCAAAGTACTTGAGCGCATAGAGTATCATCATATTCATATTCATTCATAAGCAGTGCAATAGATAAAGATAAATACAAATATAAGATTACAAGTTTTTGGCACCATATCCGGGGAGAAGAACTTCATTGATTCATTCATTAGTAGTGCATAATCAATATAGCATAAAATAATTTTCTTATTTTTTTATATATTCAACAACTGTCAACACAACGGATTACCAGACTATCTTCAGATGGAAATCTTTTATCACGATTTAAATCCCACTTCGCAGACTACTGCCAATGCGGCAGCCGCCGGTGGTCTGCTAGAAAAGATGTATGACGAGGCTAAGAACATCTTGGATCGTATCTCTAAAAACAACGAGGATTGGAGAGAGAGTGATCAGAGACTAAGAATCAAGGATAACGACGCAAGTAATGGTGCTATTGCTTCACTACAAAATTAGATGATTGCAATGATGAACTTAATTCAGGGAATTGTGATCAACAGTCCAACACCGCAAACTGGGCAAGTAAACGCAACTAATCAAAACACCGCAAGGTGTGTGACTTGCAGTGATGGATATGCAATGGAAGAATGCCCACAGAACCCACAGTCTATTTACTTTGTAAAAAATAATCCATTTTCTAATACCTATAATCCCAGGTGGAGAAACCACCCCAATTTTGCATGGAAGAATCAACAGCAGAATTTCCAATCTGTGGCACAAAAAGAAGGGCCACCTGGATTCTTCCTGGGAAACAACGGTCAGACAAGCAGTCAAGCCAGTAGCTCACAACTGCCGCAATCTTCCTCCTTGGAAAGCTTGTTGAAGCAGTATATAGAGAAAAACGAAACTGTGCTTCAAAGCCAGGTGACGTCCATCCGTAATCTAGAATTCCAGATGGGCCAGATTACGAGTGAGCTAAAGATCAGACTGCAAGGGGCTCTGTCGAGTTCAAGAACTCCCACGCAACTCGGGTGGATCAGGTAAAGAGCAATGTCAGGTTGTGACATTGCGGAGTGGAAAAACTGAGAAGGGAGAAAGAAAGAAGCCTAGCCAGACTGCTCTCATTGCGTTGGAACCTGAAATTACGGTGACTTCAGAAGAAGAAGGAGAAAAATAAGTGATAGAGCCAGAAGTTGTGTCCACCTCAAAGTCGACAGAAAAGGGGACCGTGAGAGTGAACTTGCCACCTTTCCCGCAGAGGCTCAGAAAGAAAAAGAATGACGAGGTATAGTACCAACACTTCCCATCTATGTTAAAACAATTACATATTAATATTCCGGTGAACCAATTGAGGAGATGCCTACTTACGCGAAGTTTCTGAAGGATATGGTAACTAAGAAAAGGGGAACTGGTAAGTTTGCCACGGTGGCTTTAACACAGAGTTCGAAATCAATAATTCCACCGATGATGAGAGATCCAGGGAGCTTTATTATACCTTGCTCCATTGGAGGACTGTACATTGGGCAAACACTGTATGACCTTGGAGCCAGTATCAACTTGATGCCTCTGTCGATATTTAAGTAACTGAATTTGGGGAAACTTGTGCCCATGACCGAGACTCTCCAACTTGTAGATAGATCTCTGGTGATCCCAGAGGGGAAAGTGAAGGACGTGCTGGTCACCATCGAAAAATTTCTTCTACCAGCCGACTTCATCATCTTAGATTACGAAGCCGACAAAGATCTGCCCATCATCTTGGGGCGACAATTTTTATCAACATGTCGTGCCCAAATTGATGTGCACAAAGGAGAGATCAATTTGAGCATAAATGGACAGAAGCTCAAGTTCAACATAATTCGTGCCATAAAGTTTCCTGGAGAAGAAGACCTGCATGACTCTAACGACGACCAGAATTTGACTAAAGAAGAAAAGCTTGACGAAGAGAATGAAGAAGAGGATGCAAGTGCATCCCTTGCTGCATGTAATGCGATCATAAAAAAAACAAACAAGGAAGTTGAGATGATCGCAGCCCTAGAAGAGAAGCCAACAGAAAAAGAAGAAAGAAAAACAACGCAACCGTCCTTAGTAGAACCACCAATACTGGAATTGAAGTCCCTGCCGAATCACTTAAAGTATGCATTTTTTGGGCAGAATGAGAAGCTGCCAGTCATTATTTCCTCTGAGGTTAATGAAGACTAGGAGAATGCGTTGATGAGCATTCTAAGAAAATATGTGCGAGCAATTGGCTGGACGCTCGCAGACATCCGAGGAATTAGCCCCGCATACTGTATGCACTGAATTCGTCTCGAAGAAAACCACATGCCAAAAATCGAACATCAACGCATACTTAACCCTGTGATGAAAGAGGTCGTTAAAAAGGAGATCATCAAATGGTTAGATGCGGGCATTATTTATCTGATAGCAGGCAGCACGTGGGTTAGCCCCGTGCAGTGCATGCTGAAAAAAAGGCGGCATGACGGTAGTCCCGAACGAAAATAATGAGCTGATATCGCAAAGTACCGTCACCGGGTGGCGTGTTTGCATGGACTACCGCAAGCTGAATGTGCAACAAAGAAAGATCATTTCCCTCTACCGTTCATTGACCAAATGCTAGATCGTCTAGCTGGAAATGACTTTTACTGCTTTCTGGATGGCAATGCTGGGTATAACCAGATTATGATCGCTCTAGAAGATCAGGACAAGACCACATTCACCTGCCTATATGGGACTTTTGCTTTTCGCCACATGCCATTCGGCCTCTACAATACGCCGAGCACATTCCAAAGGTGCATGATGGCAAGCTTTTTAGACTATCTTGAGGATTTTGTTGAAATCTTCATGGATGACTTCTCTGTCTAGGGACACACATACGAAGTTTGTCTAGCCAACCTGGAGAAGATATTGAAAATATGCGAGGAGACGAATCTCGTTCTTAACTGGTAAAATGCCATTTTATGGTAAAGGAGGGCATCGTGCTGGGTACACAATTTTTCTCGAGACAGGTTGGAGGTGGATAAAGCAAAAATAGAAGCAGTTGAAAAACTCCCACCTCCAACAAGTTGAAGGTTGTAAGAATTTTCTTGGGGCATGCTGGATTTTATAGATGCTTTGTCAAGGAATTTTTGAAAATAGCACGACCGCTGAGTGCGTTGATGGAGGCTGACAGAAAATTTGATTTTGACAACAATTGCCTCAACGCATTCAGGATTTTGAAGGATGTGCTGACAACTACGCTCATGTTAATCGCACCTGATTAGACTCTTCCTTTTGAATTAATGTGCGATGCAAGCGAGTATGCGATAGGAGCAACTCTGACATAGAAGAAAAAGACAATCTTACATCCCATCGCATATGCGAGTAAGACGTTGAATCCTGCACAAACTAACTACAGCACCACAGAAAAAAAAGCTACTTGCGATAATTTTTGAGTTGGAAAAATTTAGAGCGTATCTGCTGGGAACAAAAGTGCTCATCCACACTAATCATTCAGCGATAAAGTATTTAATAACAAAAAAAGACGCGAAGCCGAGGTTGATCAAATAGGTTCTCCTCCTCTAGGAATTTAACAAAAAAATAATTGATCGTAAGGGGACAAAGAACCAAGTTCTGGATCACTTGTCCAGACTGGAAAATCCTAAGGTTGACCGCAATGAGTCAGAGGTGAGTGTGGTTTTCTCAGATGAACAGTTGTTCCATATTGAAGAATTACCATGGTACGCTGACATAGTATAGTATCTGGTTTTCGAGCAATTTCCAGAAGATTATACTGATCACCAGAAGATGAGGCTCAAGCACGAATGCAGATCATATTTTTGAGACGAGCCAAATCTGTATAAAAAGAAGGCAGACCAGATTCTGCGACTATGCGCACCAAATGTTGCTCAACAATGCATATTATCATAATGTCATGACTCACCATATGGTGGGCACTTTGGAGGACAGCGCACCGCAGCTAAGGTTTTATAGAGTGGATTCTTTTGGCCAACATTATTTAAGGATGCAGCTGACTACATGATGAAGTGTGATCGGTGCCAATACACAGGTAAGAACATCATTTTGGAGCTTGTGTTGTTCGACTGGGGTATCGACTTCATGGGACCATTCCCTCCATCGAATGGTAAAAATTATATCTTGTTAGCCGTCAACTATGTATCTAAGTGGGTAGAGGCAGTGGCATGCACTGCAAGCAATGTAGCGGTAGTCTCTAAATTCCTGAAGAAAACATTTTCACTCGTTTTGGCACCCCACGTGCCATATTAAGTAATGAATGGTCCCACTTTGTCAATCATACTATCAAGGAACTGTTGCACAAATATAACATTCTCCACAAAGTGGCCACCACATACCATCTGCAGATGAATGGTCAAGCCGAAGTGTCCAATCAGGAGATCAAGCTGATACTTGAGAAGGTGGTAAGGCCTTCGTGAAAGGATTGGGCAGCAAATCTCGACGATGCGTTGTGGGCATACCGGACTGCATTTAAGACACCCATAGGTATGTCCCCATATGCGTTGGTATTTTGTAAGGCATGTCATTTGCCTTTGGAGCTAGAATACAAATCATTGTGGGCGGTGAAAAAGCTAAACATTGACTTGGAGAAAGCAAGAGAAGAGAGAAAACTTCAACTGGTTGAGCTGGAGGAATGGAGGACTAACGTATATGAGAACGCAAAGATCTACAAGGAGTGCGCAAAGCGCTGGCACGACAAACACATATGCGGTAAAAATCTCCATGTGGGACAAAAGATCTTGCTCTTCAATTCACGGCTACGGCTCTTCCCTGGAAAGTTAAAGTCCCGCTGGTCCGGACCTTTCACCATTAAAGAAATATTCCAGCATGGTGCAGTGGAGCTAATTATTGAGGAGGGGAGCCGTACATTTAAAGTAAATGGGCAGCGAGTTAAGGCATATTGCGAGGGTGATTTTTAGCAAGAAAAGACCTCTGTAGACCTGGGAATCCCAGAATAGAGGAAAATGGAGTGGCCCCTGCACTGACATGTAACATCATCTGGGGCGCAGGTCTTCTGAAGTGTCCTTTGTTTGGTTCATGAACTCTCATTTCTACGACACTTCAATTATCATTTATCTATCTGTATTTTACTTATTACTTCTTTCTATAAAAAAAGGCAAGAAAAATTTTGTTATCTTTTTTTTTTTTATCATTTGACCCTCTCGATGTTTCTTTATAAATGATCAAGGTACAAGATTGTGGAGGCACTGAAGACGCAACTTCACTCCATCACCACAATCCAAAGAAGGACGATCGCCGCAAAGCAGGATGCGTCAACAAACAATGTGGGCGACAACGCAAATTTGGGGGTTGTATTCTTCCTTAACTTTATTCCAAATTTTGCACCATCGCATCGTATTTTAATTTTGAAACTCTTATCACTGCATCCTCTTTGATTACCGCAATCATTTGACATTGATAAATTTAATAAGTCACCGCATGCTATCTCTTTGTCAATTATGATTTCAATGATGAAACACATGCTTCTATTTTTTCATTTATACTAGAATCAATTTAATCTGAGAAAAGTCACCTCATGAAATATTTCTAGAAGTTAAAAGTTTGCTAGCTTTCTTTCAAACTCTCTTTATATAGCTTCCTAAGAACATCACATGACTTCTTTCAATCTTTGGGTAATGAGGACATTGCCGCATTTTAAATTTGGGGGTGAGGTTTTTATTTTTCGACCTTGCTATTTCTAGCTTTATGAAAAAAAAATTCTAAGAATAACAACTCCACTGTCAACGCAATAAGGAAACCCGTGTTGATAAGAGTTATGCTGTTAAGGGCACTTACCCATAGTTGGATGTCCATATGAAACACGTGGGGGCAAGCCAAAACGAAAGTAAGTTGCCAGGATCAACGCATAAATAAATGACCGCAACTCCGCTGGCAAGTAGGTACGAGTTTAGTCTGAACGAAGGTAGTTGGATGTCCGCATGACACATGTGGGGGCAAGCCAAAACGAAGGCAGGGTACTGGGATCAGCGCAAGGTCAAAAAAAAAAAAATAATAATGTCAAGAAATATGCAAGAATAAAAATCATTTGACACCCCGATGGAAAAGTTTTCCTTTTGAAATAAATCATGGGATGTCCTGGAATTTAGTAAAGTTCTTTTGAAGGTTAAACTTGTGGTCTCTAGGTCTTAGAAATATTTTAAGAGGAGACTTGAATAAGAATTGAGGAAATTTTGGTGTATAGGTTTTGAATGGAGCATCCTTGAGAAATCTAGGAAAAGAGAATTGCGGTCGACTTGCTAAAGGAAATCTTTAGCTTATGCTTGAGGACAAGCATTTTTTAAATTTGGGGATGTGATAACGGGTAGAAATGCACCTTATTAAAGTGCTAAGTTCTTAAACAAATGCTAGCTTGCGTTGATAAAATATGTCAGATTGCGTTGCAAAAGCATTAAGTTCATAACATTTCGGTCGCATGCATTCATCGCATAGAAATAGTTAATTTTTGTGTTTTTATGCAGAATATGCATTGACGCAAGCCGAAAAGCGCGATCACAAGAAATCAATGGTCGAGCGTAGCATTACCACAAGGCTTTGCAGTGATTTGTATTTGCAAACATCTACTCAAGAAGGATTGTCACATAGAGCCGACGCAACTTGGTGTGTGCATTTGGATAAAAGGCATAATTAATCACGATGGGATAGAAAACTGATGACGGTCGAATCCGAATTAAATTGACAAGTCGCTAACGATAACAAGTATATTCAGCTTTTCGGTGACAAATATTCGGCGATTAGTCAGAGAATTAAAGCCATCCCATCTGTGCAATCATAAGAGAGAAGTCGCCTTTCACCCCAAAGCTCTATAAATACCAAAGACATCCTTCAGAAAAGGGGTTCACCAGTTCAGCAAGTTCAGTTCTTTTTGTTCATAGTTTAGCTTTGTCCATAGCTTTCCTTTGTATTTTAAGGCGAAAGTGAGAGAAGAAGGTTGGGCCAATAGATCATTCCGGTGAGCTCAGGAGAGTTTCAGAAGCATCAAGATCAGAGAGAGGGCTAGCTATTGAAATAGAATTTGCCAGTGTTGCCAGTGTAAAAGCCTTGGGTAGCAAGGGATTGCTACCAGGCTCTCTACCTTTATCTTTCATTGTTATTTTATATTCACCATTTATAGAAATAGAATTTACTTCTCTATAGTTGTTCACTCTCTATTATTTACGCATGAGTAGCTAAATCTGTTGAATGGGTTGAGAGGCACTTAGCTAGCATAACCGAGGATCTTCATTCTTTATGTTTATCTTGTATTATGTATGCTTCATTCATCCATTAGAGATACTCGGGAGGGTAGTCTAAGGACAGGATCTAGGCTTGAAAAAGTCAGGTTAGAATCTAGGCTCGGGAGAGTCAAACTAGAACACATAATCAAGAGATAGGAGCTTAGGAATAAGCACTGTTTGCTATTAACGCATCGCATGCATCCTAGAGATAGGATATGATTGTGTGTGGTCACTTTGTTTTTGTGTGCATCTTGCATCATCGCATAGGAAAAGAGTAGAGGCTTAGGGATAAGCTCGATGGACACTTTTGCATTCAACACATGCGTCATAGACTTAGGAGCACCGCATTTGCATTGGAAAATGACTTGCTGTGCATGGGTGTAGCATGATCGCATAGTCTGACACATTCCGAGGTAACGCTAGTTAAAGACCTTCTCAACCCATTCCTCCGCATACTCAGTGCATCTATCGCATGCTCAAAATTTTCTCAATTCTGCCACATTTAGTTATTTCATTACCGCAATCAACAATCACAACAACTATTGATTTATTTGGTTACCACAAATTCTTTCTGAGAAATTACCACTGCATATTGTTTTCCTAAGTCCCTGAGTTCGACCCTGAACTTACCAGGAAACTCAGTGAGGTTTACACTTTGATTCTATTGAGAAAACTTGATTGCTCAACGCAACTCCATTACCGTATTTCATTCCATTTTTCCACGTCATAAAATAACGCATCAAGTTTTTGGCACCGTTGCCAAGGACTTCGGCAAATCAGTGTGCTAACCGTAATTTTTCTGATTTCTTTGCAGACTCTCAATCTCTAGCAAATTACGACCTAGAGATTGAGAGGATGTTCAGATGGAGATTAAGAGACCGTCAACAACAGCAGCTAGATAAAGAAGATATGGCAGAGTAGCCTGGAAACGGAGCACCAAACGAAAACAACATCATGGCGAATCCAATCCTATTGGCAAACGATCGTAATAGGCCCATTAGTGACTATGCTACAAATGATACAGACTGCAGGACAATTTGGAGGATGGCGTGGCAAGGACCCGCACGCCCACCTCCATAGCTTTATAGAAATCTGCAATACTGTTGTGTTCCCGAACATCTCTGCCGAAGAAGTTCGACTAACTCTATTTCCATTTTCTCTATGTGATTAGGCAAGAAAATGGGTGTATTCCCTCAAGCCGGGAGAGATCACTTAATGGGAACAGGTCGTAGAGAAGTTCATGAAAAAATATTTTCCACCTACTGAGAATGTTAGACAAAGGAAACTAATAACCAATTTTGAACAAGACATGGACGAATCGCTCAACGATGCATAGGCGAGGTTTAAGAGGTTGGTCAGGGACTATCCACACAACGGATTACCAGACTGCCTTCAAATGGAAATCTTTTATCACAGTTTAAATCCGTGTCCGCACCCTGTCAATCCAAACCTTGCAGCGTTTTTGGATTCTAATTTAGCATTACTTGCATAATGTTCTGTGTCGGATGTTTATGCATTTCGTATGGATTAAGTTATCATTTGTAGTTCATTTGATTTCTGTAGTGAAGCAAATAACACCATTACCTTGCTCGTTATCCTTGATTCTAGTTCTTTGGTCACGTCTTCTCTCAATCCTCGTGTTCTTTTAGAGATCGCGATCCACTAGAGTTCTTAGCCTCGTCATACGTCT
>NC_052349.1:19025574-19066346 GCF_009727055.1 Benincasa hispida
CATTGAGCAAGCACTGTGTGACCTTGGAGTCGGCATCAACTTGATGCTTGTGTCGATCTTTAAGCAGCTAAATGTGGGACAACTTGCGCCCACGACCGGGACTCTCCTACTTGTAGATAGATCTCTTGTGCATCCAGAGGGGAAGGTGAAGGACATGCTAGTCACCATCGAACAATTAATTCTACCAGCCGACTTCATCATCTTAGATTACGAAGCCGACAAAGATGTGCCCATCATCTTGGGGCAACCATTTTTATCAATAGGTCGTGCACAAAGGAGAGATCACTTTAAGCATAAATGGATAGAAGCTCAAGTTCAACATAACCTGTGCCATGAAGTTTCCTTGCGAAGAAGACCTGCATGACTCTGACAACGACCAGAATTTGACTAAAGAAGAAAAGCTTGACGAAGAGAATGAAGAAGAGGATGCAAGCGCATCCATTGCTACATGTAATGCGATCATAAAAAAAACAAACAAAGAAGTTGAGATGATCACAACCCAAGAAGAGGAGTCAATAGAAAAAGAAGAAAGGAAAAAAAAAAAACGCAACCGTCCTTAGTAAAACCACCAATGCTAGAATTGAAGACCCTGCCGAATCACTTAAACTATGCATTTTTGGGGCAGAATGAGACACTACCAGTAATAATTTCCTCTGAGCTTAATGAAGACTAGGAGAATTCGTTGATGAGCATTCTAAGAAAATATGTGCGAGCAATTGGCTGGAAGCTCGCAGACATCTGAGGAATTAGCCCCGTATACTATATGCACCGAATTCATCTCGAAGAAACCACAAGGAAACGGTCGAACATCAACGCAAGCTCAACCCTATGATGAAAGAGGTCATTAAAAAGAAGATCATCAAATGGTTAGATGTGGGCATTATTTATCCGATAGCAGATAGCACGTGGGTCAGCCCCGTGCAGTGTGTGCCCAAAAAGGACCTTTGCTTTTCGTTGCATGCCGTTTGGCCTCTGCAATACGCCGAGCACATTCCAAAGGTGCATGATGGCCATCTTTTTAGATTATCTTGAGGACTCTGTTGAAATCTTTATGGACGACTTCTCTGTTTATGGGAACACTTATAAAGTCTGTCTAGCCAACTTGGAGAAGATACTAAAGAGATGCGAAGAGACGAGTCTGGTGCTTAACTGGGAAAAATGTCATTTCATGGTGAAGNCAAATGGTTAGATGTGGGCATTATTTATCCGATAGCAGACAGCATGTGGGTTAGCCCCGTGCAGTGTGTGCCGAAAAAAGGCGGCATGACGGTAATCCCGAACGAAAATAATGAGCTGATACCACAAAGAACCGTCACCGAGTGGCGTATTTGCATGGACTACCACAAGCTGAATGCGACAACAAAGAAAGATCGTTTCCCTCTACCGTTCATTGACCAAATGCTAGATCGTCTAGCCAAAAATGACTTTTATTATTTTCTGGATGGCTATGCTGGGTATAACCAGATTATGATTGCTCCAGAAGATCAGGACAAAACTACATTCACCTGCCCATAAGGGACTTTTTCTTTCACCGCATGCCGTTCAGCCTCTACAATACGCCGAGCACATTCCAAAGGTGCATGATGACCATCTTTTTAGATTATCTTGAGGACTCTGTTGAAATTCATGGACGACTTCTCTGTCTATGGGCACACATATGAAGTTTGTCTAGCCAACCTGGAGAAGATACTAAAAAGATGCTAAGAGACGATTCTTGTTCTTAACTGGGAAAGATGCCATTTTATGTTAAAGGAGGGCATCGTGCTCGGGTACAAGGTTTCTCGGGACGAGTTGGAGGTGGATAAAGCAAAAATAGAAGCAATTGAAAAACTCCCACCTCCAAGAAGTGTGAAGGCTGTAAGAAGTTTCTTGGGGCATGCCGGATTTTATAGACTCTTTGTCAAGGACTTTTTGAAAATAGCACAACCACTAAGTGCGTTGATGGAGGCTGACAGAAAATTTGATTTTGACAACAATTGCCTCAACGCATTCAAGATTTTGAAGGATGCATTGACAACCGTGCCTGTGTTAATCGCACCTGATTGGAATCTTCCTTTTGAATTAATGTGCGATGCAAGTGGGTATGTGACGGGAGCAGCTCTAGCATAGAAGAGAAAGAAAATCTTACATCCCATCGTATATGCGAGTAAGAGTTGAATCCTGCGCAGACTAACTACACCACCACTGAAAAAGAGCTACTTGCGGTAATTTTTGCGTTGGAAAAATTTAGAGCGTATCTACTGGGAACAAAAGTGCTCATCCACATTGATCATTCGGTGATAAAGTATTTAATGACAAAAAAAAGACGCGAAGCCGAGGTTGATCAGATAGGTTCTCCTTCTCCAGGAATTTGACATAGAAATAATTGATCGCAAGGGGACGAAGAACCAAGTTGCAGATCACCTGTCCTGACTATAAAATCCTGAGGTTGACCACAATGAGTTAGAGGTGAGTGTTGTATTCCCAGATTAGCCTTTACAAAAACCAGAATGAAATAACCCTAACTATTACATTTTTCATTGAGCAAACCGGTTCACAGGCGAACAAGGTCTTGAACCGCCAGGAGGACTCTATCATGTAGTAAATGCCATAGGTGGACGATTGTCCAGTGCGTACTAGATGATAGAAGCAAAATTAAACGATCGCCTAGACGAAAACGAGGCGACGAAGCCTGATCGTCTATGTGATTGCTTAACGCGGCGACAGGTAAACGATTTACCTTGTGTTACTAAGCGATAGTTTAGTCAGTTACTAAGTGATGAAGCTTGCTGACCTAAACGATCGTCCAGTGCGCACGCGCGTTAAATGATATGCGAGCATTCCTTCATCTACACAACCCGACACTCTGCGATCGCGTACCCGATCGTCAATACGATGCGATCAACCTTTGATTGTCTCCTTCCTCGAAGAACCACAACACTTGCATCGATCTTCTTCACGAACGACTCAAAACTTCAAACAGACATTGAATACAGGCTCAATAACGATTTTTAATGCCCAAAAACGCAAGGGCCTTTATAAACAACCAAAAATGTAAAAGAATTAAATCAAACCAAGGCTAATCATCCACAAAAACATCCATTAATCCCGCACACCCACAGCAATTTAACGATTAAAAGGTGTAGAAATACACCCACCAAGAACGTAAATGTAATTTCGTTGCAACATATGAAATTGGAGTATCAGAACCTGACTCTGATACCAATTGAAGGATCTCTTAACGAAGAGTTCCATGAGCGTGTTCGGATCGCTCCAATTTCACAGTGACCGAAATACACCAGATATATTTAAATGCACAGTTATGCAAACAAACAGTAATTAATGACATGCTATGAACAAGAAAAAAAACAAGGGAGAAAGTTCTTATACCAGTTGAAGACGGTTTTCAAACTTTGGAACTCAATGCAGCGAATGACCTCTACCAATTCAACCAATGCCCAACAGATGCGTCGACTATAATAGCACGAACAACCGCAAAAACACGAATGCAGCGGGGACGACACCATCAGAAAAGAGCCCCAAGTATTCTCAAAGTGAGAACCCAAAGCATGGTCTTTGGTGAGTTTGGTAGAGGTAGGAGGAAAAACTGATCGTGTAGGCGATAAGCAACTGGGAGGGAATATGAAGCTATCATATAGCAAGATGCTTATCGCTTAGAAGAAACCACACGATCATGTAGATTTTACTGAATGATTGTTTAGAAAAATAAAGGCGATTGTTTAGCAAACAAAACACACTATACAATCGTTTAGGAAAGCTAACCGATCGTTCAGAACTTAGTGTGCGATCATTTAGGCACTATGTAGGCGATCGTTTAGGTGCTAAGTAGGCGATCGTTTAGGCGTTGAGCGACTATCATATAGGCTCTCAATTTTCAGCGATCAATTACGTTTTCACACTAATGCGGTCCTTCGATATTTTTCCGAACCATTCAAAATGAAACAAAATTCATTTCTATTCATCAGTTACAATAACCGACGCTGTTCCCACTAACGCACATCCGAGCGAGAATTTGGGTTAATTATCATATAATTAACCAATTAAATTATTAATAAATATAATCATATTATATTTTTATCCTATAGTTTGATATCACATATCTACTATAGTAATTTCTCCTCTACTTGATATAAATCATATTTATATCTAATTTCCTCCGAAATAATGTATCTCGTACATTTAGCCAATTATATCATATATAATTAACCAGTCCAATTATATCATATATAATCGAACTTCCTCTTGTCAATTTGAACATTTTAAATTAACCCAAACACTGATTCTCGACTTTATCCAAGCTACCTAAGGGACTTAATGGACCTGTGGCTCGAAGCTCCAACGGTCCGTGAATAGCTGACTAAACTCTTTAGCCACGAGATCCACCATCTATTAACTGTCAGGCATTCCATTAAAGACCAACAGCTGAACAAATCTTACTACAGATATATTTCTGTGCCCATCAGATATAACCAATGATGAGTACGATGACCCTTTACTGATGCTCGTAAGTACAACTGTGCTAAATTACCATTTTGCCCTTGTAGTTACATCTCACTCCTTAAGTACCATTGATTCCTCTAATGAACAATAGAACATAGTCCAACTATATGTGTACACCTCTCAAGCCAAGAGAAGGTGTGTGGGGCAACATCGTTCAAGTCCTGGAATCAGCCTTTAAGGGAGCTATCTATCTACTTACCCCTGCCTCGGGGAAGGAGTGAATTTCATCTTGTGTAGCTGAGTTTCCAGCTCCTAAATCAAACGAATCTCTAAAATGGTAGATTTGAATCGGCGACCTGGCCACTCGCACCCATACAAATCAAAGGATCTCCCTCAATGGCACGAGTTCCCAACTCACTCAAGATTGAGGTCATGTTACCTATGGTCATCCTAGTGAAGTGAAGTCTCTGTCATGAACAGTGTTATATAACGAGACGTTAACACTTCGTTGTCAGGTCTTATATAAACTCTTTGTATAGGACGCCCCCACTTGCATATCCCCAACATGAATGATCAGGATCAAATCATCTGTGACAAGTCACAATACTTGTGACCATTCCATAAAGCGAGCCACATCCATAGTGTGACCAGGATAAGGTTTCCCTCCTATATACATATACTATAAACCATTTTGGTTATCACTCAAGACATGATCCACTTGTATGTCACCACATACATGTTTGAGTTACATACAGATAACTAGGGATTTTATGTTAATTGGTTTGTGGTAAAGCAAATAAAATATGCAACTGAGCAAAATACAAGATGTGAAGTAAAATATCATATATTATACAATACAAGCATTCATACAAACTGTTTACAAACTACAGGACACGAGACTTTAGGGCATCAACCCCAACAATAACAAGGGGAGATCTACTAGTCAAGCAGTTCATGAGAACCCTCAAAGGAAATGCTTTTGACTAGTATACAGACTTAAAGCCTGAGTGAAGAATTTCTTATCAAAGAGTACCTATGAGCGGAAGCAAGATCATTCCAAGTTATTCATTTAACAACAAATTACAACACACTTTTCAAACTTAAACAACAAAGGGATGAGAGACATACCAGTTGAAGAACCTTTATTCCCTTGAACTTTTGCTCTCGCCAGGAATCAGCAACTCACGCAGTCGCTACGCTTGCCAAGACTATTGTCCACCAAATCTCGATGTCGTCTACCACTGAAAAGACTTCTCACGAACAAGGCAGTAAGAAGAACACAACCACTCGGAGACCTTGGTATTCTTGGAGTGAGAATCTAGAAGGTGTGGGCTCTATTGGATTTTGTAGAGGGGAGGAGGAAACGATGATCGTTTACCACAACCAAGCAAGTGGGAGATATCTGAAGTCTATCATATAGACGAGTGCTTGATCGTTTAGTAAATGGTGCACGATTGTGTAGTAAAAAGGGTCTGATTGTTTAGACGATCGTTTAGTAAAATCGCTCGGGCGCGCGATCGTTTAGTAAAGACTATGCGATCGTTTAGGGAAAAGCACGCGTGTACACGATCATTTAGTAAACTTTAAGCCATCGTGTATGCTCTCGTTTGCTAGGTGATGGGCAGTGTACTAATTCGTGTAGCGATCAATTGATCTCTTTGCAAAATGAAAATCATTTTCATTTTATCCTTTAGTTATGAAAACTGATTGTAACCTCCCACTATCTCATTCGGTTACGGAGAAAAAACCGCCAACTATTATCTTATAATTGTTTAATTAGAAATAAATATAATCATATTATATTTATAACCTATAGTTTAATATCACATCATATGCAACATATAAACCATAGTTCTTTTCTCTTTCATTAGATATAAATCATATTTATATCCTTTTCCTCCAATTAATGTATCTCATACATCATGTCTAACAATATCATATATAATTGACCTATTTAATTATATCATATATAATCAAACTCCCTCTTGTCAATTTTAACACTTCAAACTGCCCCAAAAACTGATTCTCATCTTGAATCCATTGAGTTACCAAGGGGACCTTATGGACCTATGGCTCAAAGCTCCAACGGTATGTGAATAGCTGACTAAACTCTTCAGCCATGAGATCCACCATCTGTTAACTGCCAAGCATTCCACTAAAGACCCACAACTGTACTCTTCTCACCACAGATATATTTCTTTTTCCATCGGATATAACCAATCAACAGTACGATAACCCTTCACAGATGCTCGTAAGTATAGCTGGGCCAATTTATCATTTTGCCCTTATAGTTACATTTAACTCCTTAAGTACTACTAATTCCTCTAATGAACAATACAACATAGTCCTACTATGTGCGGACACCTTTCGAGCCATGAGAAGGTGTGTGATGCCATCATTCAAGCCCCATAATTAGCCCTTAAGGGAGCAATCTATCTACTTACCTCTACTTCAGGGAAGGAGTGAATTCCATCTTGTGTAGCTGAGTTCCCAGCTTTCATATCAGACGAATCCCCAAAATGGTAGTTTTGAGTCGGAAATCTAGCTACTCACAACCATGCAAATCAAAGGACCGCCCTCAAAGGCAGTAGTTCCCAACTCACTCAGGATTGAGGTCATGTTACCTATGGTCATTCTAGTGAAGTGAAGTCTCTGTCATGAACGACATTATATAACAAGACTATAACACTTTGTGGTCCGATCTTATACAAACTCCTTTGTATAGGACACCTCTGTTCACATGTCTCCACACGAATGATCAGGATCAGACCACCTGTAGCAAGTCACAACACTTGTAACTATTCTACAAAGCAGGCTGCGTCTGTAGCGTCACCAAGATAAGGTTTCCCTCCTATATCCATTTACTATAGACCATTTTGGTTATCACTTAAGGCATGACCCACCTGTATGTCTCCACATACATGCTTAAGTTACAACGACAACTAGGGATCTTAGTTTATTGGTTTGTGGTAAAGCAAATAAAATATCCAATGTTCCATAGAAAATAGTGAAGAAAATATCAGATATTATTACATCACAAACGTTTGTTCAATACAGTGTTTACAAACTACAAGACCCAACGAGAGTTTAGAGCATCAACCCCAACAATCTCCAACTTGCCCTAGTCTAGCCATAGGCGGTCCCGTAGACCCATGCTCTGAAGATGACCCTAAAAAACTGTAGCCGTGAGAGCCTTCGTAAACGGGCATCATGCACCTCTAGAACGTGCTCGGCGCATTGCAGAGACCAAATAGCATAAGGCAAAAAGGGAATGTCCCATATGGGCAAGTGAATGCGGTCTTGGTATTCAGGAGCTATCATGATTTGATTGTACCCGGCATATCCATCCAAGAAGTTGTAAAAATCATTCCCTGCTAGTCTGTCTAGCATTTGATCAATGAATGGCAGAGGGAAGTGTTCTTTCTTTGTGGTCGCATTCAATTTGCGGTAGTCCATACATATACGCCATCCAGTGATGGTTCTTTGTGGTATTAATTCATTGTTCTCATTGGGGGACTACCGTCATTCCGCCCTTCTTCGGCACACATTGCACGGGCCTGACCCACGTGCTATCTGCAATGGGATAGATAATGCCCGCATCTAGCCATTTGATAATCTTCTTTTTGATGACCTTCTTCATCGTAGGGTTAAGTCTGCGTTGATTTTCAATAGTTGCTTTGTGGTCGTCCTCAAGATGAATATGGTGCATGCAGTACGCGGGGCTAATTCCTCTGATGTCAGCGAGCTTCTAGCCAATTGCTCGCTTGTGTTTCTTGAGAATGCTCATCAATGCATTCTCTTGATCTACGTTGAGCGTAGAGGAAATTATCACTGACAGCTTCTCATTCTACCCCAGAAATGCATACTTCAAATGTGTTGGTAGGGTCTTCAGTTCGAGTATTGGTGGTTCCACGAGGGAAGGTTACATTGTTTTTCTTTCTTCTTTTAGCTTTTCTTCTTATTTTGCGATCATTTCTTCTTCTTTTTTTATTTTTGCTACGATCGCATTATAGGCAGCTACGGATGCGTTGGCATCCTCTTCTTCACACTCTTCATCAGACTTTTCTTCTTCAATCAAATTCAGGTCATCGTCGGAATCTTGTAGGTCTTTCTTATCCGGGAATTTCATGACACAAATTATGTTAAATTTGAGCTTCTATCCATTTATGCTCAAAGTGATTTCTCCCTTGTGCACATCAATTTGAGCACGACCCGTTGATAGGAAAGGTCGCCCCAAAATGATGGGCACATCTTTGTTGGTCTCATAGTCTAGAATGATGAAGTTAGTTGGCAAAATAAATTTATCAATCGTGATCAGCACATCCTTCACCTTACCTTCTGGGTGAACCAGAGATCTGTCAGCCAATTAGAGAGTCACTGATATGGGTACAAGTTGCCTCACGTTTAATTGTCTAAAGATTGACAGCGACATCAAATTTATGTTGGCCCCCAAGTCACACAAGGCTTGCCCAATATAGAGTCCTCCTATGGAGCAAGGAATAGTGAAGCTCCCAGGATCACTCATCTTTGGTGGAATAAATCATTTGGAACTTTGTGTTAATGCCACCGTGGCAAATTTCCCAGTGCCTCTTTTCTTAGTTACCATGTCCTTCAGAAACTTTGCATAGGCAGGCATTTCCTCAATCACTTCACTGAAAGGAATGTTAACATGTAATTGCTTTAACATGGATAAGAAGCGTTGGTACTATACCTCTTCGTTTTTCTTCTTTGTTAGCCTCTGAGGAAAAGGTGGTACCTGGACTTTCACTATTCCCATTTCATTTGACTTTGAGGTCAACGCAATATCAGGTTCCACTGCTTCATTCTCTCTTTCTTTTTCTTACGTTACCGCAATCTCGTGCTCAGTTGCGATGGAAGTTGTTCTACCCTGATCCTTCTTTTCTCCCTCTACAGTCTTTCCACTGCGCAATGTCACAACCTGACATTGCTCCTTACCTGATCCCTCTGGGTTGCGTGGAAGCTCAGTAGATCTTGGCAACGCCCCTTGCAGTCTACTTTTCAGCTCATTCGTAATCTAGCCTATTTGCAATTCAAGGTTGCGGATGGACGTAGCCTGACTTTGAAGCACTGTCTCATTTTTCTCTATATATTGCTTCAATAGGCTCTCTAGAGAAGAGGATTGCGTTGATTGTTGTGAGCTACTTGCTTGGTTGCTCTGCTGACCATTGTTGCGTTGGAAGAATCCTGGTAGCCCTTCTTTTTGTGCCACAGATTGAAAATTTTGTTGTTGATTCTTCCAAGCAAAATTGGGGTGGTTTCTCCACCCGGGATTGTAAGTGTTTGAAAAGGGATTATTCTTTATAAAATATACAGACTGTGGACTTTGCAGGTAACCTTCCATCGCATGCTCCTCACTGCAAGTCACACACCTTGTGGTGTTTTGACTTATTGCATGTACCTACCTTGTGGTGTTGGGTTGCTGATCGTCATTCCTTGAATCAAATTCATCATTGTGGTCATTTGGTTTCGTAACAAAACAATAGCACCATTATTTACGTCAGAATATTTAAGTCTCAATCTCTGGTCACTCTCCCTCTAGTCTTTATGGTTCTTGGAGATGTGGTTTAGAATATTCTTTGCCTCCTTGTAAGTTTTGTCAAGCAGACCACCACCGGCTACCACATTGGCAGCGGTTTGTGAAGTAGGGTTCAAACCATGATAGAAAATTTCCATTTGAAGGCAATCTGGTAGCCGATTATGCAAACAATCTCGGACCAACCTTTTAAACCTCGCCTAAGCATTGTTAAGCGATTCGTCCATATCTTGTTCAAAATTGGTAATAAGCTTTCTTCATCTTGCGTTCTCAGTAGGTGGAAAATACTTTTTCATGAATTTCTCCACTACCTGCTCCCAAGAAGTAATCTCTCCTGGTTCGAGCGAATAAGCTCATTTCCTAGCCTGATCACAGAGAGAAAATGGGAACAACGTTTGTCGAACTTCTTCAACAAAGATGTTCGGGAAAACAAAAGTATTGCAGATTTCAATAAAACTTCAGAGGTGGGCGTGCGGGTCCTTGCCACACTTTCCTTCAAATTGTCCTACAGTCTGGATCATCTGCAGCATCACCAGTTTTATCTCAAATCTGCTTCCGTCGAGGGCAGGCCTCATGATTCTCAGAGAGAAATCATAGAGGTTTGGCGATGCATAGTCCCTAATGGGCCTATTGCGATCGTTTGCCAACAGAATCGGATTCGCCATGACATTATTATCATTTGGTGCTCCACCTCCAGGCTGCTTTGCCATCTCTTCTTTATCGGATTGTGGTTGTTGTTGGTGGCCTCGTAGTCTCCTTCGAAATTTTCTCTCAATCTCCGGGTCGTGGTTCACTAGAGATTGAGAGTTCTGCAAAGAAATCACAAAAATTACCGTTAACAACTACTTTTTCAAAGTCCCCGACAATGCCACCAAAAACTTGATGCAGGAATTTTATTAAGTGAAAATATGGATGAAATACGTTGATGGATTGCGTTGTGCACTCAAGTTTCCCTAGCGAAATTCAAGTATAAATTCCTCTGAGTTTCTTGGTAAGTCCAGGGTCGAACGCAGGGACTTGTGAAAATAGTTGTGTTGATAATGTTTATGAAAACTTTGTGGTAACCAAGTAAATAAATAAAGTGTGGGTGTGTTGTTACGTTGATGAAAAAGAAGTAAATAAAGGCGGCGGATTTGAGAAAGAGAGTTGCGTTGATAGATTCAATGAGTATGCGATGAATGGGTTGAGAAGATCTTTAGCTAGCGTTACTCAAGAATGCGTCAAACTTTGCGATCATGTTACAACCATGCACAGCAAGTCATTTCCCAATGTAAATGTGATGCTCCTAAATCTAGGACGCATGTGTTGAATGCAAAATGTCCATAGAGCTTATCCCTAAGTCTACTCTGGTCCTATGCGTTGATGTAAAATGCATGAAAGCAAGGTAACCGCATACAATCATATCTTATTACTAAGATGCATGTGATGCGTTAATAACAAATACTGCTCATTCCTAAGCGTCTATCTCTTGTTTATGTGTTCCAATCTGGTTTTTCCAAACCTAGATTCTGACCTGACCTTCCCAAGTCTAGATCCTGTTCTTAGACTACCCTTCGAGTATCTCTAATAGACGAATGAAGCATACATAACAAGATAATCGCAAAGAATGAAGATTCCCTAGTTGTGCTAGCTAAATGCTTCTCAACCCATTCAACTAATTTAGCTACTCATGCGTGAATTACAGAAAGTGAACAGATATAGAGAAAAACATTCCATTCTTATAACTGAGTTGAGTACAAAATGACAATAGAAAATATAGGTAGAGAGCCTGGTAGCAATTCCTTGCTGACCGAGGCTTTTTACTCTAAATCTCTATTCTGATCTACAAATATTTCCGCTTCCGCAGGCATCGGCCCTATCTTTGTCTTGGAGCTTCCGGTGCTTTCCCAAGCTTGCCAGAACGATCTATCGGCACACCTTCTTCCTCGCGTCTGTCTTAAAATGAAAGAAGACTATGGACAGAGACGTGAACTTGTAAAGTGATGAAGTAATCAACTGCTTAACCCCTTCTCTAAAAAATGTACTTGGTATTTATAGAGTTTCCATGGTGAAAGTCGGCTTCTCTCTCCCGGTTGTACAGATGGGACAGTTTTAATTCCTAAATGATGAGCCGAATAATTGTCACCGATAAAGCTGAATGTACTTCATGGCCGTTTTTGGCTGTCAACTTAATTTGAATCCGACTGTCGTCAGCTTTCTGTCCCATCGCTCTTAGTTGTCCTTTCACCCGGATGCACTCACCATGTTGCGCTGTCCAAGTTGTGGTGATTCTTCTTGCGCGAATGTTTGCGAGCACGATCAATGCAAAGTCTTGCGGTGAAGTTGCGCTCGACCAATGTATTACTATGATCGCAATCTCTGCATTGTGTTAATGCATATTCTGCACAAAAATGTAAAAATCAACTGTTCTAATGCGTTGGACGCATGCGACCGCAATATTATAGTATTTATGCTTAATGGAAGAAATTTAACATATTTCATCAACGCAATCCATCATTGTTTAAGAACTTAGTACTATGATAACGTGCATTTCTGCCCGTTATCAATAACCCTTTGCCACAAGTCTAGCCTTGAAGGTTTACACCTTCCCATCAGCACCCCGTTTCCTCTTATAGTTCCATTTACAACCTATAGGTATTACCTATCAGGCTGATCTACAAGATCCCACACTGAGTTGAAGTACATTGACTCCATCTCAAGATCCATTGGTTTGGTCCATTCATCCCAGTCAACATCCTCCATTGCCTTCTGATAAGACAACGGATCCTCAGCGTCGTCATCAACTATCATTGCCAGGATTTTTGTGATACCCAGATAGCGAATAGGTGGGTTCGTAACCCTCCCACTTCATTGACGTTCCCTCAACTCTTGAGGTGGAACCGACCTACCAGATGAACTATCAACAACAACTCTTGCTGATGAAGCAGGCCCTTCAATAACTCTTGTTTAAGTTTCAATAGTTTCGTTGGAAAGCTCACGTAACACGATCTTACTATGTAGACTGTACTCCCTAATATGATCCTCCTCTAGGTAGGTAGCGTTCGTAGACAGAAACACTCTATTTTCCATAGGATTATAAAAGTAACCCCCTCGTGTACCTTTGGGGTAGCCTACAAGAGGCACAACCTTGACCGTGGTTCCAATTTCTTTGGATTAGCCTCAACACATATGTTGGGCAACCACATATGCAGAAGTGACGCAAACTAGCTTTACGACCGTTCCACAACTCCAGAGGTGTTCTCACAACACTCTTGGAAACAACACAGTTGAGTATATATACTGCAGTTTCCACTGCAAAACCACAAAACGAGTCTGATAAAGAAATGTAACTCATCATCGACCGAACCATTCCAACAAGGTTCTGTTTCTCCTCTCCATTACACCATTCTACTGAGGTGTACCTAACGCTGAGAGTTGGAAAACGATTCTATGTTCTATCAAATAGTTCAGGAACAACAAATCAAAAAACTCTTCACCTCAATCCGATCGAAGTGTCTTAATCCATATATCCAATGCATTTTCAACTTCGACCTTGAACTCTCTGAACTTTTCAAAAGATTCAGACTTTCATTGCATCAAATAAACATATCCATACCTAGAGTAATCATCAGTAAAGATGATGAAATACTCATAGCCTCCCCTGGCTCGCACATTCATCAGACCACAGACGTCAGAATGCACTAACTCTAGAGGCTCTTTGGCTCAATAACCTTTTCCAGGAAAAGGTCTTTTAGTCATCTTGCCCTCAAGGCAAGATTCGCACACCGGTAAAGAATTTTCTTCTAATTTGCTTAGAAGTCCATTCTTCACCAACCTCTCAATCCTATTGAGATTGATGTGCCTAATCGAAGGTGCCAAAGTTGGTCATTTTCTTTTGGAGAACCGTTTGTCGTTTATTTTGAGTTACGGCAATTTTAAACATCTCTATGTTATGGAGGGAACTCGTTGCTAATGGCCTTAGCACATACAAGTTATTTTCCAGATATGCTGAACAGTTTTCAACTCCATTTTTATGAATAAACACTTTATTCAATTGAAAATTCATAGTATATTTACACTGCATCAAATACTTTACAGAAATCAAGTTCCTTTTCAACTAAGGAACTACATAAACATTATCTAAAATGAGAAATTTCTTCTGTAAAGTCAATTGGACTCCTCTCACTACCACAACTGCGATGACATGCTCAGTGCCTACTCACATCGCCATCTCACCATCCTCTAGCTGCCGCTAGGATCTAATCTCCTGAAAAGAAGAACAAACATGATTAGTGGCCCCAGAGTCAATAATCCAGGCAGAATCATCATTCTCCCCTAAACAAGTTTCCAAAACTAGTAAATCATATTTACCTTGCTTTGCCTTAGCCTTGGACTGCTTCTTCTCCTTTAACCAGCGAGGACAATTCCTCTTTCAATGCCCATCCTGGTTGTAGTGGAAACAATTTCCCTTGTCAAAAGGCACTAGACGCCTACCCACTGGGCAACAGGCTGTGGGTTAGCAGGTGCCTCCCCTTCCCCTTACCACCCTTATTCTTCTTCCACTTGGTAGTGTTATAATTAGAAGGTGCAGACTTTGTTCCTAAGGTAGAACCTTTATAGAACATCTTTGAAGATGAAGTAACATTTGACTCACCTCCTTTCTTCTCCTTACTTTTCAGCAAGGATTGGAATGTCTACAACTCGTTGAGGAGAGCTGTAAGGGTATAGTCCACTTTATTCAGAATCGCATTGCTGACAAAGTGCAAGAAGCTATCCAGTAACGAATGTAAGATAATACTAACCTGGCTGCCCTCATCCATCTAGACCCATTCATCTCCGTCACATTGAAATGGACTATCATATTAAGCACATGTTCTTGAACTTAGGTGCCTTCCTCCATTTTGGAGTTGAAGATGCATTTCAGAGCCTCATGCTTGAGCTGTCCAGACAGTTGTCCGAACATTCCCTACAAGGACTCCATGATCTCACGCGCTAAGACCATAGGCTCATGCTTCTTAGCCAAAATGTCGTTCAGATTGGCCAAAATATAGGCCCGGGCCTTCTTGTTCACCTGTGTCCAACGATTATAAGCCTCCCAAACATTTCGAGTGGCGTTAGGAGGTGGAATAGGAGGATACTCCTCCGTAAGGACGAACTTGAGATCATCGATGATTAATATTATTGTGATCGTGTGTTTCCAACTAGTGTAGTTTTCGCCAGTCAGTTTGTCGGCGCCTCTATCAGATAAGTTGTTTACTTGTAAACCTTTAAATATTAGTGAATCTTCTTTTTATATTGGGTTCTTAGTCTCCTAGATGTAGGTGAAGTTACACCGAGCTAGGTTAACAATTCTTGTATTAATTCTTCTCTCTTTCTATTCACATTGCTAACTATATTGCTCGTATCATTATATCCAACAAAGGTATCCCTTAGATTAATTTTTATTTTTCAAAAACAATTTTGTCTGTACCAATTAATTTTTTTATATATTTTTTAATTTTATACTTTTCCAAAAAACACAATAACGAAAACAAAATTTTGTATTTTTTTTGAAGAAGTAATTTAATTTTAACTTTTCATTTTATATTTCTTTTCTTTCTTTCTTTTTTTTTCACTTTTGGTTTTTGTATATCTTACTTTTTTCAGTATTAGTTTTTCAATTTTGAACTCATATGCATACCATTTCATAGAAAACATGCACACAATTTCATAGAATAAATAATATATAAATCATTTATTTTTTTTAGAATAATTGTTTTAAATGGTAAAACTATTGAAAATATTTTCAAGTATAGCAAAATTTTATTGTATATTAGTGATAGATTGCGATAAGTCACGATAGACTTCTATCACTGATATTGATAAGATGTTTATCGCGGTCTATCACTGATAAATAGTAAAATTTTTGCTATATTTTTAACTAAATTGAGTCATCTTCCTTTATTTGAAAACATTCATTTTCTTTAGCCTAAATTTCGTTTTCAAAATGTCAAATAGACAATTTCTTAAACAAGTGAGATTAAAATTTTTCAAGAAAAAACGGAATTTTGAGAATTATGCCAAAATAGAGATTTGAGAATCCATAGACTTATTTTCATCGATAAAGATGTACCCTTTTTATCTTCAAACTTCAAATTTTATTCCAACTACATCATATGTACTTTAATTTTCTTCATCCACATATTCTTTTTAAGACTTTTCTATCTTTCTATACTTTTAAATTTCAGGTCAAATATTTAAAATTTAAACTTAGTTATAAGTATATTTATTTTAAAAAAAATCTTATTTTTCCGTTAAAATTATGTATCAAAGTTTTCTACCACATCCAACTTTCATTTACATTGTAAATCAACTTAAAACAAGAAACAAATAGTTCTAGATACTATTTTCTTTAATTACTTAATTTCGTAATAAACATGTACTAATTGATCTCAACAAAAAATAAATAAATTCAATCAAAATTTAAATTTTGTAATAGAAAATGAGCCATGTGCATAATGCATATCTTCAAACTATTATTAATAAAGATTAATATATATTATTTTCATTAGTGGAGTTTTGAGTTAATTTTATTTTAATTCTTTAAATGTCTAAATTTAGTTTATATTATTTCATTAAGTTTTAAAATTAATATCTGATGTTATTTGGTTAGATTTTGTAAAAAATAATAATAATTTTTATTAGTTTTCCCTTCGTATAATTAAATTCAAGATCGATTGAAAATAGAATGAGATTGAATTTTGAACTTTTAGAAGTACATGAACAACTCAATGTCTAGATTTTAAAGACCACAATAATATTTAAACTATAATTAAGATCTCATTTGGTAACCAATTGGTTTTTTGTTTTTTGTTTTTAAAAATTAACCGTGTTTTCTCTCCATTTCTTACAATGATTTTTATTTTTCTTAAATAGAATGATTGAATTCTTAACCAAATTCTAAAAACAAAAATAATTTTTTAAAAGCTATTTTTTTTAGTTTTCAAATTTTGGTTTGTTTTTTAAATCATTGGTGAAAAGTAGATAATAAAAGAAAAAATTTAGAGATAAAAATTGTATCTATAAGCTTAAATTTCAAAAACAAAAATAAAAGATAAAATGATTATCAAACGAGATTAAATGATTCTTACCTTTGGTTTTAAAAATTCCATGAATCCATATATATTTCATGTCAATGTCATCACTTTTCTTTTACAAAATTTTTATGGAAAAAGGGAAAAAAAAAAAAATTATTGCATGCATTATGGAGTTGATGGAGACTTTAAAAAAAGAAGGGAAAAAAAACAGAGATGAGTGCCTTTGCCACCCTATCAGTTTTTTATTCAATGAAAACTTAGACATAAAACTGTTTATTAATTTAACTGAATTGGCTTAGCACGAGTGAAATAATGATATTCACAATCATTTTTTTTTGGCAGATCATTAATACATATATAAATATACAATTTTAATATGACATAGGCTACCAATCTCAAGTTTAAAAATTTGATTGTCTTACTCTTTATATTATAAATAAAGATCTCGAGAAAAGGTTTTTGCCAAAAGGAGGCTTCGTTAGGGAGACCCTCTTGCTCCTTTCCTCTTCATGATTGTTAGCGATGCCTTTAGTAGTCTTGTTCATACTGCAACGAAATGAGGGTCATAAGAGGTTTATCCTTTGGAAATGACTTTCGAATTAACTCACCTTCAATATGCGGATGACACTCTTCTCTTTTCCTCTTAGGAGAAAGGAAACCTTGAGGCTTGATGGACCATTGTAAACTTGTTTCTACTTAGTTTGAGGTTGTCTCTTAATGTTTCTAGAACTTTCGTCATCGAATCAATCTTGGATGGGAAGAGCTGGATCTTCTTGCTACTAAGTTCGGGTGTGACAAAACCGAGACTTACGTCGTTAATAAGCCCCCTACTTGATCAAAATAAAATTTGTAAATACCGAACTAGTCCTATAACTACTAAGATGTAGCAATAGTGGTAAGTCCGAGTCGATCCGCAGGGAAGTGCTATTTGTTTCGTTAAGCCAATTTCCTAACTAGAGTGGTAAATGGGGGGTTTTGTGTAAAAGAAATAAATGTGTCAAATTGAAATAAAAGGGTAAATGTAGTCTATGATAAGGGTCTGTCTAATTTCTAGAGCAAGAGAGAGTTTCATATATAATTTCTATCATGGAAATCAATAATTAAACAAACGTTCTATTTTATGCTGCACGACTACTAAATCGATTTGACTTAACTAATCTCTACAAAGACCGAAAATCAATTAAATTAAAATCAATCAAGTGTCCTAATTATTAATTAAGATCGGAAAGACCATACCCTAATTAAACTATATGTTCTTAATTCTATTGAGTTCTTAGTGATCATATAGAATGAAAAATCATATGCATTAAGAATGAGGATTCAATCGTGTTGATTAAATGTCAGGAAAAGTCATATTCAATTAACCAAGTTATTCTTTGAATCTAGATTAAACATGCATTACCAAGATTCAAGGTCAGCTTATAAATCTAAGCATTCACATCTAATTTTTTTGCTACCAAGGTAAATTCAAGCATAGACGTACACAAGGAAACGTGCGAGTTCGAAATTAACTAGCGAAGATATGCAATTATGATAGAGTTGTCAGTCTAAAACACAAATGCAAATCTAATTACACCAATATTCAAAGGGAAAATATAGAATTGAAGAACATTAATTTAATTACAGAATTATCAAGAAATTAAACATAGGGCTCTTGCTCAAAGAAATTACATAGAAATTACCTCTTAATTCATAAACAAATCCGAGATAGACTTCCGATCCGTTGATTACAACCCAAAACAAAAAGAAAAACTAACCTAAAGATGCTAAAATTTGAAGAGAAAAGAAGAAGAATGAAGATCAACCTCGACCTCCATCAATTCAGCCCCAAAATTCAACACAAAGTTAGCCTAACAGCGAAAAGAAATATTTATAGAAAAAAATCGCAGTGTAACGTTGCAACGCTTCCCTGTGTTTGGGCCAAAGAAGATGCGGACGCAGATGACAAGGGAAGCGTCACTCCAATCGAAGCGTTGTAACGCTATCCTACCCATCCATGTTCTGCCTTCTGGCGTTGGGCAATCGTTGGACCAAAGCAAGGGTGAGTGTTGCGATGCTGAAGCAGGACCATTTTGGTTTCTTTGTTCCTGTGAAACCAGGATGCTCAAATCGACTCCAATTTTCTTCAAATTAACCCCGTTCAATTCCAAATAATCGATTCTACCTCATGATTGCTCAGTACCTACAAAATAAGGCAATAAACACATAAAATCCTATAATAAGCCCAAATTAAACTAGAAATAATAGCTCTTTTTTAAAGCTATTAGGGTGCAAAGGGGATACTCTCCCTTTAAATTTCTTGGGCTATCCTATTGGAGTGGCTCACAGTGCCAATGAGGTTTGGAGTTGAGAGGAATTTCCCTCTCAAAAGGTGGTACACTAACCATAGCTCAATCGGTGCTAAATAGACTTGTTATTTCTTCTCCCTTTTGCAAGCCTTGATAAGTATTATAAATAGGTTGGAAAAGATCATCAGAGACTTGGTCTGGAATGTTGAGATTTGCAAGCCTGTTTCCCACCATGTAAATTGGAAATCTACTTCCGTCCCTTTAACTCATGGAGGTTTGGAGTTGGGTCCTTTCGTAAAAAAAAAAACATAGCTCTTCTTATGGAGTGGCTTTGGAGATTTTGCCATGAAGAAAAGGTGCTCTGGAGGTGGTTAATCATGGTTGTTTATGATATGGATGTTGTTGGTTGGTGCACAAATATGACGAAAAAGAGAAGAAGTTCTAGGCTTTTAAGCTGGAATTTTGAAACATAAAGAGCGGTTTTTTTAACTTTACGACCTTCATTGTGGGAGATGACAAAGGTATTAGATTCTAGAAGGATTTTTGGTGTGATGCTCAACCCCTTGCCCAAAAATTTCCTGATATCTTTACTTTGTCTCTGAAAAAGGATGCTCTAGTTGCTGACTGTTAGTGTGCTATTAGCCTTTCATGGAATTTGGCCCTAAGAAGAAATATGTTGGACAAAGAGATGGGGGATATGATTGCTACTCTGGAAACCTTGCAATCCTAGGCTCTTCAAAGTGGCCATGATAATCTCAAATGGAAACTTGATGCCTCGAGGAAGTTTACAACTAAAACTACCTTTCTGACTATCGCTAAGAGATCTTCCCCTCTCACCTCCTCACTAATGCGCATCATCTACAAAATTAAAATTCCTAAAACGATGAAGTTTTTCATGTGGTCTCTTGCGTACAGAATCCTTAACACTCATGGCAATCTTAAAAGGAAGCTTCAACACCTTTCCTTTAATCCTTGAGTCTATTGCCTCTACCTTAAAAATGAGAAGTACCTTGATTATGTGTTTCTGCACTGTGACTTTGCAAATAAAGGATGGAATTGCTCATTTAAAACGTTTGGCTTGGCATGCTGCCTCATAAGCAAGATCGATGACTGGTTGATTGATGGACTTTGTTAGAATGCCTTGAATTCTAATCCGAATTGGTTTAGGAGATTTCAAGTCAAGGTGGAGATTTATTAGAATACGTTGAAATCTAATCTGAATTGGTTTAGGAGATTTCAAGTCAAGGTAGAGATTTGTTGGAATGCCTTGAACCCTAATCCGAATTAGTTTAGGAGATTTCAAGTCAAGGTGGAGATTTGTTTGAATGTCTTGAATCCTAATCAAAATTGGTTTAGAAGATTTCAAGTCCAGATGGAGATTTGTTGGAATCCTTTGAATCCTACGCCTAATTAAAATTGGTATTTTATATATTTAATTATTTAAATCTTTTTCTTCTCCACTTGGGTTTAGAGAACTGTACTATATAAACTCTCTAATCCTATAAGTATTATTTGGCAAATTCTGTATTTTTTATAATATTCTCTCTAATAATATTGTTTTCTCTCTGCCATTGGATGTTGCTAACACATTGTTAGTTAACCACATAAATCAGTGTGTCGATCTTTTCTATTTCTTTTTAGGTTCTTTTGTATTCTTTAATTGTCAATTTTTTAACAAACTAGTATCAGAGACAGACTTGTTAGGGTTTTCTGAAATTTTGCATTTTTTCGCCAATTAAAGATATATGATGTGAATGTAAAAAATGACAAATTCACAGGAAGAGCAATGCAGTTCGATTTTTCAAAAACGCCTTCTACAAAATTGTGATTTCTTGAGCTTCCACTGTTGGATCGTGTTGAATTTTGGTCAGCCTATTAGGGACACCTAGGATCTTGTTTTGAACGGTTTGATTGTTGTTTTGAACTTTGACTTTGTCCATAGTCATTGCTGAACAGAATCTGTAAAACTATACTATAGTTCAATTTTTCAAGAACACTTTCACAAAGTTGTCAGTTTTCAGATTTTCAATATTGGATCATACCGAAATTTGGTTAGCTTATTGAGGACACATTGCGCTTCATTTTTAACGTTTGGATCGTCATTTTGAACTCTGACTTTGTCCGTAGTCGCTACTGAATATAATCTGTAAAATTGCAGTATAGTTCAATTTTTCAAGAACTTTCACAAAGTTGTCAATTTTTAGATTTTCAATCATTGGATCATATTGAAATTTGGTTGCCTATTGAGGACACATAGAGATTCGTTTTGAACAGTTGGATCATCATTTTTAACTCTGACTTTGTCCGTAGTCGCTACTGAACAAAATTTGTAAAATTGCAGTGTATTGGGACATCTAGGGTTAGATCATGCTGAAGTTTGGTCAGCCTATTGGGACATCTAGGGTCTCATTGTGAACGGTCGAATCGTCGATTTGAGCTCTGGTGTTCTCCATTATCGCTGTTGAACAGAATCTGTAAACATGCAGTGAAGTTCAGTTTTTTCAAAGACAACTTTCACAAAGTTTTCGATTGCTCGAGTTTCAACCATTGGATCATGCTGAAATTTAATATGCCTATTGAGATATATTATGTCTCATTTTGAACGGTTGGATCGTCTTGAGCTCTGGGTTTATCTACAGTCGCTACTGAACAATATCTGTAAAATTACAGCATAGTTTGATTTTTCAAGAACAACTTCCACAAAGTTGTCGATTGTCAGAATTTTAACCATTGGATAGTACTAAATTTTGGTTTGTTTCAGCCTGATCTGCCTTTGTGAATTTCTGCTTCAAGCTCAGATCTATTCATTTGATTCGGGAGTTTTTTTCTTTGTAAGCTCAAGTTGTTCATCATTCTACTACCTTGAGTTTGAGGGAGAAGTCTAAGTACATTTGGCAATGTATTTATGTTGCATCTAGTACATCTGTGGGTTTTCTATTTTCAGTTCAAATCTGTTGTTTGATTCAGAATTTTCTTTTCGCAAACTTAAGTTGTTCGTCATTCTACCACCTTGAATTTGAGGGAGAAGTCTGAGTACTTTTGGCAATATATTTATGTTTCACTTGGCACATTTGTGGCCATTCTGTTTTCGATCTAAATCTAGTGATTTGATTCGGAATTTTTTCTTCACAAATTCAAGTTTTTTGTCATTCTACCACCTTGAGTTTGAGGGAGAAATCTGAGTACGTTTGGCAACATATTTATGTTGCATTTGGTACATTTGTGGTTTTTTGTTTACAGTTCAGATCTGTTGATTTGATTTGGAAGTTTTTTCCTTCACGAACTCAAGTTGTTTGTCATTCTACCATCTTCAGTTTGAAGGAGAAGTTTCAATACGTTTGGCAGTATATTTACGTTGCATTTGGTACATCTGTGGGTTTTCTTTGTCCAGTTCAAATCTGCTGATTTGATTTGAAAGTTTTTTCTTTGCAAACTCAAGTTGTTCATCAATCTACCACCTTGAGTTTGAGGGAGAATTCTGAGTACGTCTAGTAATATATTTATGTTGCATTTGGTACATATGTGGATTTTTTGTTTTCGGTCAAGATTTTCTATTTGAGGCATGGGGAGAAGTCTAAGTAGATCGGGCAACATATTTATGTTGCATTTGGTATGTTTGTGATTTTTTGTTTCTAGTCCAAATCTGTTGATTTGATTCGAAATTTTTTTCTTCGCAAAATCAAGTTGTTCTTCATTTAACCATCTTGAGTTTGAGGGAGAAGCCTGAGTATATTTAGCAACATGTTTATGTTGCATTTGGTACATTTGTGGTTTTCTGTTTTTAGTCCAGATCTGCTGATTTGATTTGGAAGCTTTTTCTTCTCAAACTCAAGTTGTTCACCATTCTACCATCTCGAGTTTGAGGGAGAAGTCTGAGTACGTTTGGCAACATACTTATGTTATATTTGGTACATCTATGATTTTCTATTTCCAGTCTAGATTTACTGATTTGATTCGAAAGTTTTTCTTAGCAAACTTAAGTTATTCGTCAGTCTACCACTTTGAGTTTGAGGGAGAAGTCTAAGTACGTTTGACAATATATTTATGTTACATTTTGTACATCTGTAGATTTTTTGTTTTTGGTCCAGAACTGCTGCTTTGAGACATAATAGAGAAGTCTGAGTAATTTGGCAATGTGTTTTATGTTGTATCTGGTACATCTGTTATTTATGAGAGAATTCAAATCAAGGTGGAAATTTTTTTGGAATGTCTTGAATTCTATTCTGAATTGATTTAGGAGATTTCAAATCAAGGTAGAGATTTTTTAGAATGCCTTGAATTCTAATCCGAATTGGTATAGGAGATTTCAAGTCAAGGTAGAGATTTGTTGGAATGCCTTGAATCCTAATCCGAATTGGTTTAGGAGATTTCAAGTCAAGTAGGAGATTTGCTGGAATGTCTTGAATCTTAACCAGAATTGGTTTACGAGATTTCAAGTCAAGATGGAGATTTATTGGAATGACTTGAATCCCACACCTAATTAGAATTGGTATTTGATATATTTGATTATTTAAATCTTTTCCTTCTCCACTTAAGATTTAGAGAAGTGCACTATATAAACTCTCTAACCCTACGGGCATTATTTGGTAGATTTTGTATTTTCTATAACATTCTCTCTAATAATATTGTTCTTCTTCTGCACTGTGGACGTAGTTAACACATTGTTAGTGAACCACGTAAATCAGTGTGTCAATCTTCTCTATTTTTTTACGTTCTTCTGTATTCTTTAATTGTCGATTTCGTAACACTCTTGATTGTAAAGCTTTTGGCCCTAGAGGGAATATCCTTTGGAGTTGTGCTTCTTGGTCCTTTTTATGGTGCATATGGAATGAGAGGAATAGCAAAACTTTTGAAGATAAGTCTAATTCTTTTGATTCTTTTTGGACTATTGTTCAACATATAGCTTATTGGTGGTGCACTAATTACACAAAACACTTTTGTAATTATAGCCTTTCGATGATTTTTAAAAACTGAAAGACTCTTATTTGTTATCGCATTTGGAGGGGGGAGGGGGGTCGATTATTCTCCTCTATTCTTTTTTAATAAAACTCTCCGTTTCTTATAAAAAAATATTATAAATAATAAAAATGAATTATAAGTGGATTATCTTTTAAAATAAATTTTGATTGGTTAACAAGTTGACAACGAAAAAAGAGATAAGAAAACTATTTTAATATTGTGCCAATATGTAATACTTGACAATTTATTAGATGATGAAATTAAGGTTATCTAACACACAGTTAGAGATGTCCACGGGGCGGGGCGAGGCCGGGGATGCCATTCCCCATCCCCGTCCCTACTCCCCATTTCATTCCCCACACTACAAGAAAAATTAGTTCTCCCAACGCCTAAATAGAGTGTCAGGAGTTAGGTCGTCGGGAGAGACCGTCTCTCCCGACGATGTAATGGCCCGTTGGGAGTTCTTAAGGAATTCCCGACGATTAAAAGTAGGCGTCGAGAGTCACCATTTGTTAACCGTCAGTAATTCCTGGAGAACTCCTGACGGATCTCCCGACGCCCATCGGGCAGCGTCGGGAGAGAGGTCTGGTTCTTCTTCCCCATCTCCCCCATTTTTTTCCCAATTTTCCCAAAACCCTAACCCTTACCGGCCCCGCCCCGCCCCTAGTTCTTCTCCATCTTCCCCCTTTCTTCCGCCTCTCCCTCTCCAATTTTCCCCTCACCGCCGCTCTTTCTCCCATTTTTCTCATTCTTCTCTACTATTCTCCCTCTCTCTCCCCATTTTTCCATCCTTCTACCGCCGCCTCCTCTCCTCTCCTTCCCTTTCCCGATTTTCCCCTCTTTCCCCATGTTTATGTCTAGAAAATGATGTGATATTGGTTATTTGGAGCCTAAGCATGCATGATTTAACATTTCGAACTTTCCTTGAAAGGAGAAATAAAATTAGTACATAGATGCTATGTGCTATTTTTAGTATATGAACTTTTTTATGCTTATATATTTGTTTCTAATAAATCTATAAATCTAAAAAATATAAAATAAATCTTTAAACCTCGAATTTAGTACTTAATAGGTCCCTTACACATTTAATATTTTAAAAAAGTTTAAAGAATCTACTAGACATAAAACTAAATTTTGTGTCCAATAGGCTTGTAAATTTTAGAAGATGTTGAATAGATGAAAGGCCTATATTAGACACAAAATTCAAAGCTTGGAGACGTACTAAATAAAAATTTGAAAGTTGTTAAGACAATTTAGATGGTCTAGCAACCTAGGTGTTTATTTTGCCTTAAAAAATGAAAATTATGGAACTCAATGTTTAATAATACTTTGTACTTTGTCCTCTAATCTAGATTATTGTTTTGGATTACAAGTTGGTCAGAAAATATTTGTTTTTAAGGATGAATAAAGAATGGATTAAATTAAGAAATAAGTTATCAGTGGAGTATAGAGAAAGAGTATCACAGTTCTTAGATATGGCAAGGTTTCATGTTAATGATTCCGGACGAATAAGATGTCCATGCAAGAATTGTATGAATTTAATTTGGGAAAAGATAGATATTGTGGAACGACATCTATTAACATATGGAATATCTCCCACATATTGTGAATGGGTATATCATGGAGAGCCAGTAAACTTATCTAGAAGTCATACAAGTCATTCAATACAGGATGTTGAAGTAGATAGTATAGAGAGTAATGTTGTCGAAGAAAATGAGATGTTGAATCTTATAAACGATTTACAAGTTCCAATTGAAAACGAAAATGCAAATGAAGGAAGGATTGAGAATGAAATATCCTTTAATGGTCAAGAAAGAGATACCACGAACTTATTTGAGGATTTAATGACCGAAGCACATAATGAATTATGCTCTGGTTGTTCGCAATTTTCGTCCTTGAACTTTTTAGTGAAATTGATGCATATCAAAGTTCTCAATGGCCAGAGTAACAAATCGTTTAACATGTTGCTGGAATTGTTAAAAACAGTGTTTCCAGCTGGCACCTCTATACCTACTTCCTTTTATGAAGCCAAACGAAATTTGCGTGATTTAGGCCTAGGTTATGAGTCTATTCATGCGTGCAAATATGATTGTGTATTGTATTGGAAATATTTTGTAGATTTGCAACAATGCCCTGTTTGTGATGAGTTTCGGTACAAAGTTAATGATGGTAAGGGTAAAAAAATACCACATAAGGTATTGCGTCATTTTCCATTGATACCGAGATTAAAACAATTGTTTGCATCAAAAGAAGGCGCTTCTGACATTAGATGGCATAAAGATAAGCAAGTTGAAACGAAGGATGTATTGCAACATCCAGCTGATGCAGAGGGGTGGAAAAATTTTGATCGTGAATTCCCTTATTTTGCTTTAGATCCTCGAAATGTTTGTTTAGGATTAGCTTTAGATGGCTTCAATCTGTTTGGAAATATGAGCACTTCTTATAGTATGTGGCCGGTAGTGATAATTCCTTATAATTTGCCCCATTGGAAATGCATGAAGGAAACAAACTTCTTCATGTCTTTGCTCATACCTAGTCCAAAATCTCCTAGAAAAGAAATTGATGTTTACTTGCAACCGTTGATTGAAAAGTTGAAAGAGTTGTGGACAATTTATGTGCAAACTTATGATTCTGTTACTAGTGAGTTTTTTCAACTATATGCTACCTTATTATGGATGATTAATGACTTCCCTGCGTACGGTGACTTATCTGGGTGGAGTACAAAAGGTTATCAAGCATGTCCAATATGCAAAGAAGATAACTCGTCTTTTGGGATAAGAGGGAAAATATCATTTATGGGACATCGACATTATCTTCCAGAGAATCATAGTTGGCGTCGAAGTAGACAACATGATGGAAAAGTTGAATGTAGACCTCCACCAATCGTAATGAATGGAGAAGAGATATTACAACAAATAAATACGCTAAACTTTTTTGTGCTTAGCATACATCCATTGAAGAAAGATAAAAAAAGAAAGCGAATTCTAAACTAGACTAAAAAAAGTATTTTTTTTTTCAACTTCAATATTGGTCTAGACTATTGTTATTACATAAATTAGATGTAATGCATATTGAAAAAAATATATGTGACAATTTGTTAGGCACATTGTTAAATATTGAAGGAAAGATAAAGGATACAACGAACGCTCAATTAGACTTACAAGATTTGAAGATAAGAAAGGATCTACACTTGATACAGGTCGATAATAGATTTGTAAAACCACACGCAGCATACACATTAACAAATGGTGAATGGATTTCGTTTTGTAAGTATTTGAAATCAATGAAATTCCCTGATGGATTCGTATATAATATATCACGATGTGTGAATGACAAAGATGGAAAAATATCAGGGCTGAAAACACACAACTTTCATGTGTTGCTTCACAAACTACTCCCTATTGGTATTCGAGCATACCTATCGAAAAATTTATCCACTGCTATTGTTGAGTTGTGTACATTCTTTCGCGACTTGTGTGCAAAGACAATATGTGTAAGTGATTTGAACAGACTACAAGCAGACATCATAATCATACTTTGTAAATTGAAGAGAATATTTCCACCTGCCTTTTTCGATGTAATGGTATACCTTGCAGTTCATCTACCATATGAAACCAAAGTGGTGGGTCCAGTTAGTTACATTTGGATGTATCCTATTGAAAGAAGTTTACGAACATTAAAACAATTTGTACGGAACAAAACACGTCCCGAGGGATCTATAGCAGAAGCATATGCAATGAATGAATCATGGAACTTCTGTTCGTGATATCTAAGTGGGATTGAAACGAGATTCAATAAAGATGAACGAAATGATGATAATATTCTCGATCACAAGATATTTGGTGAATTTGAATTATTTAGGCAGAGGGTACGACAATTAGGGGTGTCAACTTTACGGACACTATCAACGAAGGAAAAGCGTATTGCACATTGGTACATTCTCAACAATTGTAAAGAAATAACAGACTATCGCAAATACGTTTCAAACTTTTTCCTTTTCTAAATTCTAGGGTATCTCCTTTGATATAACATTTAAATGATCAATTTTGTAGGCAACATTTGAGGTTATTTCGTCGTGAAGCTCAAAGCGCCTCTGACTTATATATAAAACATCAACGCAAATTTCCCGATTGGTTCAAATCTCAGATATACATAGTCATTTTGTAGGCAACAGTTGAGGGATGATTCATTTTTCGTAGTCATTTTTAATGTATAATTAATTATTAGGTTCTACAATGGCATAAGAGAGAAGATATCTCTAATGATTTCTTTTCACTTACAATGGGACCTTCGTCTGAGCTCACAATGGATCATTGTTAATGGGGTACGGTTTCACACTGTAGAGCGTGATAATCGTCGAGCTACACAAAATAATGGAGTCCTAGTGGTCGTGGAGATCAGTGAGAACACAAGTGTGGATAACAATTTCTACGGTATTGTAGACGAAGTATTAGATTTCCAATATGCGAACAGAAGACGGTTTTCTTGTTGAAGTGTAGATGGTTTGACACAGATAACAATAAAAGTAATAAGACACATATGTATTTAGGATACAAATCGATCAATACATCACACTTTTGGTATGTCGATGAGCCTTTCATATTTGCTATCCAAGCACGACAAGTCTTTTACATTGATGACATCAAATATGGTAGCAATTGGAAAGTTGTTCAAGTAGTTCAAAATAAACGAATATAGGATGTACCAGAAGTGGATGACGTTGAAAACGCACAACTAGATTTATTAGAAATTGTTGGTGGCATACGAGTGGATGAAACTATTGAGGAGGTTACTTTATGTAGAGTTGACGTTGATCCTACGGTTGTGAAAAGACCAATTATTGTACATGACGATCATGACTTCATAAACGATGATGATGAAGAACAATTATCTCCCAATAACAGTTCAAGTGCTGATGAATAATTTGAATTAGATTACGATGATGAGTAATGATGTATTTACTCAATTCTCTTTTTCTCTAGCTTACACGTATTTATTGTTAATTTAATATTGTTTTTTCTTTTCTGTATTAGATACGATGTCAACCTCTAATAGGCAACAGGAGGCTGATGAAGAATTCCAGGAGATATATATAGGTAACACGGTATCTTCTGTGGGTGATACTTTAGGTTAGTATATTTTCAAATATATTCTATTAACTAAAATACATCATAAACTATTTTAAATTTTTTATTCTTCAGATAGTAGCTCAGCATCCAATTGGAAGAAACGAGAGCATTCGTAGAATATCGAGTTGGAAAAATACGTCAAAAAACATGGCAGAATTACAATCGTGATAAATGAGGGGGAGACAAAATCGATATCTAAACATTCGGTACGATTTAGTAATGCAATCGACGTCACCGTGAGATCTACATTACCAGTACGTTGTTGTACTTTTGCTAAGGTTCCAAACAAGTTCATAGAATTGGCTAAGAGTCAATTATTGGTAAGTAATTATAAGTTTATTCTTTTACAGTCATGAACATCATCTATGTTAATTCTTCCCTCCCTCTTTTGTAGCCTCATTTCGAACTTGATCTGTCCAGTCAATGATTTAACCATTTTATAGAACATCAAATAAAAAACTCTTTCAAAGAATTTAGAGCAGATTTGCACAGACATTACAGAAAATATGGAGATCCTCAGCAAGCACGTGCCAATTTGTCTAGTTGGCTTAAAAATAGGCCAGAAGATTGGTACTTTTTGTGTGACCGCTTCGAGAGTGAAGTGTTTCAAGTAGAATATTTAGGGCGTGTATCATTTGCTACATTTACTAATACATCACACTATTGAAATATTTTTTTCTTCAAATGTAGGAAATGTCTGTGACGAACAGGAAGAATAGAGAGAAATTACTGTTCGACCACGTAGGTAGATCGAAGTCATTGTTACAAATTCAGGCAAAGTTGCAGGCAAAGGAGGGTCGAGAAATAGAACGTGTTGACCTATTCAAGGAAACACACTCTAACGGTGTCAAGTTTGTGAACGAGGCAGCTGAAAATGCACATGTAACATTTTTTGCTTTACTATCGTGTTTTTTTTTTACTTTTAACTTTAGTCACTCATTCTTACCCATTTAATTAATATGTTCAGTATCAAATGTTGGAATTACAATCCAGCCCCACTCTAGAAGATTCTCAACCACTAACAGAGGATGAAATTTGTGAGACAGTTTTGGGTAGACGACCCGGATATTCAAAAGGCCTAAGTTGGGGACAAATTTGAGTTTTATGTGTGTTGGTCATTGTTTACTCGTTTTATGTGTTTTTGATATTCGGGAGATTCCATGTTTGTCGTGGGGGTGAGTAGAGTTTCATTACATCCGTCTTGTCCTTGAACTTGGCTATCTTGTATATTTATGAATGAAGTTTAATGTGTTCTTGGGGGGGTTGAGATTTAGTTAAACCATTTTGAAGAAAAATTTTAGTTTTATGTGTGTTGGTCATTGTTTACTCATTTTGTGTGTTTTTGATGTTTGAGAGGTTCCATGTTTTTCATGGGGGGTGGATAGAGTTTCATTACACCCTTCTTGTCCTTGAACTTGGCTATCTTGTATATTTATGAATGTTTACGAAGTTTAATGTGTTGTGGTGGGGGAGGGGAGTTGAGATTGAGTTAAACCATTTTGGGGACAAAGTTGAGTTTTATGTATGTTGGTCATTGTTTACTCGTTTTGTGTATTTTTTATGTTCGGGAGGTTCCATGTTTGTCGTGGGGGGTGAGTAGAGTTTCATTACACCTATCTTGTCCTTGAACTTGGCTATCTTGTGTATTTATGAATGTTTACGAAGTTTAATGTATTGTAGTGGGGGGGAGGGAGTTGAGATTGAGTTAAACCATTTTGGGGACAAATTTGAGTTTTATGTATATTGGTCATTGTTTACTCGTTTTGTGTGTTTTTGATGTTCGGGAGGTTGTTCCATGTTTTTCGTGCAGGGTGGGTAGAGTTTCATTACACCCATCTTGTCATTGAACTCGGAGTTCTTGTGTATTAATGAATGTTTATGAAGTTTAATGTGTTGTTGGAATGTGCGTTGAGATTGAGTTAAACCATTTTGGGGACAAATTTGAGTTTTATGTGTGTTGGTCATTGTTTACTTGTTTTTTATGTTTTTTATGTTCGGGAGGTTACATGTTTGTTGTGGGGGATGGATAGAGTTTCATTACCACCCATATTGAAATTTGAACGTGTTGTGGATGTTTATCGATATAACATTTGAATGTTTTTATTTTATTATAGAATGTTGTTCGGAGATGGGCTGGGACAATTGTTGAAGATGTTGTGTTCGAGACATATTCTAGATGTTGTTTTGATTTTATTTCTTTTATGTATTTGTGATATGAATGTTTATGAACTTCATATTTGTCGTGGGGAGTGGGTAGAGTTTCATTACTACCTGTATTGAAGTTTGAACGTGTTGTGGATGTTTATCGATATAACATTTGAATGTTTTTATTTTATTATAGAATGCTGTTTGAAGATGGGCTGGGACAATTGTTGAAGATGCTGTGTTCGAGACATGTTCTAGATGTTGTTTTGATTTTATTTCTTTTATGTATTTGTGATATGAATGTTTATGAACTTCTATTATCGACTTCGTTTGGATATTGTAATTTTTGATTTACTTGTTATAATATGGCCTTCATTTTCATTTTTTAATTATGTGAATCTTTATTTAGTTTAATATGTTTTACAGGTTTTCAGATCAAATTTTAAAAAATTACAAATGATAGATTAAATTTTAATACTCCCCACGCATATATTATTGTGTCAGGAGTTCTTGTATCTCCTGACGTATTAAATAGAACCGTCGGGAGTTCGGGAACTCCGAACGCATAGAACAACTGTCGAGAGTTCGGGATCTCTCGACGCACTTTAAAACGGCGTCGGGAGTTATTCGGAGAACGCCCCGATGCACAACCAGCATCAGAAGTTATTGGGGGAACTCCCGATGCCCTATATGTGCATTGGGAGTTCCCCTAATAACTCTCGATGCCGATTTAAAGTGCGTCGGGAGATCCTCTCCCGACGAGTTTCTCCCTACCAAACTCCCGACGACCTTTTATTCGTCGGGAGAGGCTCTCCTGACGAATTTTCCACACTTTTCCGATGAAATGTGACGTCGGGAGAAGTCAGATTTCTTGTAGTGCCATCCCCCTGAAATTCTCCGTGGGGATCGGTGTGGGTATTCCCTGCGAAGAATTCGCGGGAATCGGGTTTCCCACGTGAAATTTTTCCCTGTTACCTTTTTTTTTGTAAAATGTCAATTAATTTAAATCACTAGTTAGAAAATTTTAATTAAATAATTAACTTTATCACTAAATTATTTATTATGGTTAGTTTTATATGAAAATTTGAATTTAAATATAAATTATTCAAATTTTGGCCTAATAAAGCTAATTAATTTTTTAGTAGAAAGAAATAATATAAATCAAATTATTCACATACATAATCTAAATTTAAACATTCAATTTAAACATATTCAATCTTTCCCAATAAATAATCAAATTTGAAATTTAAATGTAATATTTATATAATAACAACATAACATTAGATAACTATACTAAATTAATATGTAAAAGCTAATCGGGGCGGGGACGGAGAATGCATTCCCTGTCCCCTTCACTGTTTAGCTCACGGGGAATTTTTTTCCCCCACTCTCTCTTCCATTCCCCGCCTAATCGGGGAATCCCCGTTCCGTTTTGGATGGAGCCCCGAGGAAAAATTGGACATCTCTACATACAGTATAAACGTGTTACTTGCAATGTTCCAGCAATAGCAAAGAGGATAGTGAAACATAGAGAAAAATTTAAAAGACAAAACACAAGTTTAGTAATCTAGTTCTGCGACATATCACCCTACGTCTAGGGGATAGTGTATCTGGGAAAAATAATTTTACTAATATGAAGTTAAGTTATTACAACATTGTATTTATATGTAAATAAGTAACAAATGCAATGACACACGGATAGCTCAACTCAATGAATAATCACTTAGATTTTCCCTAAGTGTGTGACTCCCTCTCAAATAGACTCAGGCTCCCCCGAAGCAAAAATATATAGTAAGCAAATCGCATAGATAAGTTTCCTCTAAGTGTGAAACTCTCTCTCAACCGCAATCTTCTCCACTTTCAAATAAAGACTACTCCACTTGATGAACTTAGGCTTCACCTAAGTTTGAGAATCCATTTTCAAATAATGATATTTTTAGGCTCTCCTAAGATTGAGAAACCATTCTCAAGTATCAGTTTGAGCTTCAGTACGATCTAGAGCAACACCTCAAGATCAACAGAACTTCTTACTTCACAATCTTTAATATTGACACACAACCATGTAGTTCAACCACCACATAAAACGAAAAGTTCAATTTTTTTTTAAAAAAAAAAAAAAAATCAAGCCGACAACCCTAGTAAGAAAACAATTTGCTCTTAAATAAGCATAGAAAAAAAAATGAAAAATGAAAATATCCTCATTCAAAATCTGTATAGCTTAAATAAGGGAAAAAAATTTGAGAGGATAAATGCACAGGATTTTTCAAATAAGGATAAAAAGCTACAAGATCAACATTTTGAGAGACATCCAGTAGGACATTTCTTGAGATAATAAGCAAAACAACTCATAACCTTAAACAAATATAATTCATTCCAATTCTCTAACCAATGATATACTATTTTGTTTTATATCCCCATTATTTTTTGTATGGGGCTTTCTTTAGTAGTATGGAATCTTTTTCATTCTACAATAGTAGAATTTTTGTCAAAGTCATCGGCGTATGTGTACACATCCAGGAGAGAGTTGAGAGTTTGAAATAATTTAGATATAAATTATGGGCATATTCTCTCTCTTTGAAATAAAAGGTAAAATATGGTTCAAAGTTTGAATTATATATTATCTGATGAAATTATATGTATTAAAAACGTGCGCGCACATGCCTTTTTCTTAAAATAAAAGGATAAAAGTATATGTTTGAGTTGAGATCTGTGCAATTTGAGTTTTAGATTTTGAAAATAACTGAGGTTCCGGCAACCCTTTTTTTTCTTTTTTCTTTTTTTTCATGGTGTTTGAATTTTTATTCAAATTCTAAAAATAAAAAAATACTTTAATTAGATATCAATTTTTTCGATTATTTTAGAAATATTGATAGTAAATAACAAAATAAACAAACTTAGTAAAAGTATTGTTTATAAACATTACTTTTTAAAACATAAATTTAACCATCAAAATTTTGTTTGATAATCATTTGAGTTTTGATTTTTTGATTTTGAAGATTATTGTGTTTGTCTTCTTACAACTTCTTTATCATGATTTTCATCATCTAGTTAAACATTTAAATCATATTCCTAGCAAAACAATAGGAAATTTCTAAAAACTACAACTTGTTTGGTAACCATTCCATTTTTTGTTTTTGGTTTTTGAAATTCATCTCCATTTCTTACGATGATTTGTATTTTTATTAAACACAAGAGTTGTATTTTAAGTCAAATTCCAAAAACAACAAGTTTTTGAAAACTACTTGCTTTAGTTTTCAAATTTTGGTTTGGTTTTTCATAATTTTGGTCAAAAGTAGATAACAAAGAAGAAATTTGGACCTGGAAGAATATTTATAGACTTAATTTTCAAAAACAAAAAATAAAAATGGTTACCAAATGGAACCTATTCAAAACTTGGTTTGATTCTATAAAAAACACTCTAGATAATAAAACAAATAAATCAATGAATAGAAGTTTTGCTTATAAGTTTAATTTTCTAAAACCTAAAATGAAACCCTAATAATCTTTTCCTTTTGAATGTTATGAGGTTTTCTTTTTGTACTAGCTAGGACTTGCAATAGGATTGTTTATGCCCTTAATTATATCGATGGACACTTGACTTGCCCACAATTTTTTTTTTTTTTTTAAATTCTTCTTCCCTCTATGAACTAGTTGAAAGAGTTTTATATATATATATATATTGGAGAGATTGTTTCTCAGATCGTGTGTCCTCTACTTTGTTTGGAGACGGTTCGTTGTTTCTAGTTATTCTCTTGTTTATATATCACTTTTTTGGGAAAAAAAAAAAAAAAACAATAATAACCTTCCCTTTTGAATGAATGTTCTCAAAGTCCAAATTTAAATTAGGTCAAGTTCCATCATCCATGTTAGGTCTAATTGGGTTACGAGACTAAGGATAATCTCGTCTAATTGTTGAGCCCACGACGAAGGTACAACCTACTTCTATCCCATTTTCATCTTATTAATAATAAAAATATTTTAAAAAATAAAGCTGAGAGTACACAACAACACATGTATAAAGTATCAATTTGTTTAGTAGTCCCATAAAGTTAACCAAGTAATTAAATTAATGAAAAGAAAATACTCTCCACCCGGGAATCTTCCTCCCCATTGACCATCGTTGAAAACATGACATATTTTTCTTTAAAATATTAATAATAATAAATGGCAAATTTTTATGGATAAAAAAATGGTAAACCATTTAAAATAAATATATATATATCGATAAACACAGATAAACTTCTATCAACGTCTATCACATAATATCAATGATAGACTTCTTTCAATTTTTATCACTGATAGACTTCTATTTGTCTCTATCAACCTCTATAAAAAAAGATTAAATTTTATTATTTTGTGATTTTTGAAAATCTTCTAAATAAAAATATATTTTTTCCTAATCTGTTTATTTACTGGAAATTAGGCTGAAAATCAATCGAAATGAGAATGCTATTTTTTTTCATTCTTGTTTATTAAGAGTTATCTAAAATTGAAATCAAAAGTCCATCCATCCTATTTGCTAGAGACGGTCGAAAATTGAAATAGGAGTCGAGTATATTATAGTTATTAAAATACCATTTTTATAGGTGCAACTAATTTAAATACATATTATTAAATGATATGTCAATGTAACTTTTAACTGAAATGGCAGCTAATTATTAATAAATTTAAGTTAATCCGAATATGACCCACACTGTGAATCTTAATCATCATCGTAATAGTAATAATACTTTTATATGATAAACATGGTTTTTATTATAACAATTTATTTAATGTTTAAAATGAGAAGGAAAACTATATATACTTTTCTATTTTCGAGGTTTAACTTAAGCTACATATGGGCATCTGAGTTTTCAAACTCAATATTTTAACGCTTGAGGTTTGAATTAATTAACATTTTTGTTCATTTTCGTTAATTATCTAATGAAAATTGACGTGATATTGATATTTTATTAAGGACTATTTTTAAAAAATATAAAGATATATTTTTATTATAAATATGTTAAATTAGGTATAATGTAGATGCTCATTATTAATATCTATTGGTCATGTGTCATTTATCCATTACCTCATGTGTTGTTCATGTGTCTCAAGATTACACACTATTAGTATCCATGTAATCCATATTTTACTTGTCAAATTGCCTATAAATAATGGTATTTGGTGGGTTTTAAAAGACACGTATTGGTGATCGATTCAAAAAGATTGGAGAAAGTGGAGTAATCCATTCGTTGTGCGTCGTTGTGCTTCTCAAATTCACAACACGTTATCAGCACGAGTTCCTATCTTTTTTCTCACTAAAGGTAGGTCCTAAAAGTATGTCAAATTTTTTTCATATTCGTTATAATTAATAAATTTAACGTTATACATATTTAATATATATTAAATTTTTAATATGAATAAAATATTTTATGGTAGTGGTGTCATGATAAATCTCACAAAACTAGAATTTGTCACTCTTGATATTAATGGCAATAATTATTTGTCGTGGATGCTTGATGTCGAAACTCACCTAGATGCTATGAATCTTGGAGAGACTACTAAAGAAGGAAATACAACATCCAATCACAACAAAGCAAAAACTATGATTTTTATTCGTCATCATCTCTATGAAGGATTGAAAATATAGTATCTTACCATAAAAGACCCCCGTATTTTGTGAAAAATTTTGAAAGAGATATATGATCATAAAAAAACAGTAATTCTTCTTAAAGCTCATTATGAGTAGATGCCAAGATTTTAAATCAGTAAATTATTATAATTCCGCATTATTTAAAATCAGTTTGAAATTGTTGTTATGCAGAGAGAAAATTATTGATGCCAATATGTTAGAGAAGATATTTTCTATATTTCATGTCTCGAATATTCTCTTGCAGCAACAATATTGAGAGAAAGGTTTTAAACAACTAAACTAATTTCATGTCTTCTCATGGTCGAACAAAATAACGAGTTATTGATGAAAAATTATGAATCTTGACTAATCGGAACGACACTATTCCCTGAAGTGAATACTGTAAATTTTAATAATAATCGTGACCGAGGTCATGGTCGTGGTCGAGGTCGTGATCGTGGCAGAGGAAAAAATAATTATTACTTTCGTATTTTCGTGGTGGTCGTTTTAATCATTCAAATTTCAAAAGAACTACACAAAATGATGATCACAAAGGGAAAGCTCCACAAGATAAGAGTTCAAAAAGTGTCGAAAATAAATGTTTCTGATGCGGAATGACTGCGCATTGGTCACATACCTGTCGTACGTCAAACACTTAGTTGATCTCTATCAAGCATCCCTGAAAGAAAAAGAGAAAAATGTGGAAGCAAATTTTGCATACCAAGATAGTGTCATATTTGACCCATCCTATATGAAAAATTTGGATGTGACGGAATTCTTTGAATCTTTTGAAGATAAAATCGACAGAATTGATAGAACATCAAGTATTTCATTTGACTTTGAAAATATCTAGATTTAATATTGTTTTTTTTATTCATCTCCATATTTTTTTCCCTCTTAGTATATGTTAATCTTTGTATAATCCAATTTTTTTTTTATTAGAATTATTTTCTTTTAATTAAGAAACCTGGATCATTTTCATATGTTGGGTGACTAAAAAATGAGTAAAGAATATCTTTGTCTGGCAGACAGTGCAACTATACATACAATACTTATACGTAAAAAGATATTTTTCTAAAATGACAATGTTGGAAGTAAAAGTCAATACAATATCAGGTTCTGCAAACCTAATTGAAGGATTTGGAAAAGAAAATATTATTTTTCCTAGAGGAACAAAATTTACAATTAACAATACATTGTTCTCTAGTAAATGAAGGAGAAATCTACTTAGTTTTAAAAATATACGTTGTAATAGTTATCATATTGAGACTGATAGAAAGAATAATATGGAGTATCTTCATATCATATCTACTGTCTCATATGAAAAATGTATATTGATAGAGTTGCCTGCTTTATCTTCTGGATTATATTATACTCATATACGAGTAATTGAATCATATGCAACAGTGAACCTAAAGTTCATGAATCCAAACATATTTACAATGTGGAATGACATATTAGGTCATCCAGGGACTATAATGATGAGAAGAATTATTGAGAACTCAAATGGACATCCATTGAAGAGCCAGAAGATTTTTCAATCTAATAAATTATCATGTGATATTTGCTCTCAAGGAAAATAAATCATTAGACCATCACCAGTTAAAGTGGGGACTGAATCACCTGCATTTTTAAAACTAATTTATGGTGATATATGGACCTATTAACCCACCAAGTGGATTATTTAGATATTTTATGATATTAATAGATGCATCCAGCAGATGGTCACACTTGTGCTTATTATCAAGTCGAAATCTTTCATTTGCAAGATTACTTGCTCAAATAATTAAGTTAAGAGCACAATTTCCTAATTATGAAATTAAGACCATTCGTTTTGATAATACTGGTAAATTTACATCCCAAGCTTTTGATAATTATTGTATGTCAATTGATGTAAGTGTTGAGCATCTTATAACTCATATTCATACACAAAATGGTTTAGCATAATCATTCATAAAATGTTTGCAGTTAATAGCTAGACCATTACTTATGAGAGCTAAGCTTCCTATATTTGTATAGGGACATGCTATTTTGCATGTAGCATCATTTGTACGTATTAGGCCAATATCTTATCATAAGTACTTGCCATTACAATTAGCTTATGGCCATGAGCCAAATATTTTCAATCTGAGAATTTTTGGATGTGCAGTATATGCTCAAATTGCTCCACCATGATGTACTAAGATGGATCCTTAAATGAGGTTAAGAATATATGTTGGCCTATTAATTATTAAGTATCTTGACCCTCGAGATGATAATGAATGAAGCACATCCATTGAACATTCCAATAGTAGTTCATTCACTAGATGTGAAGAAAGATATATTTCAACCTCGATATGATAATGAAGAACTTCTTGGTCCTAAAGTACCATATCTTAGTGCAATTGGTGCACTTATGTATCTTGATAATTATACAAGACCAGAATTGCATTTCAGTAAATTTATTAGCAAGATATAGTTCTTCTCCAATAAAAAACCATTGGAATGAAATTAAGTATCTACTCCGTTATCTCCGAGGAACGATTGACATGTGTTTGTTTTATTCAAATAAATCAAATTTGATCTAGTTAGTTATGTAGTTTCTGGATATTTATTTGATCCACACAAAGCTAGACCTCAAAAAGGTTATCTATTCACATGTCGAGGAAGTGTTATATCATGGCAATCGATAAAACAGACTATAACAGCCACTTCCTCAAATCATGTTGAAATTCTTACAATTCACGAGGCTAGTCGAGAATGTATATGGCTAAGCTCAATGACTCAGCATTTCGTGGAGCACGTGGTTTGTCTTCTAGTAAAAACCTTCCAATGATATTATACGAAGACAACATGACATGTATATCCCAAATCAAAGGAGGATATATTAAAGAAGATATAAGAAAGCATATTTCACTAAAACTTTTCTACATTCATGATCGTGAAGAAAATGACGACATCATTGTACAACTAATTTGTTCGAAAGATGACCTGAAAAACTTATTTACAAAGGTATTACCTACTGCAACCTTTGAAAAATTGGTGCACAACATTAGAATGCGGCGACTCAGAGATCTCAAATGATGCTTCCTTAAGGGGGAGTAAATATACTTTTTAAGAGTATAAAATTATATGAAATATGTACTTTTTTTCCAGTGGGTTTTTTCTTAGTAAGGTTTTAACGAGACATATTTCATATATAATAGACCTCTAAGGGGGAGTATTATAAATATGTTAAATTAGGTAATGTAGATTTTCATTATTAGTGTCCCTTGGCCATGTGTCACTTGTCTATTACGTCATGTTTTGTTCTTATCCATTACATCATGTTTTGTCCACGTGTCTCAAGATTACACATTATTAGTATCTGTTGGATCGATATGGCAACCCTAGAGGGGTGAATAGGGTTTAATTAAACTTTTTTTCTAAATTAACCAAATTAAACTAATTAATACACTTTTTATAAATAATAAGAAAAATTCAATTTATGCAACAAATAAGATGACAAAAAATGTGATAATTTAATTCTATCAAAGTTTAGCAAATAAATAAAAACAAACTAAAATATACAATAAATTGCTTAAACTAATTGTAAAAATAAAAAAGAAAGAG
>NC_052349.1:19066371-19074981 GCF_009727055.1 Benincasa hispida
TTAAGAAGAAGACACCATAATTTTATAAATGGTGTTCGGTCAAACTCCGACCTACTCCACTCCTCAATGCCTTTTGGGAATTTGAATAAAAACTTTTCCAACTCTTTCCACGGATTAGAGCCTAATCGTTACACACCGCTCTTTTTTACGGGTTCAAGAGCAAACCCGATCCTTTCCACGATTTTAGGATCAAACCGTTACAAATGTTGGAATTTTTGAAGAACACAATACAACTCTCACTAGAGTGGATTTACAAGTTTAAGCACTCAACAAATTTATCCTCACAATACAATAACAATCTCTAAAGAATAAGGAATGAAAAAAAAAAATTGGGAACTTAGAGAGAGCACAATGGAACTTTTGAGTTTTTGGAGGATTATGAAATGTAAAATTGTTAGTTTAAAATTTGGAGAGGAAGAATGGTTTATATAGAGATGAAAAAAATTTTAAGAAACCACAATTAATTTGGACCATATTGATTTGGAAAAAGAAAAATCAATGTGGAAGATTTTAAACTAACTAGTTGTTAGATACAAACAAATATAATATTAAATTCATTTTCTTATGAAATTTATTTTTCTTTCTAAAATTAATCACGAAAAATAAAAAAGCATATACAGATTGTGTCAAAACTAGTCGATAGACACACAACATAAAATAATATTAAATTCATTTTCCTTTTAATTCATTTTCTTTTTAAAATTCATTCTTATTTAAAATCATTTCCAAAAATAAAAAACATACCATGTGGTATAAAAAACTAGCGGTTTAGATAATCGAACATAAATATATTAATTTAATTTTCCTTTTAAATTTCTTTTTAATTTCAATTTTTTAAATTTTAAAAAGCAAGCCAAAAATCAAAGTTCAATCATATGTTAATCTCTTTAATGGATCCACAATTTGAATCAAATTGCTAGCCACATGTCTACATGCAAATGGGCTGTTGTTATGTCACGTCATCCACCCACGATATTTTCTCTATAGATTTGTTCTCACAGTTCATATCATGTTTTATGCTCGATTTTTGAGTTGATTCAATGAGGTTTGGAATCGTTGTTGCCGAGCTCTACATTATGGACATAATTAAAATACTAAGATTTTCTAGTAATAAAAATTGAGGTTTTTTATCATTCAAAAGTATTGTTTTAATTAATTTCTAAAAATTAATTAATTTGAGATTAAAGGACCAAAAAGCCAAAAACTCTCCCGATTTTTGATTGATGTGACAACATCATTCAAAAAAATAGTGCTTTGAAATAACATTGTATCCATAGTGTAGTCAACATAATAAAATTCAACATATCACCGCCATAAATCATTCTTGAAATATCACCAAGTCAATAAAATAAATTCTCCCCCTTTTAATTAATGACAGATCAAAATCATAACAAATTTATAGCGATCATTTTTCTTAAAATTCTCGCCCTTTAGGAATCATAAAAAAAGAAATAATTAAGAAAAATTTAGAAACTAACTAAATGTTTCCCTAAAAACATGAACATATTATTTTAGCACATGGCGGCACTCCTAATCAGAATATTAACAGCATGCTTCATATCCTCCTTATCAAATGCCTTCTAGAAGAGAATTTAACAAGTAAAATTATAAAATGCAAGAGGCATCACCGAATAATACCGGAGTATCAGCCTATTTTACATATAAGTTTCTTTCATATCACAAGGTCTTGGTAAATATCCGCAATTTATTATTAGAGCCTAACATTTTTCCAAAGAGTAATATTATCATTTGTACCATGCTCTCCTAATAAAGTGATGTCTAATATTGCAATATGCTTAGTCCCTAAGAAGTGATGTATATGGATTTTTAGTCAATTAATAGCATTAGTAATTTATCGACAAATTATATAGGCACATTATCAAAGCTTAATCCGAAAATCAAAAAGAGTTTGTTGTCATCCAAAGTGAATTTGAGCAACAACAACTAGAGCACTGCAATATATTCCACTTTGGTATGGTGGATAATTGACAGAGTCCCCTAGTTACTTCTTACGGTCAAATAGTACCTACCCGAAATCACATCGAATATCCTACCATAATAATTCAGCATTTTCCCTAGGATACCCATAAGCCTAATCATAGTACCAAGGCAAATATTTAAAAAAATTCTTTTAACGGCAATGTAAATGTGGATTCACTTAAGGGCAAGATTGAAAATCTAATGCACAAAGAACATACACTTAAACATTAATATCTGGGTTCTACTAGCGGTTTTATATTATAATTAAAGAAATCCAATCTATCCCTCTAGTTTTAATCCCACAACTTACCTTGTTTTCATCCTTGTCAAGCTTAGTGGATGTGACTCATGGAGGAGTTTTTGCAATTTTATTCTATGTGATTTGAACCTTTTGAGCAAAATCCTTTGTGGTATTTTTCCTTGAACTTATGAAAATACCATCCTTGAGTTGTTTGATGTTGGAGTCCAGGGAATAAGCTAAGTTTCTCCATTCATACTCATCTCCAAATTCAACTATGCATATAAGTATAGAAATTCTTCACACAAAGATTGGATTAGTAGAAATAAAAAATAATATCATCCACATATATTTGTATTAAAAGCATATTCATTTTACTTTAGTCTTATAATAAAAGAAGGTACCGCCTATCAATCTTACCCATTTTAAATCCATTCTTAAGCAAATAAAAATTACTAGTCTATCGTAACCAAGCTCTTTAGCTTGTTTTAGCCATAAAAGAGTCCTTTTTCAACTGATATGACAATGATTAGGAAATCAACTTTCAAACACTTGGAGGGTTGTTCTATATAAACTTCCTCATGATATAACCCATTTAAAAAATGCACTTTTCAACATCCATTTTGATACAAAATGAAGATTCTTAATAAGAAGCAAGCAAGTAACATTCTAAAAACTTCTATCTATTGCAACGGGTGCAAAAGTTTCTTCAATGAATCTTATTTTCCTTCTCTATTGACATAACCTTGAGCTACAATCTGGCTTTTATTTTCTAATTTACGATATTGTGAGGTGTTTAGGACACTAGGCTATACTAGATATTACATTTTATTGCACTTTTTCACATCCATTGGATACAAAATGAAATTCCTTAAAATAAGAGCAAAAAGGCAAGGTAACATTCTAAAAACTTCTAATCTAGGCAACGGGTGGCAAAAAGTTTCTTCATAATCTATTCTTTCCTCTGACAATTAACCTTTGAGCTAAGCAAGTCTGGGCTTTATTTCTAAATGATAATTTATTTTTATTCATCCATTTTATTTCTAAAACCCATTTAAGTTCCAGTTGATAGAAGCATGAGAGGGCCTAGGGACTAACTCTCAAACTTTATTTCGCTTTAATTGATTTTATTCCTTCTTGCATAGCTAAAAATCGCAAAATATCATCATTTTTCGGCATTCTTTAAACTTTTTGGTTCAATTTGAGAAAATAAAAGCAGATTATTATATATTAAGAGAGGAAACGAGTTTTCACACTATGGTTCGGGATCACCAAGAATTAATCTTCCCTGTGGAATGGAGAAGGAGCATACCTTCACTCTTTAGGGCATGGTTGAAGAAACCAAACTTCGTTCTTTTTTATTAAGCTCACGCTCTGCTTACTTTTGAAACAAATTTCCTTGCCTTTGTCACTAACAAGTATCTCGCAGAAAGTTTCCTTCTAAAACATCACTATATAAATAGGCTCATAGAAATAATAGTTACAAGATTCATCAATACTACATGCATCTCTCTCAATCAGAGTGATGGACTTTTGTATATTATTCTAATGAGGGCATTTATAGTGATGTTTTAGAAGGAATTTTGGAGATTTACTTTGTTAGTGACAAAGGCAAGGATTGTTTCAAGTAAGCAGAGGGTGAGCTTATAAAAAAAAGAACGAAGTTGGTTCTTCATCCATGCCTAAAGAGTGAAGGTATGCTCTTCCATTCCAAGAATTAATTCTTGGTGATCCGAACAAGGTGTGAAAATTCGTTTCCTCTCTTAATATATTTAATATCTTGCTTTTTTTCTCAAATTGAACAAAAAAGTTTAAAGATGCGAAAATGATGAATTTTGGATTTTAGCTATGCAAGAAGAATTAAATAATTTAAAAGGAATAAAGTTTGAGAGTTAGTCCTAGGCCCTCTATGCTTCTATAACTGGAACTAATGGGTTTTTAGAAATAAAATGGATGAAAATAAAAAAATATCATTAGAAATAAAGCCAGACTTGTAGCTCAAGGTTTTGTCAAGAGGAGGATAGATTATGAAGAAACTTTTGCACCCGTTTGCTAGATTAGAAGTTTTTAGAATGTTACTTGCTTTTGCTTCTTAAAGAATTTCATTTTGTATCAAATGGATGGTGAAAAGTGCATTTTTAAATGGTTATATCATGGAGGAAGTTTTATATAGAAAACCTCCAAGGTTTGAAAAGTTTTGATTTTCCTAATCATGTCATATAATTGAAAAAGACCTTTATGGCTTAAAACAAGCTCCAAGAGCTTGGTACGATAGACTTAGTAATTTTTTTGCTTAAGAATGGATTTAAAATGGGTAAGATTGATACTACTCTTTTATTAAGACTAAAGAAAATGATATGCTTTTAATACAAATATATGTGGATGATATTATTTTTTATTCTACTAATCCATCTTTTGTGAAGAATTTTCTAAGTATATGCATAGTGAATTTGAGATGAGTATGATTGGAGACACTAGCTTTATCTTGGACTCCAAATCAAACAGCTCAAAGGATGGTATTTTTCATAAGTCAAGAAAAAATACAACAAGGATTTGCTCAAAAGGTTCAAATTCATGAAGGTAAAATTGCAAAAACTCCTATGAGCATCCACCTAAGCTTGACAAGGATGAAAAAGGTAAGTGTTTGTGAATAAAAAGCTATAGAGGATGATGGATCTTTAATTTATTTAACCGCTAGTAGACCCGATATTTGTTTTAGTGTATGTCTTTGTGCTAGATTTCATCAATTGCCTAAAGGAATCACATTTTACATGCCGTTAAAGAGATTTTTAATAATTGCTTGTACTATTGATTTAGGCTATGGTATCCTAGAAATGTTGAAATTTATTTGGTAGGACTATTCCGATTGGATTTGGCGGTAGTTACTTGCGTAAGTACTAGTGGGACTTGTCATTAATCCTACTACAAAAGTGGAATATATTGCAGTTGCTAGTTGTTGTGCTCAAATTCTTGTGATGCACAAATCTTTGTGAATTTTGGATTAAAGTTTGATAATGTGTGCGTATAATTTGTGTGTAATACTAATTATTAATTTATTCCTATACATCATTCTAGGAACTAACATATTGATAATTGACATCAATTTATTAGATGAGCATGTGCAAAAATGATAATATTACTCTTGAATTTGTAGGCTTCTAATAAATAAATAGCGGATATTTTTTTACCAAGCCTTTGAATGAAGAAATTTTGTAAATAAGCTTGAACTCGGTATTATTGTTGTGATGCCCTCTTGATTTTATAATTTTAACTTGTTAATCTTTTAGAAGGCATTTTGATAAGGGGAGATATGGAAAGCATGTTGTAAGATATTCTTAGGGGAAGTTGTGCTAAATTTATGTTCATGTTTTTAAGGGAACATTTATGTAGTTCTAAATTTTCTTAATTATTCTTTTTTATGATTCTAAGGGAGAAGTTTAAGAAATATATGCTATAAATTTGTTATGATTTTGATTGTATTAATTAGGGGGAGAATTTATTTTTTTGAGTGAATTTCAAAGAATGATCTTTATGGTGAATATGTTGAATTTATTATGTGACACATAGGTGTTACATGTATTTCAAGCTATTTTTTTGATGATTTGTCATCATCAAAAATGGGAGATTTTTGGCTTTTTGGTCCTTCAATTCAAATTATTAATTTATTAAATTAATTAATCAATATTTGAATGAATAAAATACATTTTTTATTAACTGAAAATCTTAGTATTTTAATATTGTCATAATGTAGAGCTCGGAACAACGATTCAAACCTCTTGAATCACTCAATCGGAGCTAAAAAACAATGGATTGACTAGACAATCTATAGAGAAAATATCGTGGTGGATGACGTGACATAACAGACCAGTTTGCATGTAGACATGTGGCAGCTATTTGATTCAATTGGTGGATCATTAAGAGATTAACATATGATGAACTTTTGATTTTTGGCTTGTTTTAAAATTAAAAATTGGAAATTAAAAAAGAATTTAAAAGGAAAATAAATTTAATATTATTTATTTCGTATCTACCGTCTAGTTTTTACACATGGTATGTTTTTTTATTTTTGATTGATTTTAAAAGACATGAATTTAAAGAAAATGAATTAAAAGGAAAATGATTTAATATTATTTTATGTTTGTGTCTATCGACTAGTTTGGACACATTGTATGCTTTTTTATTTTTTGGATTAATTTAGAAAAAAGAATTTCAAAGAAAATGAATTTAATATATATTTTGTTTGTATCTAACAACTAGTTTAGTTAAAATCTCCACATTGATTTTTTCTTTTCCAAAATCCAATGGTCCAAATTAATTGTGGTTTCTAAAATTTTTTCATCTCTATATAACATCTTCCTCTCCAAATTTTTAAATAACAAATTTACATTTATAATCCTCAAAACTCAAAAGTTCCATTGTTTGCTCTCTTCTAAGTTCCCAATTTTTTTTTTTCATCTTATTCTTTAGAGATTGTATTGTATTGTGAGGATAATTTTTTGTTGAGTGCTTAAACTTGTAAATCCACTCTAGTGAGAGTTGTATTGTGTTCTTTCAAAAATTCAACATTTGTAACGTTTGATCCTAAATGTGGAAAGGATCGGGTTTGCTCTTGAACCCGTAAAAAGAGCGGTGGTGTAACGATTAGCTCTAATCCGTGGAAGAGTTGGAAAGTTTTTATTCAAATTCCCAAGAAGCATGGAGTGGAGTAGGTCGATTTTGACCTGTATTTCATGAAGAGCAACCCGCTCTCATACTAATTGTTGGATCGATATGGCAACCCTAGAGGAGGGTGAATAGGGTTTAATTAAATTTTTTTTTCTAAATTAACCAAATTAAACTAATTAATACACTTTTTATAAATAATAAGAAAAATTCAATTTATGCAACAAATAAGATGACAAAAAATGTGATAATTTAATTCTATCAAATTTTAGCAAATAAATAAGAATAAACTAAAACATACAATAAATTGCTTAAATTAATTGCAAAACTAAAAAGGAAAGAGTTAGAGAAGAAGACACCATAATTTTTTGGTTCGGTTAAACTCGACCTACTCCACTCCCCAAGCGTCTCTTGGGAATTTGAATAAAAACTTTCCGACTCTTTCCACGGATTAGAGCCCAACCGTTACACCACCGCTCCTTTTACGGGTTCAAGAGCAAACCCGATCCTTTCCAGGGTTTAGGATCAAACCGTTACAAATGTTAGAATTTTTTAAGAACACAATACAACTCTCACTAGAGTGGATTTACAAGTTTAAACACTCAATTATATTTTCTCCACATCGTATTCTCGTCGTGCACCGTTATATTCCTCAAATTCACAACAATTTATAGTTTTTTAAATGAAAAATTACTATTTTCTTACTATTAGTTTTTACTTTTTCTTTCCCTTTATTCATTCTTCCTCTAGGGGAATTTCCAAAAATATGACGTTTTGGGGGATTAAAGACTTTTGGGATCAATTTTTTAAAAAAGGACTTTTGGGCCAAATTAGATGTGAAATGTTCATTATGCCCTTAATACAATAAAACCCTAAAATGAAAGGAAAGAAGAGCAACCCCTTCCCATCTCTCTCTTGTGTGCCTCATTTGATGGTGCCCTCCACACATGGATTCTTCGGGACAACCCATCCGGCCAAATTATTCAGCGGCAACACGTTCTTTCTCTCCAACAACTTCCATGCCTTTACCAAGCAAGAGAAAGTCGCAGGCTTTCCTCATATAAGATTCTTTACTCAAAGCGAACATAAGCGGGGGTTCTTTCCCTTAGTCGATCTTGCTCTAGGGTGACTCAATAGCTTCCCATTAGTAGTTCCACTTCGACATATGAGAGAAGTTCTAGCTTCCCTAAAGCTTACCAGAGACTAGTAGACCTAGTTATTTTGGTTTGCTGAGTTTTTTATTTGTTTTTATTGAGTTTTTTTTTTTTTTTTTTTTTATTTGTAGATGCTGGTTGGATTTATTTTGCAAGCGAGTTTGCGAGAAGAGAAGTTAGAAAGAAGATAGAGAAAAGATGAGAGAAGGATGGAAAGTCATAAAAGGTAGGAAAATGAGAATAAAAGATTTATCATTCTCATTTAAGGAAAATATGGACATTTCGTATCTAATTTGTCCCAAAAGTTTTTAACCCCTAAACTGTGTTCTATTTTCGACAATTTTTCCTTTTTCTCCTTGTCCATCTTCTTCCTCTTCTTTATGGTTTGGTTGTAGGTAATCACTCGAGGTGACAAACTTTAGTTTTCTTCTTTCTTTTCCCTTCCACTTTCTCACGTTAAAAAAACAAAAAGAAACGAAAGAATACTAAAATAAGGGACCAATGAGGGAACCTCTCTAGTTTCTTTCTTTCTTTCTTTCTTTTTCTTCTTTTTTTTTTTTTTTTTTTTTTTTTTTT
>NC_052349.1:19074986-19182711 GCF_009727055.1 Benincasa hispida
TTTTTTTTGAGAAAATGAGGAATAAGGAAATGAATTGTTTTTGTAGGGTTGTATTGGGGAAGAGAGGAGAAACAAGGAGGAAGAAGAAGATCAGGAAGAAAAAGGAGAAAAATGAAGAAATACACTACTATAGAAATTGGATTACCTGATGTTTTTCCAATGTCAAGTACGGGGTATACTTGATGCTTATAAAAGTATTCGATTGTCAAATATAATGTGATAACTTGACTCCGAAAAAACGTCGAGACAAATGTTTCTTTATACAATTTTCGTGTCAAGAAAGATAACACACTTGGCATAGGTGGTATGTCAAGTTTATTGATTCTTGACATTGATTACATATCATATATGATAACTCTTGATGTTTTTTATTGTCAAGTATATGTCTTTTTTTAATTCAATGCCCCAATTGATATTCTCATTTTCTGCTTTGTATTCCAACAATACAATTAAATCAACTAAATAAACATTATACATTTAAGATCTAGCAACTCAATATATTCACTAAAAATTTTTTTTATATACAAAACTTAATTTTCAACAAACACAAAAGTGACAAATCGTTTAATAAGTAACCTCTCAACAAAGTACATTATTTAATCTATACATTGAGCTTTGAAGTCTAGAGATCGAGAACTAAGGGTCAGGTAAGCCATGTTTAAGTAAGTCAACCTGTAAAAGAGAATAAATGGCGATACCATTAAATTTCAAAATATAGAAATAAGTTTTAAATACAACAATGATAAAAAGTCACGCACAAAGAAAAATAACATGATTGGCTTATTTATACGATGGAAAAATATAATACTCGAAACTTGAATATCTACAACTTAAAGTTAGGGACTTACTAGGATTTCATTCATTCTCTTTTGACCATATCCAGCCTCAGGAGGAACAATTACTTTTTGCTGCAAAAGGAAGGAAGATGGGAGAGATTTGAGAAAATATAAAGAGGAAGAAGATTATCAATAAATCAAGCATATGCTAAAATTTAAAATAGAAGAATGCAAATACATTTCCCCCAATTTTCACAACTTTCACAACTTTCAAGTGAAAGCGACTTGACACAGTTGTAATCCCTCTATAAAGGCAATCAAAGTGCATCTTTAATAGAAAATTAATACAGGAATCAATCACTAGAAGAGAATATTGGAAGCCCAATCTTATCTACAGGCAATAAAAAATTTCTTCAAAATTTCATTCACCAAAATAACCAATTAACTCCAAATAGATTACCCAAAGTGTGGCTTGATTCGAATGTATTAAAAATAAATATTAAAGAATATATTAATTTTTTAGTGTTGCAGTCAGTGAGTATGTTGGTTTTGAGCATATGCTTGATTGAGAAATGTAAGATCAAGGAGATGATCAAGAATAATAAATTTGATAAAATTTGATAAATGTGATAAATTTGAGTATGTTGGTTTTGAGCATATTCTTGATTAAAAAAAAAATAATAATAAATTTGATATACTTACCAGAAGGAGTGAGAAATGTAAGATCGAGGAGATGATCAAGACTTTCACAAAGACTGAAACTCATGACAGTAAAACTATTGTGTCTCATAAGAAACGAAGTAGGGTAAAATTGGCCAAGGGAAATGGTGGAATATTGCAAGATGTGATTATTGCAAAAGAAAAAGGTGAAGAATTGAGGCATTATTTGAAGCTTCATAATTCAAGTTGGAGAAGAGGATGAGACTATTATGGAGAAATTGTTCATTGAGTATCTGAAAATCATTTTGTTGTAATATTTTCTTTGTGTATGAAATTGGTCAAATCAACAAAATGATTTACGTTGTTTATGCTCAAAACCGACATATTCACTGACTGCAATGCCCTTTTCAATTGATTATCATACCAATTCCAGCAACTATGTAACAATTCCAGCAAATATATTAAGTTCAATAATAATGGTTACATATCCAAATTCCAGCAACTATGTAACAATTTCAAAAGAGTTTCAAGACCTTAATAACTATCAAAACGTTCAAACATCGTTAACTTTGCTGGACAGTGGCTCCGATTCCTTGAAATCCTTGAATTGAACATCAAAAATTGAATATAACTCAATTATTAAACCAATACTTCAATGGGTAACAAAGAACTATTAATACTAACCTCTAGCCTTATCAAAATCTTGCCAAGATCAGTCTCAAACCTATTGGACAACAACTTAACTCCTTCCAACACTTCAAAATCAATCTTATCATCAAATATTCAAACAAGCAAATCATTAAAGAAAATGCTACAATTCTTCATGGCTAACTCCTAGACTAACAAGTCCTCAGATTCATGAAAAACAAACTTACCCGAAGTGTTTGCTCAAATTGATGCTTCATTCGAGTCTCGAACACAAAATTCAATGTAGATACAAGCCAATTTGAGGGGTCTCAACCCAAATCTAAAAACCCAACCAAACATTAAACCCACATCGGACCAATAGGTATACCAAGAGGAATCCAACTTACCCAAAATTTCACCCAATTTCGTAATCTGGCAAAATCCCAAGGCACGGTAACGGTTGAGGATGAAAACAGTGGATTCAGTGGAGGACTGATCGGATCTAGAATAGTGGCAGCGCGGCTGTATGAAAACAGCTTCTGGCGTGAGGCGGGGCGACTTCAAATGGTGTGCAGCAGCGTCGCGGTGGCTGGGGTATGAGCAACAACGGATGGTTGGAGCGAACAACGGGTGGCGAACGCTTTTTTCGGCTTGGGCGAAGGAGACGAGCAACGGTGTCTGGTCACACAAACGGCTGGGCTCGATGGCGACGGACAACTTCCGCTGGATGCTGGAGGGCAGTGGCTGAGGGAGGAGGTGGTCGGCTGCCGGCAGTAAGGAAAGGAAGAGTCGGCTGGGGCTAGTGGGGTGTTGCGAAGAGAGAGTTTCGAGGGGAGAGGGTTGCAAGAGAGAAAACGAGGAAGGAGAGTTTCAATCTAGGGCATTTAACCCTTTTACTTGTTTACAATAATAAGTTAATTGTTTTTTATATTTTCTTGATACGAAAAATGTTCAAGTAAGAGCTTCTTATACTTGACACGAAAAACGTGTCCAGTAATAGTTCACATGAAAATATCTGAAATATTCTGTCAATCTCCACTTTTTTAACCATTTTACTTGACATTTTCTTTTCTAAAAGGTCATTGCTTGACTTTTTTTTCTCAAAGAAACGTCAAATAATTAATAACTACAAGTGCCAAGTAATGTAGATTTTGTACTAGTATAAAGAAACTATATTTTTAAATAAAAATAAGTGTCATTTAATATTAATATTGTTGTTTTCAAAACTTATTAGAGAAATATTGTTGTTTTGAAACTTATTAGAGAAATATTGTTGTTTTGGGAGTTCGAGGCTAGAGGTCGAATGTAGAGAACTCGACGAACAAAGAAAAACTTGGAAACAATACATAGGCTGAAACTTCAACCCTCAACAAGGGAAATCTTGCGAATCTCGCTTAGGTTGTCGAAGGTTGAAGTTTCGACACACATCCACCCTCGAGATTGCAGGTTTATTACTTTTTTTTTCCCTCATATAGGAAATAAAGTAATAAGATGGTATACTATATTTATCTGTGTACTCGAGCTGCTTTTAACAACCTATGCATTTTGTTATCATTTTGAATTAGACGGAGGCTTGTGGGATTGACATGAGGGGGTGGGGATGGCTATATTTCTGGGAGTGAACTCCAGGCGAATATGAAGCGCATGGATACAAGTTATGCCTTGGAATGAAAGACAATTCTGAATTACCTTTGTCTACGAACAAAATTTTGTATATTAGGTTGTCAAAGATTACACAAATGTCGAAACTTCAAAGCGATTAAGGAGATAAGTGGACTTGCAGATTAAGGAGAGAGCGAGATTCAAAGCGAGATTTTAGGAGAGAGCGAGATTCAAAGCGAGAATGTTGGAGCTGTCTCTTATACACATCTAGATGTGTATAAGAGACAGGTCTTACATCATGATCCATCGTTGTTGAGAAGACCTGGTAGACCGAAAAGTTCACGTTATCACAACGAGATGGATTGGACAGAACCAGTCACTCTAAAACCTGTCTCTTATACACATCTAGATGTGTATAAGAGACAGGTGCTGGTTGAAATTGAGGAGAGTAACATTCAGCATACGTTGACAATTTGTAGTAGTCCTCGATAAAATCTTCGTAGTTCATGTTAAAATGTGAGCAAACGGCCATAAAATGCAAGCATGGAATGCGAATGCTTGCCACTTGTTACATGAACAGTACCGCTCGGTATGATGGCTTGTTCGAGATCCCAAAGTATAAAACACCTGAGAGAAATTATAACACACGAAGAGGTGTGCTTAATACCGAGTGGTACTGTTCATGTAACAAGTGGCAAGCATTCGCATTCCATGCTTGCATTTTATGGCCGTTTGCTCATATTTTAACATGAACAACGAAGATTTTATTGAGGACTACTACAAATTGTCAACGTATGCTGAATGTTACTCTCCTCAATTACAACCTGTACCGCATGAAGATTGCTAGATCACACACCCTAATATGCCCGTCTTACATCTTGATCCATCGTTGTTGAGAAGATCTGGTAGACCAAAAAGTTCACGTTATCACAACGAGATGGATTGGACAGAACCAGCCACTCGACAACGATGTGGATTTTGTAACCAGTAAGGACATAATCGAAGGAAGTGTCCTTCATTACTAAGACGGGCTCCAGATAGTTAGGGATTGAATAATAAATAATTTTTTTATTATATATTCATTTTATTGTATATTCAATTTTTTTATTATAATTTATTGTATATTCAATTTTTTTATAATAATCTATTGTATATTCATTTTTTTTTTTTGTAATCAATAAAATTTTACATTATTCTTTACCCTCATATTTTTCTCTACTATTCAATTATAGTCAATTTTAATATATATTTTTTTTTCAGATCATGGCTTTAAACCTAAGACATGTTGATCCCGATGTTTTGTAAGACTAGTCCATTCATCGATCATATATTATATGGCAAGATCGTACTACTGGAGAAATATCTTGCACATGTTGAGAGGCAGGATTTATTCAGTTGGACTGGCATCTGATCACAGCCTTGGTCGAGAGATGGAGGCCCGAGATGCATACATTCTATATGTCTGTTGGAGAGTGAACTATCACTTTATAAGACATAGAAATGTTGTTGGGGTTACTTGTTGACGATGAGTCGGTCACCGGAGTGATGTACGATGACTGGTTAGAAGTTTGTCAACTATACCTCGGTGCGACCCCACCTGCCAACAAGATTAAATGATTGAGGTTACGTTTAATATGGTTAGGAACACAATTTTGTGAGCTCACAAATGATGCAGACGAGGAAATCGTCATAAGATATGCGTGAGCATATATACTACAAATGATGGGTGGAAGTCTGTTTTCAGATAAATCAAGTCATTTTGTTCACTTGATGTTCCTGCTACTGTTAGCTAACCTCCATGATGCGGGGGCGGTATTCGTGGGGTGGAGCATTCTTGGCATAGTTGTATAGACAACTATGTAAAGCAACAAAACCTGAGGTTCGAGAGATAGCTGGGCCTTTCATACTTTTGCAACTATGGGCTTGGGAGCGATTTCCAACAATGGCTCCACAGCTACATCATGTTAATGACGCTCAGTTAGTTGGACGAGCCTACGGTTCTCGATATGTTGTTTTAATTCAAATTAATTTTTATATCACTGATCTAGTTAATTTAAATTCTAAATTATCAATTTAAAAATTTAGGTGGAGAGACAAATTTTGTGTGACTAGGACAGCCACACATGTAGTCAACCAGTATAGATACATGTTTGATCTGCTTCAACCTGAACAGGTAAATTACACTAAACCTAATTGATTATTTTATTCACATTTTTATTGTATTTTTCTTTAATATTCTCTAATATAATATATTGTGTTTCAGGTTATTTGAGAGCCGTACAAAATTATTGTGCATACGTTGCCTAATTTTTGTACGAATGATCAAAACATATGGCGGACGATGAGTCCTCTCATATGTTTTCACATTGGTGAGTGGCATCTTCCTAACAGGGTGATGAGACAATTCGATTTTCAACAGGATATCCCATCGCCTTGTAATATTGAACCCGTACTACATGATATTGACCTAAGGACTGGAGATTGGTCCGAAAAAGTTGCACATTTGGTAGTGCGATAGCACTATCGTGCAAAGTTTATTGCAGTGGGGGTTTCTCTTGAACAGTTTGACACAAATGTCACTCTAAAATATATTCATTAGTATAATAATATCACAAGGCGCTACGTCACTCATCCAGGAGCAGCTGTGGGTCATCTGGTAAATGAATGAATATTATCTAATTTTTTAATTTAAATTTATTTTAAATATTTTCTAATTGTTTTATAATTCACAGAGATCGAACAAAAGTAGACTCCGTGAGGTTGCGAATGATCCGAACCAGGTTCTTGCTATATGTAGTGATAACCAAAACTATATGAGAAAATTCATTATATGTACGATATACCTATTGTTTCTCCACTAGCTCCTAAACGTAGAGGACCTGTTCGGGAAGAGGATGAGTTTGATGAGGTTGCACATAATGTGGAAGAGTTGCCCCCCTATGATGCAAATGCAGAGTCAAACTGATTATGTTAGTCCGATGATGATGATGCCAGCATTTGGTTCAGGACATTATGACTCAGAGGCTGGTCCTTCGTTTTCATACGTGCATGGACATGGTCGGGGTCGTGGAGGGCATAATGAATATTTATATTATGAAGCGCCTGCAGTACCAGAGCAACATTAAGAAGAACTCGAGCAACCTCAAGTTCGAAGTCGACGACGACAACCAACTCGAAATCGACGACGTCCGCCTTGTGGGACACATTGATTTTTGTAATTATTTTTATATAAATGAGATATTTAATTTACATTTGTTTAATTTTTATGAGTTATTATTTTTTTAATTTATTCTTTTTAGAGTTTAAATAAAATAATAAAATATTTTTAGAAATTTTTTTTATAAAATGGAAAAAAAAAGATTAGAAAGAAGAAGGTGGAATGTGTAATAATTAAAAAGGAAAAAAAAAAGGGAAATTTGTACGGTATTCTCGATCTCTATCAAAATCTCACTATTTCGCTCTCGCTCTCGCTCAAAATCTCGCTCTCGCTCTCTCTCATAATCTCGCTCTCGAATTTGATTGGGAAGTTCAGTGGCAAAAAGAAGGATATTCATTAGCTCATTATTTAGTCAGACTTGCTGAGATGACAGAATCCGTAAAAATTATTCAAGCTTTGGAAGGAATTTCAGGGGGACCTTATGAAAATTTAGAAATACGATCTTTTGATAGATGAAGGTCTCCGGAATGATAATTAAACAGGCTCAATAATAATGTTAGGAAGGGCAAGGTCGAGGGTTCAAAGTTCGACGTACAAATGAAAGGAAGGTCAAAGGTTCAAAATTCGACCTATCTAGGTCGAATTTTCAACCCTCAACTTATTTTTAAAAAAAAAACAATATTTTTACAAATAGTTTGAAAACAACAATATTTTCCTAAATAGTTTCTAAAAGGACAATATCTTTTTAATTTTTCCGTCATGTCTGCTATTCGTAAGTATTAACAAAAACTCATAGAGGGATCAAAATGGAACGAAATGCAAAGCTAATGGGCTAAAATGTTAAGTTTGAAAGTTCAAGAACCCAAATACAACTTAACCTCAATCTCAGAGACCAAAACTCTATTTTTTTTCTAAAAGACAATAATTAATTAAAATAAAATTGCATCATCTAAAAAAATCAAAATTATATTTTTGTAAAAAGTATATAGGCTAATCTTATTTTTATGGCTAAACTTATTTTTATATAATGTATGGTATAAATATTTTATTTTAACAAAATAATTAACAAATAAATAAACCATTTAAATTTTATGATAGAATTAAATGCGTCATTTTTGTTTTCATTATTCTCTAACAAGTTGTGAAAAATTAATTACGATCCGAAAAATAGCCAACGATGGGTAAGCCTCATTCTTAATCAAATAGATCTCCATGGAGATCTCATTTTTACTTGAAGATCATTTACTGTTCAATCAAGCACTTGTTCTTAATGAAATAGATCTTCTTTTATATAAAGATTACTTACTTTCCAATTGATCAACAGAAAGTAGTTGACCAATGTGTAAACTTTATGCTATTAATAAGATGCATATTCTTTTATATGATAATTATTTACTTTCTAATTGACTAGTAGAGCAACCAATTGACCGATGAGGTCATGAGTAAGCCTTATTCTTGATGAAAATACTTTCTTTTGTATGTAAATTACTTATTTTCGAGGGGCAATTGCAACTTTAATAAAATAATTAAATAAATAATTGGATATCCTTAGGTTTTATTTTGTTTTTTTGCAAACATGGTAAAAAATTTCCACCTAAAATTTTGATTGTTATCTGATTTTTATGTAATTATTATGTGATTGCTATTTGATTTGTATGTGATAGTTATGTGATTGTCACACCTACAAAATTAAAAAAAAAAAAAAAATTAAAGTCTTGATTTTGGTTTCTTAAAATAGGTTTGACATACATTGTAATTTCTCTATTTTCTAACTGAGGCTAAATAACCTGTCTAGTTAACTCATGGGTAAGCCTTATTCTTAATCAAATAGATATTGTTTTATTCGAAGATTACTTACTTTCTAACCGACCAACCTAAAGTAGTTGACCCATGGGTAAATCTTATTTTTAATAAGATGGATTTTCTTTTATATAAAATTACTCACTTTTTAATTGACCAGCAAAAAATAACTAGATGATCGGTGAGTATGCTTATTTTACCGGTTGACTAGTGGATAAGCCTTCTTAATGAAACATTCTTTTCTCAATGAATATTATTTTCCTTTCTAACCAACCACCAAGAATGAGATTCTTGCTAAACAACACTAATAGCTATTTCAAAGAAGAAAAGAAATAATGAAAGTATATTCTTGTGTGAATTTGAGGATCACAACGAGAACATAAATGGTAGTAAAATATAATATAATAATAAAATAAATAAATATTAAAATAAATGAAATATAATATATAAATGAAATGAAATAACAAAATGAGAAATGAGAAAATTCTCAAATTTCTCCAATTTCTCCCATTTGTATGAAAATTGTCCAACGTGTGTGTGATTTTAAGATCCATCAAATGCCACTATTTAGAGATAAAGTGGCAAGTAGGATGTAAGCTTACATGAACACCAAACATGAATAATTACAAGGCACATGGACAACATGAAGGGAGACACATGGCTTTTGGGACACTGAGCATCTATTTATTATTATAATATTCATAATACTCCCCCTTAGATGCCCATATATATATATATATATATGAAATATGCGTCATTAAAATCTTACTAGGAAAAATCCAATGGAAAAAAACTCTAGTGAAGAAAAAAATACATATTTCATATAATATATACTCCTAAAAAATATAACATATTTACTCCCCCCATGGAAATATCACTTAAGATCTCTGAGTCGTCGCATTCCAATGTTGTGCACTAATTTTTCAAAAGTTCCAGTTGGTATGCCTTTGTAAATATGCCTGCCAGATTATCCTTCGAACAAATTTGTTGTACAATGATGCCGTCATTTTCTTCAAGATCATGAGTGTAGAAAAGCTTCGATAAAATATATTTTGTTCTATCTCCTTTAATATATCCTCTTTTGATTTGAGCTATGCAAGTTGTGTTGTCTTCGAATAATTTTGTTGGAAGAATTTTATTAGAAGACAAGCCACATATTTCACCTGAGTCATTGGCCTTAGCCACACATATTCTCGACTAACCTCGTGAATTGCAAGAATTTCATAATGAATTGAGGAAGTGGCCTTATATTCTGCTTTACCGATCGCCATGATAAAGCGGTTCCTCCACATGTGAATAAATAACTGATGCATTATTTTATGAGATGAAATAATGGAATGAATTGCAGTGATGAGAATGCGTTGAGCAATAAGTTTTCTCAGCAGAATCCAAGTATAAATTCCACTGAGTTTCCTGATAAGTCCAGGGTCGAACTCAGGGACTAGGGAAAACGGTATGCGGTGATAATTTTCAAGAAGACTTTGCGGTAATCAACAAATCAAATAGTTGTTTTTTAGTTGTTGTTTGCGGTATAAAAGGTATGCGGCAGATTTGAGAAAACATTGATTATGCGGTAGATACACTGAGTATGCGGAGGAACGGGTTGAGAAAGTCTTTTGCTAGCATTTCCCTGGAATGCGTCAAACTATGCAATCATGCTACATTCATGCGGCAGCAAATCATTTTCCAATGCAAATGCGGTGCTCCTAGTTCTAGGACGCATGTGATGAATGCGATAATGTCCATAGAGCTTATTTCTAAGTCTCTACTTTTTGCCTATGCGATGATGCAAGATGCACACAATGACAAGGTGACCGCACACAATCGTAACTTATCTCTAGAATGCATGCGATGCGTTAATAGCAAATAGTGCTTATTCCTAAGCTCCTATCTTTTGATTATGCTTTCTAATCTAACTCTCTCGAGCCTAGATTCTAACTTGACTTTTCCAAGCCTAAATTTTGTCCTTAGACTACCCTCCTGAGTATCTCTAATGGACGAATGATGCATACATAATACAAGATAATCGCATAGAATGAAGATCCCCAGTTATGTTGCTAAGTGCTTCTCAACCCATTCGATAGGTTTAGCTATTCATGCATAATAAACAGAGAGTGAACAGATATAAAGAAGTAGATTCCATTTCTATAGATAAGTTTAAGTACAAAATGACAATATAAGATAAGGATAGAGAGCTCGGTAGCAATCCCTTGCTTCCCAAGGCTTTTACACTATCAACTCTGTTCTATTTAAAAGATTTTCCTGCTTCCACAAGAGCTAGCCCTCTCTCCGGTCTTGACGCTTCCGGCACTCTTCCAAGTTCACCGGAATGATCTCTCGGCACAATCTCGCTTCTCTCACTTTCGCCTTAAATAAAAGAAAATCTAAGCACAAGGCTACTCTTAACTATGGAGAAACTTATCTAACTGTTGAACTGGACGAACAGACAAACCCCTTCTCTGAAGGTTACCTTCGGTATTTATAAAGTTTCGGGGTGAAAAGCTTCTACTCTCTTATGATTGCACTAATGGGATGACATTAATTCTTTGACTGATGCATCAAATATTTGTCACCGAAAAGTTGAGTGTACTTGCTACAGTAGTTCGTTAGCGGTTTGTCAACTTAATTTGGACTCGACCATCATCAGCTCTCTGCTCCATCGTGATTTATTATGCTTTTCACCCAGATGCGCCCACCAAGTTGTGTCGGCTCTATGCGGCAATCCTTCTTGAGCAGATATTTGCGAGCACAAATCACCGCAAAGCCTTGTGATAATGCTGCACTCGACCGTTGCCTTCTTGTGATCGTATATTACGCTTTGCTTCAATGCATATTCTGCACAAAAATACAAAAGTTAACGGTTTTTATGCGATGAACGCAAACGAACGCAATGTTATAAACTTAATGCTTTTTGGACGCAATCTTATACATTTTATCAACACAAAACTGCATTGTTTAATAACTTAGCACTGTAATAACGTGCATTTCTGCCCATTATCAATAACCTATTTGAGATCTAGTTTTGTGTGAATCAGATAAATATCTAGAATCTGCATAACCAACTAGATCAAAATTTGATTTATTTGAATAAAACAAACCCATATCGATTGTTCCTCTGAGATAATGGAGTATACGCTTAATTCCTTTCCAATGTTTTTTTGTAGGAGAACTATATCTAGCTAATAAATTTACTAAAAATGCAATATCTGGTCTTGTATTATTAGCAAAATACATAAGTGCACCAATTGCACTAAGATATGGTACTTCAAGATCAAGAAGTTCTTCATTATCTTCTTGAGGTCGAAATATATCTTTCTTTATATCTAATGAATGGACTTCCATTGGAATATTTAATGGATGTGCTTTGTCTATATAAAATCTTTTCAAAATTTTTCCTGTATAAGTTGACTGATGAATAACTATTTCATCTGCTAAATGCTCAATTTTCAAAACAAAGCAAAATTTTGTTTTTCCGATATATTTCATCTCAAAATCTTTCTTGAGATATTCTATTGCTTTTGAAAGCTCTTCAGGAGTTCCAATTATATTCAAGTCATCAACATATACAATTATAATAGCAAATCATGATTGTGATTTCTTTATAAAAACACATGGACATATTGGATTATTTTGATATCTTTCTTTCAATAAATATGTACTCAGACGATTGTACAACATCCGTCTTAATTGTTTCAATCCATATAGTGATCTATGTAACTTTTATTGAATACCATTCCCAGGAATTTGATGTATATGTTTTAAGTACCTTAAATCCTTCTAGGATTCTCATATAAATATCATTATCAAGAAATCCATATAAATATGTTGTGACTACATATATAAGATGCATATCCAGACTTTCATATACAGTCAAGCCAATTAAATATCTTAATGTAATTGCATCCACCACCGGAGAATACCTCCTCAAAATCAATACCAAGTCTTTGTGAAAAACCCTGTGCAACTAGTCTTGCTTTTATCTTGTGACCTCATTATTTTCATTTCTTTTCCTCATAAATACCCATTCGTATTCCACAGATTTAACACCTTCTGGTGTTCAGACTACTAGTCCAAAAATCTGACGTTTTGAAAGTGAATTTAATTCTACCTCGATTGCTTGTTTCTACTGAAGCCAATCTTTTCAATGTTGTTATTCTTCAACAAATTTTATTTCAGGATCCTCATTTTCAGATATAATATCAAGAGCAATATTATACACAAAAATAGTGTCAATAACTATATTAGTTCGATTCCATCTTTTTCTATCATGACATAATTTATTGAAATCTCATTATTATCTTTAGGTTTTTCACTTTCTTTACTAGTCATATCGAGGATTTATTTATAGGTATTTACATCCTCAACCAAGTCTTTTTCACTATTAATTATTTTTCATTTTCAAGGATTTTATCTTTGGAACCTACTGGTCTACCACATTTCTGGCATGTTCCAAACTCATCAGTGACAACTTGTTGTGTTGAGATACCAATTTTTTATGGAACATTTGCAGCTGGTATATGTGACTTAGTTACTTTCTTTGCATCTATAAATGCATCTGATAATTAATTTGTTATATTTTGCAAATAAATTATTTTCTAAACTTCAAGTTTACATTGATCTATATGGGGATCTAAATGAAACAATAATGATGCATTCGATGTAATTTCTTTTTATAATTTTTTAATTTCTCCCTATAATGTTGGAAAATTTGTCTCATTAAAAGACAATCAGCAAATCGTGTAATAAATACATCACCAAGGGGTTAAAAATATTTATAATTAATGGTAAATCATATTCAACATGTATTCCTAATCTCCTTTGATGACCCATCTTAGTGCGTTGTGATGGAACAATTGGAATATATGTTGTACATCCAAAAATTCTCATATGGGAAATATTTGGCTCATGACCATAAGTTAATTGTAATGACGAGTACTTAGTTATTGGCCTAATGCGTACAAGTGACGCTACATGCAAAATATCATGTCCTCATACAGATAAAGGAAGCTTAACTCTCATAAGTAATGGTCTTGCAATTAATTGCAAATGTTTTATGAATGATTATGCCAAACCATTTTGTGTATGAACATAAGCTACAGGATGTTCAACACTTATCCCAATAGAAATACAATAATTATGAAAAGCTTGGGATGTGTAAATTCACCAATATTATCAAGACGAATGATCTTGATTTTATAATAAGGAAAATTTGCTCTAACTTAATTATTTGAACAAGTAATATTGAAAATGCAAGATTTCGACTTGATAATAAGCACACGTGTGACCATCTACTGCATGCATCTATTAATACCATGAAATATCTAAATGGTCCACTTGGTGGGTTAATAGGTCCACATATATCACCATGAATTCGTTCTAAAAATGCAGGTGATGCAGTCCTTATTTTAGCTGGTGATGGTCTAATTATCAATTTTTCTTAAGAGCAAACATCATATGATAATTCATTAAATTGAAAAATCTTCTGGATTTTCAATGGATGTCCATTTGAATTCTCAATAATTCTTCTTATCATTATAGATCCTGGATGAACCAATCGGTCTTGCCAAATTGTAAATATGTTTGGATTCATGAACTTCAGGTTCATTGTTGCATATGTTTCAATTACTCGTATATGTCTATAATATAATCTAAAAGATAAAGCAGACAACTCTTCCAATATGCGTTTTTCATTTGAGACAATGGATATGATATATAGATATTCCACATTATTTTTACTATCAGTCTTAATATGATAACCATTGTAACGTATATCTTTAAAACTTAAAAGATTTCTTTTTGATTGACTAGAGAACAGTGCACTGTCAATTGTAAATTTTGTTCCTCTAGGCAAAATAATATTTGTTTTTCCAAAACCTTCTATCAGGTTTACAGAACTTGATATCACTTCTAGACAAAGGGAGTAGGTCGAGGTCGAGCAAGCACTAAGCCAGCCCTGAATGGGGGTCCTGATGTGAAGTTTGTTCAATCTTTTGATACAAGCGATTCAATAACAGTTCTGTTTTCTTGCTGTCATTGTCCTTGCATTTGTTTGCATCCTTCCCCCGCATTTAGGTGATACCCACTTTCACTATTTGGTTCTTTTGATCCAATTTCAGGGTAGTAAACATTCTCGAGAATTTCTCTTAGATTCGAACCCATAGCACGTATTAACTTTTGCTTCCAGTATTGTCAGTTTGGAAAAATATTTTTTACTTGTAAGTATTGTATGTGTAGTTGCACTCTGTTAGACATAGATCTTCTTTGCTCATTTTTTAAATACCCAACATATGAAAATGATCCATGTTTCTTCATTAAAAAAACATAATTACAATAAGAAAAAACACTTAAAATATACAAAAGTTACTAAAAAAACATGAAGATAGATTTTAAAAAAATAACAACATTAAATCTAGATATTCTCAAAGTCAAAAGAAACATTTGATGTTCCACCAACTGTGCCAATCTTCTCTCAAAAGATTCAAAGAAGTCTACCACAGCCAAACTTGTCATGTGGGATGCGTCAAATATGTCATTATCTTGGTATGCAAAATTGCTTCCACATTTTTCTCTTTTTTCCATCGGAGAGGCTTGATAGAGGTCAACTAAGTATTTTGACGTATGTCAGGTACATGACCAATGTCCAGTCATTCCACATCGGAAGCACTTATTTTCAAACTTTTTAAGCTTTTATCTTGTGGAGCTTTTCCTTTGTGATCATTATTTTGCATGGTTCTTTTGAAATTTGAATGATTAGAGCGACCACCATGAAAATAATAATATTTTTTCCTCTACCACAATCATAACCTCGACCATGACCACGACCTCGACTACGATTATTAATATTCACAACATTCACTTCAAGGAAGGGTGTTGTTCCGGTTGGTCGAGATTCATGATTTTTCATCAATAACTCGTTATTTTGTTCAGCCACGAGAAGACATGAAATTAATTTAGAATATTGTTTAAAGCATTTATCTCGATAATGCTGTTGTCCACAAGATAGGGGGATCTTTTATTGTAAGATACTCCATTTTCAATCTCTCGTAGATATGATGACGAAGGAAAATTATAACTTTTGCTTTGTCCTGACTAGATTTCGTATTTCTTTCTTTAATAGTCTCCCCAAGATTCATAGCATCCAGGTGGATTTCGGCATCAAGTACCCATGACAAATAATTATTACCCTTAATATCAAGGGCAGCAAATTCTAATTTTGTGAAGTTTGTCATGGCAGCACTATCATAAAATATTATACTTATGTTAGAAATTTAATAGATATTGAATATGCAAAATAACATTAAATTTATTAATTATAACAAAGAGGAAAAAACCGACATACCTTTAGCACCTATCTTTAACGAGAAAAACGATAAGAGCTCGTGCTGATAATGTGTTGTGAATTTGAAGAGTACAACGGAAATACGGATGATAATAAAATATAATATTAAAATAAATATAATATAACATTAAAATAAATAAATATTAAAATAAATAAAACATGATATATAAATAAATAAAATAAGAAAATAAGAAATGAGAAAATTCTCAAATTTCTCAACTTTCTCCAATTTGTACGAAGTATGCTCAATGTGTTTGTGATTTTAAGATCTACCAAAGTGACAAGTAGGATGTGGACTTATATGGATACCAAGTATGAATAATTACAAGGCACATGAACAACATAAAGGGTGACACGTGACTTTTGGGACACTATGCAATGAGCATCTATTTATTATAATAATATTCATAATATATTCTCTCTTTTTTGAATTATAATATCTTACTGATATAAAAAAAAACTAAAAAATTAATGATAGTCAATAAGTGAATCAAAATGATTAAATTTTATAAAGAGATAGAGATTAAAACAAATATGGTCACATTTATCATTTCGTAACAAAAATGGTTGGAATCGTAATGGAATTTCATTGATAAATCTATAATAATGAGTTATAATTGCAAATGTAATTGGACCACTTTTGATTACATTTATTAAGAATTGTGTCACATTTACTTTTATCGTTACCATTTAAGGTCAAACAACAATGATAATGGTGACAGTAAAAGTGACAAATTTATAATTCTCATGCATAACAGTGGTAACAACTTTTCAAAAAAAAAAAAAAAAGTTGATGGTAACAATATTGGTATAATTTCCAAATGCAACTGGATTGAATACCCTCTACCCTCTGTTCGTCAACCAGTTTGCATTTTTTTTAATTACATATTTAGAAGTGGATCCAAAATGTCGGTACGGTTACTAAACACAGGTAAATAATACCAAATGTAATTAAATGCAACCTATTTCTTAGATTATATTGATTTATTACGTGTGTGTTTGAAATATATTTTTAAGTATTTAATTTAAAAAATAAGTTATTTTGGAAAAAATTGAAGTATTTGACCATTACTCAAAATAGCTTTTCAAATATATTTTTATCAGTTTTTATAAAAAAATATTTAAATAAAAATAATTTTTTTGAAAAAAAAAATATCATGTGAATCCAAAAGGGCCATATATAAATATAACAAAACCCTCAAAGTCCCTCGACAAAAATAACAAAGGGACTCCTCAGCTCCATTTCAGTCAACTCTGGCGTCTGCTTGTCCGATAGAGGGAAGAAACCCCAAAGAACTTTCCTTTCTTCCTTACTAAAAACCCATCTTCACTGCAAACAATTTCCCCCAAAATCCTTTCTCTTGAAATAATGGATGCCGCCATGGAAGACCTTTCTCCCCCTTCTCCTCCGGGACTCAACGATTTCGCCCTAAGCGGCAAGATTATGCTCAGCGCCATCATCATCCTCCTCTTCGTCGTCATTCTCATCATTTGCCTTCACCTCTACGCCCGCTGGTACGTTCTCCGAGCTCGCCGCCGTGGAACTCTCCGCCGCCGTAACCGCCTCGTCTTCTATTTCGAACCCGAAAACCCCTCTGCCCCACACGGCGCCGCCGTCTCTCAACATCGCGGCCTCGATTCCTCTGTTCTCAATTCTCTCCCTGTTTTCACTTTCTCTTCCAAATCCCACTCCGATCCCATCGATTGCGCCGTGTGTTTGTCCGAATTTGAGGAAAATGAAAAGGGCCGTACACTTCCCAAATGTTCTCATAGCTTTCATATCGATTGCATCGACATGTGGTTTCATTCTCATGCCACCTGCCCTCTCTGTCGCTCGCCGGTCGAGCTGGCTCCGGAGACACCAGCGGAGGTAGCGATTTCCATTGAGGAACCGGTGATAGCTGAATCCGGTTCGAGTTCTGGTTTTTGCGCAGAGTGCGATCGGTCCGACCGGATGGCTCCTTCTTCGGCCGGTACTCGGTCGTTTAGGGCACGGCGGAAGCCGGCGGAACTGGCTGGAGTTTCAATTGAGATTCCGACGCGGAGAGAGGGCGAGTTCGCGGCTTCATTGTCGCCGACCACTCCATCATTCAAGTCGCCGATAAGTCGGGTGATGTCGTTGTCATTCAAGATGATCATTGGACGGGAGAGAAGAGGCGACGTGTCACCGACCGGAAATGGAGTCGGCTGCAGCTCCGGCGCCGGCGGGCAGTTGGATATTGAAAAAGGAAAGGAAAGCGTTCTGTGAATCGAAAGTCGAACTCGGAAATTGACTCAGCGACTTGGAAGACAAGTCGGCTTGTGGAGACTGGAGGGTCAAGTCCAGCGTGGAACTGACAACGCCTTGGTGGAGGGTTTTGTCAGATTAACGAACACGTGGCAGTTGTGTTTTTTTAATTTGTATTCTTTATAGAACATAGATTTTGACCGTAGATATTGATGTCTTAATTAGTGCAAACAATGTACTAGTACGATTAATTATAATGGAGCAATCAGTATTTTTTTCATAAATAATTATCATTGTTGTGAATTTGAGGAGTACAATTGAAACTCATATGGTAATAAAATATAATATAATAATAAGATAAATAAATATTAAAATAAATAAAACATAATATATAAATAAATAAAATAAAATAACAAAATAAGAAATGAGAAAATTCTCCAGTTTCTCCCCTTTCTTAAATCTGTATAGGATTTGTTCAATGTGGGTGTGATTTTAAGATCCACTAAATGCCACTATGTAAGATGTGGACTTACATGGACACCAAGCATGAATAACTACAAGGCACATGGACAATATGAAGAGTGACATTTGCGACACTATGCAATAAACATCTATTTATTATTATAATACTCATAGTACTCCCATTTAGATGTCCATATATATATAAAATATGCATCGTAAAAACCTTAATAAAAAAAACCCAATGAAAAAAAAACCCTAGTGAAGAAAAAAGAGTTCATATTTCATATAATATATACTCCTGAAAAATACAATATGTTTACTCCCCTCATGAAAACACCACTTAAGATCTCTATGTCGCCACATTCTAATGTTGTGCACCAATTTTTTAAAAATTGCAGTCGATAATGCCTTTATAAATAAGTTTGTCAGGTTATCATTCGAACAAATTTGTTATACAGTGACGTTGCCATTTTCTTCAAGATAATGAGTGTAAAAAAACTTTGGTGAAATATGTTTTGTTTTATCTCCTTTAATATATCCTGCTTTGATTTGGGCTATGCAAGCTGTGTTGTCTTCGTATAATATTGTTAAAGGGTTTTTATTAGAAGACAAGCCACAAGTTTCACGAATGTGCTGAGTCATTAACCTTAGCCATACACATTCTCGACTAGCCTCGTAAATTGCAAGAATTTCAGCATGATTTGAGGAAGTGGTTGTTATAGTCTATTTTACCAATCGCCATGATATAACAGTTCCTTCACATGTGAACAAATAACCTGTTTGAGATCTAGCTTTGTGTGGATAAGATAAATATCCAAAATCTACATAACTAACTAGATCAAAATTTGATTTATTTGAATAAAACAAACCCATATCGATTGTTCCTCGGAGATAATAGAGTATACGCTTAATTCTATTCTAATGTCTTTTTGTAGGAGAAGAACTATATCTAGCCAATAAATTTTCTGAAAATGCAATATCTAGTATTGTATTATTAGCAAGATAAATAAGTGCACAAATTGCACTAAGATATGTTACTTCAGGACCAAGAACTTCTTTATTATCTTCTTGAGGTCGAAATATATCTTTATTTATATCCAATTAACGGATTTCAATTGCAATATTTAATGGATGTGCCTTGTCCATATAAAGTCTTTTACATAAGTTGACTGATGAATAAATATTTTATCTGCTAAATGCTCAATTTGCAAACAAAGACAAAATTTTGTTTTTCCGAGATCTTTCATCTCAAATTCTTTCTTAAGATACTCTATTGTCTTTGAAAGTTCTTAAGGAGTTCCAATTATATTCAAGTCATCAACATGTTCAGTTATAATAAAAAAATTTTGATTGTGATTTATTTGTAAAAACACACCGACATATTGGATTATTTTGATATCATTCTTTCAATAAATATCCACTTAGGCGATTGTATCACACCCATCCTGATTGTTTCAATCCATATAGTGATCTCTGTAACTTTATTGAATACCATTCCCGAGAATTTGATGCATATGTTTCAAGTACCTTAAATCCTTTTAGGATTTTCATATAAATATCATTATCAAGAGATCTATATAAATATGTTGGGACTACATCCATAAGATGCATATCCAGACTTTCATATACAATCAAACCAATTAAATATCCACCATCAGAGAATACATCTCTTCAAAATCAATACTAAGTATTTGTGAAAAATTTTGTGCAACTAGTTTTGCTTTATATCTTGTGACATCATTATTTTCATTTCTTTTTCTCACAAATACCCTTGTTATTTTCATGTCTTTTCCTCACAAATACCCATTCGTATCCTACAGGTTTAACACCTTCTGTGTTCGAACTACTGGTCCAAAAACCTGACGTTTTGAAAGTGAGTTTAATTCTATCTCTAGTGTTTCTTTCCACTGAAGCCAATCTTTTCTATGTCGATATTCTTCAACAGATTTTTGTTTAGGATCCCCATTTTCAGATATAATATCAAGAGCAACATTATACCAAAAATGGTGTCAATAATTACATTAGTTTGATGTCATCTTTTTCCTGTCGTGACATAGTTTATTGAAATAACATTATTATCTTTAAGTATTTCACCTTCCTCACTAGTCATGTTGATGATTTCTTCATGGGTACTTACATCCCCAACCAAGTCTTTTTTACTATTAATTATTTTTTATTTTTGAGGATTTTTATATTTGGAACCCATTGGTCTACCACGCTTCTAACGTGTTCCAAACTCATTAGTGACAACTTATTATGTTGGGATATCAATTTTTAATGGAACATTTGCAGCTGGTATATGTGACTTAGTTACTTTCTTTGTATCTATAAATGTATTTGGTAGTTGATTTGCTATATTTTACAAATTTTTCATGTGGGATGGGTCAAATATATCATTATCCTGATATGCAAAATTTGCTTCCACATTTTTCTTTTTTTCCTTCAAGGAGGCTTGATAGAGGTCAACTAAGTATTTTGACGTATGACAGGTTCCACATTGGAAGCATTTATTTTCAAAACTCTTTAAACTTTTATCTTGTGGGGCTTTTCATTTATGATCATCATTTTGCATGGTTCTTTTGAAATTTGAATGATTAGAGCGACCACCATGAAAATAATAATTATTTCTTCCTCTACTACGGTCATGACCTCAACCATGACTACGACCACGACATCGACTATGATTATTAACATTCACAGTATTCACTTAAACAAATGGTGTTGTTCCGGTTGGTCGAGATTCATGATTTTTTATCAATAACTCGTTATTTTGTTCGACCGCGAGAAAACATGAAATTAATTCAGAATACTGTTTAACCCTTCTCTCGATATTGCTGCTGCATGAGCATATTCGAAACATGAAATGTAGAAAATGTATTCTCTAACATATCAACATTAGTAATTTTCTCTTTGCATAATAACAATTTCAAATTGATTTTAAATAATACGGAGTTATAATCACTTACTGATTTGAAATCTTGTAACCTCAAATGTATCCACTCATAATGAGCTTTAGGAAGAATATTTTTTTTTTTTGTGATCATACCTCTCTTTCAAATTTTTCCACAAGATACATTGATATTTTATTGTAAGATACTCAATTTTCAATCCCATGTAGATATAATGATGAAGAAAAATCATAGCTTTTGTTTTGTCCGGACTAGATGTGTATTTCCTTTTTTAATAGTCTCTCCAAGATTTATAGCATCAAGTGGATTTCGGCATCAAGTACCCATGACATATAGTTATTGTCATTAATATCAAGGGCGATATTAATTTTGTGAGATTTGTCATGGCAACACTATCATAAAATATTGTACTTATGTTAGAAATTTAATAGATATTGAATATGCAAAATAACATTAAATTTATTAGTTATAACGAAAAGGAAAAACTGAAAACCTTTAGGACCTACCTTTAACGAAGAAAAAAAACAACGATGGGAGCTCGTGTTGATAACGTGTTGTGAATTTGAGGAGTACAACAGGAATTCAGATGGTAATAAAATATAATATTAAAATAAATATAATACAATAATATGATAAATAAATATTAAAATAAATAAAACAATAAATGAATAAATAAAATAAAAAGAAATGAGAAAATTTTCAAGTTTCTTCACTTTCTCCAATTTGTATGGAATTTGCCCAATGTGTGTGTGATTTTAAGATCCACCAAATATCACTATTTATAGGCAAAGTGGCAAGTTAGGATATGGACTTACATGGACATCAAACATGAAGAACTATAAAGTACATGGACAATATAAAAGGTGACACATGACTTTTGGGACACTAAGCAATGGACATCTATTTATATAATATTTATAATAGTTNATTGGGTGTTTTTTCAAGATCCACAAAATATCACTATTTATAGGCAAAGTGACAAGTAGATGTGGACTTACATGAACACTAAGCATGAATAACTATAAAGTACATGGACAATATAAAAGGTGACACATGACTTTTGGGACACTAAGCAATGGACATCTATTTATATAATATTTATAATAGTTTTTTTTTTTTTAAATATATATGTTATAATTGAACTGTAATATTTGTTCAATTGTGAAACTGAATGAAAAGCAATATGTAAATTAGCATTTTAATATTGAAATATTGATATGATTAATTTTAAAGAAATTTTTCAGTAAAATCATTTGCTCTCTAATTAATATTAATTCCACAAGTGAGGAGAGTAGTGAAGTGTTTATACACTTAAATTTACAATAATTGTTCAAGCTTTTAGACTGATTGGTGATTTAATATTCAATTTCTCGTTTTTTTACAACTATACATGTTAATTTTGTTTGGTAACCTAACTAAGAGAATATACTAATAAATAAATAAAATAGGAAAGCGACCTAACTTACATTTCAATTCCACCTAAATCTTTGATTCTTGTTTTAATAATATAATATAAAGTTGATAATATACTATTTAAATTTTTTTAAATTTTTTTTAGTAGAACAATGGTGGAATAAAGGATCAAACTTCCAATTTTGAGAGTTGGAAGACTACCAATTAAGCTAAAAAAATGAAGTTTTGTCTATACACTTTGAAACAATAATTTATTCGCTCAATTTTGTTGTAACGGTTTGGTTTATGTATTTTTAGTTTTATTATTATTTTTTAATAATAATAACAAAAAGATGAAAATTTTGAGTATGGGCATGAGAATTGTCTTCTTACTATGAGTGCGGAGATAAGAAAAGTTGTATGCTTTTAGCCTTTAACCATCTGCCGCCAAAGCCACGGAAAAACACTTTTAATGGCCGCCCCACTTTAGGGAATTGCTATTGGTTTATATACAAAAGCGCTTTTACTGATCACCACACACATATATATATTTGGTAACTTTTGTCATTTTCTTTTTATATAGTTGTAATATCACTCTGTCTTTTCATAAATATTTCAAAATCGAAATAAAATTTTTAAAATTTTAGATAAAAATTAGAATTTGTGACGATAATTTAAAACAAAATTTAAGATTACCATACTATTGTCCAAATCACTTCCAGACACTCTAAATCCCAATTTCTATTAGTAATTCTAAAACATTTATATTTGAAAAGATAGTTTTAAATTATATATGAAAATTTAAGATAATATTACAACACTTTGAAATAATGAAGATACTATACAATTATGGAAAGGATGAACATTATGAGATTATCTGTATGTAGGATACATCGAATGAGAGTTATTATAAAATCTAGATGTTTACATAGAAAAATTAAAAATTGTATTGTGTTTTGGTGTGATGAATACAAGGATCAAGGGTGTGGAGAAGAAGAAATACAACAAAAATTGTGAACAACCATATATGTAGTTTCTGAAAATCTCAAACCCATCTAATGACCATTTTTGCAGACAAAAGAAATGCTAAATAGTTGTAAAGTTTTGTAAGTGATAAATTTAGGTGTAAGGAGTTAATAAAACATAAATTTGATGTTTCATAGTTGTGGGGCTAGAATGAGTTTACAACTTCACCCGCCCTAATTTAAACTCTCTCAACTCTTTCGACTAAAAGAAAGTTTATTCTAAAAAGGTATTGTCTTTTGATTAGTCACAAGGTGTTTCCAAAATGTTGTTTCTTTTAGTTTCTTTCTTTTTGAAAAAGTTATAAGATGACTTGTCACTCAGAACACAGATGTTAAGTGGAAAGCATAGACAAGCATTGTAACAACAAAATACGAATAACAAGAAAAACAAGTAAAGACACGCAGAAGTTGGTAACCTAGTTTGATGAAATCCACCTATGTACAGGGGATAGTTTGTCCAAGAAACATAATCTACTGATATTAAAGAATTAAACAATTACAAAGTAGTACTTACTTGTAATTTAATAAATACTACAATGACTCACGTTTAGCCCAATTCACAGACACCTAGGCTCCCCTAGATGTGAAATTTTCTCTCTAAGTGTGTTAATGTTAGTGTTGAACACTTTGACTTTCGACAGTGTGTGAGGCTCCTCTCTTCTTGATTATCTTCCGCTAGTTCAGTCAACTCCCTTCACTGACGAATCTTAGGTCCTCCCTAAGATATAGAACTCTTTCTCAAGAATGAAGTCTTAGGCTCCCCCTAAGACCGAGAATCCCTTCTCAACAGCAATACCTTATGTTCCCCCTAAGGCAGAAATTATCTTCAAGAGATTGCAATTTTCAATCAATGCAATCGCACAATGGAATATGGCGAGTATAGATAAAAAACTTCGACGTTGCATAAATCGACCACCAAAAACAAAAACAATTTCAGATTATAAACAAGTGCGACAACCCTAGAAAAAACACCATTATTCTCATTTTAAAACCGTGGCCAAGAAAGGAAATAAACTCCTCAATCAGAAATAATAAGTAGCACCTCAAATAAGGAAAATATTGAGCAAAATAAATATGTAGAAAATTTCTAGATAAGGAAAGAAAAGATACTGTAGGAAATAATATTATCTGTGACCGGTGTTAAGACTACATTTGCGACAACAACAAAAACCACCACCGATTTTAAGATTACATTTGTAACAACAACAAAAATCACCACAAGTTGCATTAGAAAAAAATATGGAGCCAATCAACAAACATCTAACAAGCTCCCCATTTGGCTGATATTTTTTAAAGCAGAATTATCATAGACCAATTAATCAGCAAAATAAGAGTTGTTAGAAATTAAATCTAAACAACAATAATAACAATGAAATAGGCAGAGGTCTTTATAACACAAATCAAACAAACTAAGTCCTCCAACCAATCAAAGTCAAAATAGAAACAAACAATAAAACTACCAATACCAGAGCCATCAAAGCAGAAACCATCAAAACTAAAACCGAGTTGTGCTCCCTCGTTATCTCCCCATTTCTGGCTTAAGAAAAAAATCAATCCCTCATTTCAGAAGATGAACCCCCACTAGATCTGGACAGAGTGGCCCGCATCAACTGCAACACTTCGTCAATCTCGATCTTACAGTCTTGAAGTTTCTACATAATGGTATCAATATCATAAGACTCAATTGATAATAGGTGCAGAATGTGACTTCCAAATGAGGATCTAATTAAGGTTTGGATAGGGTCATCAAGATGAGGGGTCGAAGTTACGGTGACAATGTCAGGGACGTGATGACTTTGCAAGAGCTTGGGATGAACATAGAAGAGATTGGGAGGAGTATCGATGGGTTCTGCAGTAGTAACTAAGTCAAATTTCTAAGTCAACAATATGCCACAGATCAACAGGGGATGGAAAATGGGTAAACGAAGTTTTTTTGACTCAATATGACATTTAATTTAATTCAAAACAAACATCTCATAATTAAACTGAGCCCGAGTTCCAATATGATATATCAAAGTGGCAGGAGATATAGACAAGATTGGCTTATGAGATGAAGGACACCAATTTGAGATTCCAATCTTATGAAAAAGGGCATACTTTATGCTCAACATGGCAGTAGGCAATTAACCATTCCTAAGCCATGAAGATCTGACACCATCAGTTAGCTCAAACACTAAATCCCTCAAGGAAGGGCATTGTTCAGTCACGTTTTCTAGCATATTTCTATGTAGAAATTGATTGATTAAGGCCGAAGAAATAACAAACAAATCTTCTAACATGTACTTTCTAAAACTCTGGACTAGCAGTGTCAACAAAATTTGAAGTCAAATTCACAATGAACTCTGACACAAATGGGGATAATAAGGCCCTGAATTCATAACTGTTCTTTCCAAACTAGCATCAAGAAGCAGCTCCATAAGTTCAAGACATTTTTTAGTGTCCTTTAACAACTTCTTTTCATCAATAATGTTTCTCTTCACAACATACTTTCATAGGCTTGCACTTTCTTCAATGTGAAAAGACACCCCATCTAAAGGCATAGGAGAAACATTAGAACTAGCTGTCTATTTGCCTTTGGCTTTTACAGAGGCACGGGTGTCAAGAACATGACTGTTAACTCTCAAAAAGAGCTAATATTCCTAGCTAAATTCGAGCTCGTTAGTGGATTTTATATGTTTATTTTTCTATTTTGTAGGTATCGAGGGATCAAGAGGTAGAATTAATCATTTGGTGAAGAACGAGGTTAATTTGAAGTAATTTGGAGTTAATTTGGACATCCGGGCTTCAAAAGAGTTGAAAAGAAAAAAAATGCCATTGAGTTCCACCAAGAATGATCAGCCATCGAGCGTCGTCGAGTACCATCAAGTAAAAGGCTGTCAAGCAATCAAAAAACGATACCAAGTCAACGAGCATCGAGTATCGAGTTGTCCAACATTGAGTAGCGAGTATCTGGCAGTGAACACAATGTTACAATGCTACACCGAGCATCGCAACACTCCGGATTTTCATTAGCACTACCATTGCAACGTTGCGCAACGCTCGACTTCGATGTTGAGGGATAGAAGCATCAGCGTTGCAACGTTCTTCAACAGCGTTGTGACACTACGACATTTGATGGACGAGCTTAAGGCATGCGCATGTGACAACGTCGAGGCCAGCGTTGGACTTCTTGCCTGACGCATCCTTTCAGCCACAATAGTGTTGCAACGCTGCCCTAGATTTTTTCTATAAATTCACCTCTTTGTTTAGGACAAAAATTATGCTGAAAAGACTAAAAACGCTGAAAACCTTGTTGTTCTTCTATGGAGGCCGAGGAGAGGCCTCGACTTTTTCCTTGTCCTTTATATTTTCAGTATCATTAGGTTAGATTTATTTTATTTTCAGGTTATGAACATGTACTGGAATGAATCCCGTCGGTTTGTCTATGAATTGATGAGGTAATCTTTCGTTTAGTTCTTGGATCAACATTCTTTGTATTTTGATGAGTTTTCTGTTCAATTTTTATGCTTTAATCCAAAATTGTGTTTTTCTTAAATCTTGTTTAATTTAGACTTGGTTTTATGTGTTGGATTGACACCCCTATCATGATCGCATGTCTTAGCTAGTTGAATTCAAGCTCGCACATATCCTTGTAATTGTCCATGCTTTGAATTTACCCTTGTAGCACCGATTAGATGAGCATGCTTAGGTTTTTAGGTTGTCCATGAATCTTTGCATCACACGTTTAACCTAGATTTAAGAAATAAATTGATTATCTAAACATGGTTGTCCTAACACTTAATCAACATAGTTGAATCCTGAATCTTAATGCATGTGTTTCTAATTTTTTATGGCCGCTGAGGACCTAATTGTATCTAGGAGTATGTAGGTTAGTTAGGACACGACTTCCAACCTTAATTACGAATTAGAACACTCGATCGATTCAGATTAATTGATTTTCGGGCTTGTAGAGCTTAGTTAATTCGCATAAATTGAGTAGCTATGCATGCATAATTCGAATATATAATATTTTGGTTGAAAACAATGATTTAATTTACATTGAATGGCTACTTAATTCGAGAACCACATAAATCCATTACCATTTCATATATCCATTGTACTTTACTTTATCTTGTATGTTTTCAATTTAAAACCAAAAACCAAACCTCCATTTTTACTATTTTTCCACGGTGAATTCTAACCCAAAAAGAAATTAATTCTTTGCTTCTCTATGGTTCATCCCCGCACTTACCACTGTTGCTACGTTTTAGTAGTAATAGGAGTAGTTCGGGTATTTTATAAATTTTCCTTTGTTTTAGTTTGGAGTCGGCTTAACGACATGATTCCCGAGTCGAACAATGACCCATGTCCTCATCATCAGAATTGCTTCTCAAGCCCCAATCAGAAGTCTCCTCAGAATGAGTCTTTTATGACACATTTTTTGATGTCTCAGAAGAAGCATCAACTTTAACTTCGACATGCTCATTCTTCTTTGAGTGTAACTCCGATAAGGATGTGTCATCATCAATATTTTCATCAGTTGTGCTAGGAGCTTTCTCGTAATTTTGTTTGCTAGTTTTAGGTTCAATATCAACAAAGACTTTAACATTCATATTCTTAACATCACTAGTAATAATTGTGTTACCAAGAGAATCACCAGCAATAGTTCCTTGATCAACCATAACAATTGTCTCAGGAAGAGTTTTAACACCATCTTCACCAGATTGCACCAATTCATTAAGAGGATTACTTTCAACATTCATGTTGACAGCAACATTTTCCAAATTACTAATATAAGTGAGAGTGGATATAGAGGAAAGAATTTCAGAGAACTTTTTCAATTAAATCATTTAAAACATTTCCGTCAGACTCATGAACACTTTATTTTTCCATCAAAACAGATTCAGGTAAACCAACATTTTATTTCTCAGCCAAACCAAATTCAGAAAAATTTAACTTAACATCACCAGAGATAGAAGCAGGATTCTCATAAGCAACTAATCTACTCTCTGTATCTTTAACTGTTGGGATTGATGTACTAAATCTCTCTTGTATTCTTGTAGTTTGTAAACATTGTATAACCAAATTGTTAATAAAATAATTATTATTTTATGAGCATTTACTCAATCCAAGAAACTAAGATCCTAGGTTATTTTATATAATTTAAACATGTATGTAGAGGCATACAAGTCGATCATGTTTAAATGATAATCTAAATGGTTTGTAGTATATGGATAAGGTTAGGTACTTTATCCTGGTGACACTACGAATACGACCTGCTTTTTAGATGTTGTAAACTGCTACAAATAATCTAATCCTGATCATTCATGTGGAGACGTGTGAGTGTGGGTATCTTATACAAAGAGTTTGTATAAGACCGTACCACAAAATTACTCGTCTCATTATATAATGTAGTTAATAGTAGAGACTTACATTTCACCAGTATGACCATAGATGACATGACCTGAATCATGAGTGAGTTGTGAACTAACTATGAAGGTGGTCCTTTGATTTGCATAGATGAGAGTGGCTAGATCGTCAACTCAATATGCCTATCATTTTGGGGATTCCTCTGATTGGGGAGCTGGGAACACAACTACAAATTTACTCTTTCTCTGATGTTAGGGTAAGTAGATAAATTGCTCATTTAAGGGCTGATTCTGGGCTTGAACAATGTGGTCATGACCTGAGAAGAATTTGCTCATAGTTGAACTATGACTTATTGTTCATTAGAGGGATTAATGATACTTAAAAAGTTAGATGTAACTACAGGGACAAAATGATAATTTTAGTCCAATTGTATTTACGAGCAATTTGTGAATGGTCATTACACTGTTGACTGCTTATATCCAATGGACACATAAATATATATGTAGTTCAAAGAGTGCAACTGTCGATATTTAATTAATTATTCAGGTACCATTGACGCTTCAAGTTATAGGTCCATAAGGTCCCATTTGTAGCCCAACAAGGATTATTGAGAACTAATTTTGGATTAATTTGAATTGTTCAAATTAATTGGGGAAATTAATTATATGTGGTATAATTAATATAATGTATTTGATACATTATAACATAAAGTTTACTTTGATGAAATTAAATATTTGAATATGATTCAAATACTAATTATATGAATGAATTTCATATAATTAAGTTTAATATAAATATGATTTATGTTAAATACCACAAATGGTAGAGATGAATTTAATATTTGAATATGATTCAAATATTAATTATATGGATGTGATTCATATAATTGAACTTAGTATAAATATGATTTATATTAAATACCATGCATTGTTGAGAGAAAATAAAACTATAAGTTATATTGTATTTGATACAATATAAAAAACTATAGGTTATATGTTATATTTGATATAACATATAGTATATATATATATAATAACTATATAATGATATTAGTTATTATATATATATATAATTATTAATTAAATTAAGTTATTTTTATTAAAGGAATGGAGTTACAAACTTCTTTCCATAATTTTGCAATACAGGGGTGTTCAATTTTTTTTTTTTTTTGATCATATTCTTCCTCTTCTCTCTGAGGATCAGAGAGATCTCTTTGAAAAATTCCATGATTTCACAGAGAAGAAAAAAGGGTTTTTCTTCTTTTCCCTCAAAATTTCTCCCTCTTCCTAAAATATTCAGAGCCCACAACTCCTGAATTCTCAATCTTTAAGGAGAATATAGGAGGTTCATTTGTGGTGGTGGCTATTTGAGATTTTGGATTTTAGAGATCGAGATCCAGATTGGAGAGTTCGTGATCTGGATTGAGGGATTACGTAAAAAATTTTGTCCTAAAGGGTAAATCGCTTTTCTAACCCTAATTTCATTTTCCTTCTTAAATTAGCATGCTGTAATTTCTCTGTATAATACATAAATTTATATTCTGTAAAATTTCTATTTTGTGAAAAATAAAATTGGGAACGATCCTGCCTTCGTTCAAAACTTCACCGTTCCTTCATTAACTTCCTCTTAAAGATGATTTGACATTCTTAGTGTTCCTAGGCTGAGCAATATATTCATGCATGTGACTAGAGGAGTCACTCGAAGTGGATTTCTCTTTGTCTAGATAAATTTCTACCCCAGAACCTATAAGATCGGTCATTATTAGGGCAGAAGTACTAACTTTTTCCTTCCCTTTTACCTCAATAGTGAGTCCAACACCTGATCGCCTTTGTTTAGCCATAGAAGGTGGAACCTTAGTTTCCTGGTTTGAAACAGGAAGTCCTTGAACTTGAACTCCATATTTGTTTGTGGTGGATGGAGCATCCTTCTTGACATGCAACTTTCTTTTTGCCTTTTCTTTGGTCCTTAAACAAGAGATTGAGTTGGAACAGTTGAGATGACCAGAGAAACTGTCAACATTTCGAATTCAAAAGGAACTTTGAAATTAAAACACAATTAAACTTCCTTACGCCCTTTGCAACTGCACTTAAGGCAGTTATAAATTTTCTTATCCACTTGGGCTTACAGACTTGATGGGCCAAGTTCCACCTCGACCGACACACTGGATTGATTGTTATGCCTTCACAACATATAGGCCCAAAGTAGCTCTCAGGGCCTCAAAACGGACAACATCTAATGCCTTCGTGAAAATGTTTGCGATTTGATTTTTTTATGCTGATGTTTTCCAACACAATTTGTTACTCTTAACAAGGTCACGAATAAAGTGGTTTCGAATGTTAATATGTTTGTTACGACTGTGCTGAACAGGATTCTTGAATATATTAATAGCACTCATGTTTTCATGGTTAAAGTCATGACATCTTGTGAGACATGATACTCTTTTAATATTTGCTTCATCCAGATTAACTGAGTGCAGTTACTCTAGCGCCAATATATTAGCTTCTACTGTCGACAAAGATACACAATTTTTTTTTCTCGTTAAACCATGAAATTAAGTTGTTCCATAGAAAAAACAACCTTTAGAAGTACTTTTTCAATCTTCAGAGCTTCCAAACCAATCAACATCGTGATAGACAACCAGAGAGCTACTTGTATCAAATGTATATAGTAAACCATAATCACTAATGCCATTGATGTATTTGATTATCCTTTTAGCACTGAGCAAGTGACTGGTTTTAGGACAAGACTGATATCTGGCATAAACACAACCAACAAAAGAAATACTAGGTCTGTTGGCCGTTAAATATAATAAACTTCCAATGATACTTCTGTATAAGTGATATGGTATAAATCTTATGGTGCCGCTTCCAAAAGACCACCAATCAAATGTTATTTATAATTCTCTGAACAAAAAACTTATACTAACTAGTAGTACAAGTTGAAAGTTTGGGGTTGATCCACAAAAAGTCGATTTAGATTTCTTAACCTCGAAATTTATAGGATGTAACTGAAGGGGGGAGGGAGTTTGTGGAGATGATTAACGTAAATTACATAAAAATTAAAATGGTGTGGAGTAAATTAAATGCACGGAGTGAATTGAGTGAATTTTTTTGTGAAAGTTATCAATCGAAACAAAACACTTAGCTTGGGTCGGCCTAGTTTATCCTATTCCCTTCTAGTTCTATTATGGACTTATCATAAGATTAGTGTAAGATTTTCCAATTAGAACTTAGCCTACTCGCTTAGAATCCTAACCGGTAGTCCTTACAATAAATTTAATTTATAGAATGAGCAAGAATCCTCCACTAATCAACAAAATAACAAGCATTAAATTTAAGGGTAATGCTAAGCGAATAATTGATTTTCATCGTCTATCCAACTACTCGAGTGAGATTTATCAAGATTAGAAAGTAATGTTTGACTTCTCAAACTTACTTAATCCTTGCTTCTAAGTGATTAACTACCTAACGATTACAAATTAGGGCTAATCAAAGAAATTAATCATACTAACACAACCAATTTATCAGATTATCCCATGCAAGATAGATTGAAGAATAAATTCAAGATTAAATCTTTAAAACTCAGAATAATCTCAGCAATATTACAACCTAAGTCTCAAGAATGAAGAAGGAATGGAAAAATTACAAAACCCAAGCTAAGTACTTACCTCTAACCACAAATCATCCTTTAAAATTAATAATCCAACTCCAAGATGATAAAAATGGTAAGAGATTAATGCATTTGGTTGAGAGGAGAAGAAAAACGAGTCCAAAAATGGCAAAACGGCATGATAACCTACATTTTGAACATAAAACAAAATATAAAGTAGGCATCACACCGTTGTAACGCTGCACAAGCCAATGCGCACGTTTCTGTTTGGTGTTCTTAGCATTGCAACGCTACATATAGCGTTGTAATGCTGCCCAATTTCCACGAGAAATATGAAGCTTTTGTCCCCGAGCATTGCTCGACACTGCTTTTGAGTAGTGGAATGCTTGATGTTTAAGGAAAGCTGTACGAAAATTAAATGTTATATGAATTCAATAGGGATGGTTCAGTCTGCCACCATTGTAAAAGGGCTTAATAGTCAGTTGTGTGTCTGAAAGTGGATGATAATTAGTTAGATTCTACAGATTTAGAGTCAAAGTTTGGTTTGTAATAAGATATCTGTTCAGTGATGATGTAGAAATAATATAATGTAATGATAAGTTATATTGAGTTCTATGACGGTTATGATGTTTTACAGGTTTAGTTGGCAGAAGTTGTCATAAGAGGGTTGACATCTGCTATCTTCACCTCTCCTCTTAGGTTAAATAGGTAATATGAGAGAGGGTGTGACAAATTGGTATCAAATCCGACCAAAGATTTTACCCACCCAATAGTGAAATCCTGCAAATAAAGCAAAAACGGCTCCCATAGAAAGTACATAATGGAAATGTGCAACCACAGCATCTCTTTCGTTCAATAATGCCTTCGCTTCCAGACGCTATTTACCAATAAGAATAGGAAAAAGACACTACTTGAATTGAAGAAGCTCAACCTTGAAAAAGAAAGGTGGTAGGCCGACGTTGAACGCTTCAACTTGGCCACTGAAGAAGGCGAAGACTGGGCAAAGACTAGGCCCACTTACTACTTACTGCCATGCCATGGTTTAAGTTAAAACCCCGGCCGAAACCCCTGCTTTTGCCAGCATGACAGCAAGCATAGACGGCAGCAAGGAGTCAACTGAATGACCAAAGCATCGGTTGCTTCCACTTGTGGCCTTCTTCGTACTTGCCTTGACCCTTAATATCAAGGAACCCCCCTCTCTTCTTTCTTTCATGTATTTGTGGGGCCTGCCCCCGTCCCGAATAGACGAATAGGAACAAGCTGAAGAAAAGGCACGAGAGAGAGAGTTAAGTATCAACTCACCTCCCCTCTTCCACAATTAGGTGAAGACCAGGGGAGGCTTCGGCTGTTGAGGCAATATGCTTTGACCTTCTTTCCCTTTTTGTGCAATTTAGTTCCCAACTTGGCCGTTTTATCATATTTTTGCACCGAACACTTCATTTAACCTTTTGTACACTCGAGATCTATAAAAACATAATTTAAACTCATTAAATAGCCTAACGATCCCGGATTAAGGAGAGAGAGATAACACATTTTCGGTGCTAACAGTAAGTTCTCATCAACTTGAGTTCCTTCTGAGTCTTTAGAAATTTTAGCCTGAATGGGAGTAAGGGTTCGTTTAACACTGCCCTTTTTTACACAAACCTATCGACAAGGTTCTTGGCATATTTACTTTAGAAAATAAAAATTTCCTCATTTAGCTTTTGATATGAAACCCCAAAAATAGGACAATTCTCTTAGCATGCTCATTTTGAGTTCCTCTTGCATTTCTTTCACAAAGAATTTTACCATCTTTTGTGATATCCTTCCAAAGACAATGTCGTCAACGTAAATCTAGACAACCGCAAACTTCTCTTGAGATTTTTTTCACAATCAAAGTCTTATCAACTCTTCCTGTACTATAACCATTGTTTATAAGAAATTAATTCAAATGTTCATACCAGGCTTTAGACGCCTGTTGAGCCCATAAAGGGCCTTGTTGAGCTTATATGCATAATCAGGATGAGGAGGATCCATAAATTCTTTGGGCTACTCAACATACACTTTCTCATTGAGATATCTATTTAGGGAAGCACCTTTTATGTCGATTTAATGCAGTTTAAACTTCACCAAGTTATTCCAAGCAGAAGTCTGATATCCTCTAGTCGAGCAACTGGAGCAAAGGTTTCATCAAATTTAACATCTTCTATTTGAAGAAATAGAATTACTCAGCGAAAGCTTGTGAACGCATCTAACATTGAAATTCATTTTGGAAGTTCTTGAGAAACAAAGAAAATACAAAAAAAAAAAAGGGATAAACATACACATTCATAAGCATGCTTTAAAAGAGAAGAGTAACATACCTTTGAAGATCTTCTTCAATGCTTCATTCTCCACAACTTCACAAACAACCACGAACTAAGAAAATATCTCTTGAACTCGAAGCTCCTTCCAAAAAAAAATGAACCAGGGACACCATGAAGGAATGGAATTCCTTTGCGAAAGTGCATGAATACCATGCAATTGGTTTCTAATTTGAAAAATGTAAAATACAAAGAATAAGCGAAATGCAAGCAACAGGATAAACATTATAAATCAGGCCTATAAGTATGTTATTCTACTGAGAGGAAAAGAAGAAAAAGTGCTTACCTTTGTAGAATTATTCTTCTTCATTAAAAACCTCTCGAAGATCACGAACTCAACACTGCATGAACACATCAATTTTTTATTCCACCAAATAAGACACCACCACTTGGAGTGTCTACCACTCTCATGACAAGAGATAGGAAGTGTGGTCTCTTTTTTGTTTTTAGGAGAAGGGAAACACAGAAAGATTTGAGAGGGAGTGAGAAAGTTCTTTTGGAGAGAGTTCCTTTTAGATTAAAAATGAATTATGCTTTTTTTTGTGTCTTCTCACATCACAGACATAGAGGTGAGGGGAGGGAAGTTACAATAACTCCCTCCCACACAGTTACAAACATAAATCCCTTGTAATAGGGGGTTATTTTATTATAATATTAAGATTACATTAATAATATAATATACAGTTGATTAATTAACATTAATTAATGAACCATATATTATGCACCTTAATCATATTAAAATACAATCCTCCCTTATAACTTATAGTTTTAATATGAATTTTATTCAAATTAATTTTAACTTATAATATTTATATGAATCTTGTTCATGTAAATAATATTTCAATCTTATTCAAGTATTTATCTCTCACATATTATATAGTTTTAATTTTAACTCATATTTATAATTACTATATACTATAAGGTATTAATATACATTTACTTTATATTATTCATATTAATATAATTAATACCTTTAATTCCTTTAAATAATTTGAACAATTCAAATTATCTTAAAAACAATTATTCCTTGTTTTATCCTTAGTCAACTAGCAAGGGGTCTTATGGACCTACAGATTAAAAGCTCCAATGATACGAGATTAATTAATTAAACTCTTTAATTAAATTAATCAACATTGATTAACTGCCGATCACTTCACTAAAGACCGATAGATGCACTCTTTGCACTACCAATATATTTTTGCATCCACGGATATAACCAGGCAACAGTAAGTTGACCATTCACTAATTGCTAGTAATTATATTTGGGTCAAATTACCCGTTTACCCCTGTAGTTACACCTAACTTCTTAAGTACCACTGATCCCTCTAATGAACAATTAGTTCTAGCCTGAATATAAACTAGATCCCTTTTTGGTCAGTAAGAGGGTGAGACACATCATTGTTCAAGACCTAGAATCAGCCTTTAAGGGAGCAATTCATCTACCTACCTTCAAAATGAGAATGAGTGAATTCCATCTTGTGTAACTATGTTTAGGGATGTATATGGGTTGGGTTAGAGGGATTTTTTGCACCAACCAGAAAATTCGGGTTAGTCGACTTGGCTACCTGAATGATTTAAATAGGGTCTCCAACCCCAACCCTTAAAATTTAGGTTTGTTGAGTTGAGTCGTCGACTTAGTTTTTTCTTTTCTTTTTATATTATATTTTTTATTAACTTAAAAATAATGTAAATTTGTATACAACACATACTAATAATTAAAATTTCATAAACTCAAATGTTGAATATCAAAATCTAAGATATCTATTACAAACTTCATACAAATGTCATAAAAATATATATGAGTTATAATATATATACTTTAATAATATTAGAAATTTGGGTTGGGTTAACCCAAATTCTTAAAAGTTTAACCTGAACCTAACCTAACACCCCCCCCCCCCCAAAAAAAAAAAAAAAAAAAAAACATACAATATTCAACCTAATCCAACCCAAAATTAAAACTAACCCAACCCAACTCTTATAATTTGGGTTGGATAGTCCAGGTTGTTTGGTTTGTTGGGTCATTTGAACACCCCTAGTTGTGTTTCCAACATCTGACTCAAACAAATCTCCAAAATGGTAGGCTTATTGAGTCAAAAAATCTAGCCACTCTCACCCATATAGATCAAATGATTGTCTCATAGGAAGGAGTTCACAACTCAATAAGGATTAAGATCAGGTTACCTATGGTCAACCTAGTGAAATGTAAATCTCTTCAAGTAATGGCGTTTTAAAGAGGGACTAATAATTTCGCAGTCCGGTCTTATATACTATTTGTATAGGATATCCCACTTACATGTCTCCATATGAATGATCAAGATCAGATCATATATAACATTTTACAACTATTGTAACAATTATAAAGTGGGCAGTATTTGTATTCTCACCAGGATTTCCGTAATGGATCGATTAAGCTTGCAAACCATTTGTTATTGACCTTGTTTAATAAATCCCTCTAGTTGGTGCATGTAGATGGTCTCCTCACGATTACCATTCAAAAAGGTAGTTTTGACGCCCATTTGTCATATCTCATAGTCATAATATATGGCAATTGATAAGAGAATCCAAATAGACTTAAGAATGACAACATGTGAGAAAGTTTCTTCGTAGTCCACTCTTTCAACCTAGGTATAACCCTTTGCCACTAGTCTCTCCTTAAAGATTTGCACCTTACCATCTACATTTCTTTTTCTCTTAGAGATCCATTTGCAACCTATAAGTTTTACCCCATCAGGTTTATCTACAAGATCCTAGACCAAATTGAAATACATAGACTCCATTTCGAGATCCATGACCTTAACCCATTCATCTCGGTCCACATCATTCATTGCCTATTTATAGGTCAATGGATCCTCAATATCACTATTTGATATGAAGGTTATGGATTTTGTTAAACCCATATAACGAGCAGATGGGTTGGAAACCTTCACACTACATTGAGGCATCCTCAACTCTTGAGGAGGATATACTTGACTAGATGAACCAATATCAACAAACCTTGTTGATGTACTAGCCTCTTCAACAAATCTGGTTGAAATTTCAGTAGTTTAACTGGAAAGCTCATTTAACACGATTTTACTGCGTGGTTTATGCTCCCTGATGTGGTCATGTTCTAAAAATATTGCATTTGTCGACAAAAATACTTTATTTTCTTTAGGATCATAGAAGTAGCCACCCCTCATTTCCTTGGGATAGCCTACAAATAGGCACAATTTTGAACATGGTTCCAATTTCTTTGGATTTGTCTCAAGCACATGTGTTGGATAACCCCAAATTTTGAAGGCGTTTCAAAAACACTTTTGGACGAAACCCAATTCAAAATATAAACTATAGTCATTACTGCATATCCCCAAAAAGAATCAGATAAATGAGCATAACTAATCATAGATCAAACCATGTTCAACAAGGTTCTATTTCTCCTCTTTGATACACTATTTTCCCGAGGTGTACCAGATGCTGAGAGTTGGGATGTGATTCCATGTTCTATTAAATAGTTCTGAAAAGTTAAATCCATATACTCTCCACATTGATTTGATTGAAGTGTTTTAATTGTTTTACCTAATGAATTCTCAACTTCAACCTTGTACTCCTTGAACTTTTCAAGTGCTTCAAACTTGTGTTGCATTAAGTGAACATACCCATACCTTGAATAGTCATCTATTAAAGAGATGAAATATTCATATCCTTCTCTTGCCTTAACATTCATAAGACCACAAAGATCTGAATGTATAAGTTCAAAGGGTTATTTGGCTCTATAACCTTTGTTTTTTTTTTTAAAAAAAGTTCCTTTTGTCATTTTGCCTTCAAGGCATTAAGGGTGATCGTCGGTTGGGCGGCGTCAGTTTTGGGAAAAAACCGTCGTCACCCACCGATAAACTGGCCTCCATCAGTCGGTTGCAAGCAGTTTTAGAATGGGCAAAGACATCAATCGGTCGACCACACTGGTGACCAATCGATTTTCAAAAGGAAGCTTTGTCGTAGTCATTAAGAAGAAGAAAAGTTCGTTTGTTGTGGCTTTTGACTCTGGGGAAGTGAAGGAAAACTTTGATTTGAAGAGAAATAAAGAAAAGACTAGAAAGTGAGGAAAAAATATAAGAAATGGAGAAGGAAAAGGGTGTTGGGGTTGATGCCCTAAAGTCTCGTGTCCTATAGTTTGTAAACAGTTTTTACGAACACTTGTGTTGTATAATATATGATATTTACTTCACATCTTGTTTTTGCTCAGTTGTTTGTTTTTACCAACCAATAAACATAAAATCCCTGATTATCTATATGTAACTTAAGCATGTATATGGTGACATACAAGTGGATCATGTCTTGATTGATAACCAAAATGGTCTGTAGTATATGGATACAGGAGGAACCTTATCTTGGTAATGCTACGGATGCAACCCATTTTGTGTAATGGTCACAACTGTTGTAAGATGGTCTGATCCTAATCATTCGTGTAGGGGACATAGGGGCGGGGATGTCCTATACAAAGAGTTTGTATAAGACCTGACCACAAAGAGTTAATGTCTCATTATATAACACCGTTCATGACATATGCTTCACTTCACTAGGATGACCATAGGTAACATGACTTCAATCCTGAGCGAGTTGGGAACTTCTGGCATTGAGGGCGGTCCTTTGATTTGTATGGGTGCGAGTGGCCAGGTCGCCAATTCAAACTTACCATTTTGGGGATTCGTCTGATTTGGGAGTTATGAACTCAGCTATACAAAATGGAATTCACTTCTTCCCCGGGGCAGGGCAAGTAGATAGATAGCTCCCTCAAGGGTTGATTCCAAAGCTTGAACGATGTGGCGCCACACACTTTCTCTTGGCCCATGAGATGTTCACACATAATTGGACTGTGTTGTATTGTTCACTAGAGGAATCAGTGGTACTTAAGGAGTGAGATGTAACTACAGGGGCAAAACGGTAAATTGGCCCAACTGTACTTACGAGCATCTGTGAAGGGTCATCGTACTCATGATTGGTTATATCCGATGGACACAGAAATATATTTGTGGTAAGAAGAGTTACTCTATTGATCTTTAGTGGAATGTTTGGCAATTAATGAATGGTAAATTTATTGGCTAAAGAGTTTAGTCAGCTATTCATGTACCGTTGGAGCTTCAAACCATAGGTCCATAAGATCCCCTAGGTAGCTTGGATAAAGTTGAGAATCAGTTTTTGGGTCAGTTTGAAATGTTCAAATTGACAAGAGTGAGTTCGATTATATATGATATAATTAAACTGGTTCACTATATATGATATAATTGGCTAAATGTATGAGATACACTATTTTGGAGGAAATTAGATATAAATATGATTTATATCAAGTGGAGGAGAAATTACTATAGTAGATATATGATATCAAACTATAGGGTAAGAATATAATATGATTATATTCATTTATAAATTAAATTGATTAATGATATGATAATTGCTCGAAAACCTCTCCTCGGTCGTGCGTTAGTGGGAGATTTAGTATTTGGTTATTGTAACTGAAGAGTAAAATGAAAATTTGTTTCATTTTGCAAGGGGTTTGAAAAAAATCACAATCTGTATGAAAACATTTCGGTCGCTTAGCTGAGAGCCTTTACGATAGAGCTTCATCGCTTAAAATGATTGCACACCCGCGTCTAAATGATCACACGCTTTTCTCTAAACGATCGCTTAGCTTCACTAAACAATCACCTAGTGAGTCGTGTTTTCTAAATGATCGTTTTCCTATTACTAGACGATTGCTTAGTAAAACCTACACGATCATGTAGCTTTTCTAAACAATAAGCATACTCGTTATATGATAGCCTTCTCTCCCACTTGCTTATCGTTTTACACGATCAACCTGCTCATCCTTCCTTTAACAAATTCAACAAAGACCACTCTTTATATTCTCATTCCGAGAATACCAAGGGCTTTAAATGGTGGTGTCATCCCCGCTCCTGCTTGCTTGTGCTTATTCGTATTTCTGCCGTTCATGTAGACAATTGTGCTGCCGTAGCCGACTCTTTGGTGGTCGATAAAGTTCGTAGAGGGTAGTTTCCACTGCATTGAGTTCGAAATTGAAGAGAGTTTTCAACTAGTATGTGAACTCAATCCCTTGTATTTTATTTATCAAAGCATGCTGTTAATTAGTGTAAATTGCATAACTATTTGATAGAATGTGTGTATGGTAATTTCGGTCACAATGAATCGGAAAAACCTGAACGCGTTCATGAATGCTCTTCGTTAAGAGTTCCTACAAACGGAACCATTGTCATGGAGCTACTGGTCGGAGTGTACGATTTTGGTAAATACTTCACTCCAAAAAGTAAAACTTGAAAGAAGAAAAATTTTGAAGATGAAGAGTAAAAGAAGAGAGTGAAGGAATAAGAAGGGATAGAAGGAAGAGGGGGATCGGACAAGGTGGGAAAAAAAGTAAAAAAGAAAATATACTTATTTAATTTTAATAGGTAATAAATTACCCACATCATTACCTAGGTAATGATGACCTATTACAAATTACCTACCAAAATAGTTTTTTTAAATATATTTTAGCAATTGAACTTCACCTGTCATTATGCACACCTGTCAATTTTTATATATACATATATTATATGATACTAAATTTAATATATAATCATTATTTAATAATTATCGGTCGGATTTGGTCATGATGCACTTCTGTTTCAAATCACTCGACTAATCGCTCGGTTTTTCAAAATGCAAATTGACTACCGATTGACCAGTCTTCAAAATCGATCGATCGACCTCAATTCGATTAGTTACGGTCATTCGACTTATTTTTTCTTTAATTTTTTTGCTCACCCCTAAAAGGCATGACTCATATACAAGTAAAGAGTTTTTTTCTAACTCGCTTAGAAGTCCACTCTTATCCAATCTCTCAATTATATTTAGATTTATGTGACCTAATCTTAGATGCCAAAGATGGGCATTTTCAATAAGAGAAACCTTTTGTCTTTTATGTTGAGTAGTTGTAGTTATGAACATTTCATTATTTAGAAGAACTTTAGATACTAATGACCTTAACACATATAAATTAATCTCTAAGTTTGCAAAACAAATACTAACACCATTTTTATAAATAAACACTTTATTTATATCAAAAGTAATAATATATGATTGTTCAAGCAAGTTCGTACAGAAATCAGGTTCCTTTTCAAATCAGGAACTGCATAAACATCTTTCAATAAAAGAAATGATTTCTAAAAGAGTAACTTCACATCTCCCACTACCACTGCTAAGATGACCTGCCCTGTTCCAACCTGCATAGTCATCTCGCCAATCCCAAGTTGTTGCCAGGAACTAATTTCTTGAAAAGAAGAACAAACATGATTAATAGCCTTTGAATCAATTATACAGGCTGAATCATCATTCTCCATTAAACAAGTTTCCAAAATTAATAAATCACATTTACCTTGGTTGGCCTTCTTCTTCTTCGTTAAATATTTGGGACAGTTCTATTTCTAGTATCCCTCGTGGTTGTAGTGGAAACAGTTTCCTTAAGCAACCTTGGCCTTCTTGCCCTCTGGGCTGTAGCAAGGTTAGCTTTATTTTCTTAACCTCTCTTCTTAGTGTCAGATGAAGAAGACATAGACTTGGTTCTAAAGGTCGAACCTTTGTGGAACTTCCTAGAGGAAGTGGCAACATTTACCTCTCCCTTATGTCCTTTGACTTTCATCAGGAACTCAAAAGTCTGTAGCTTAGTTAGGAGGGTGGTAAGGGTGTAGTCTAGCTTGTTCATAACATCATTACTATAAAATTGTAGGAAATACATTGAAGTGGACCATCATATTGAGAACATGTTCTCGCACTGAGGTCCCCTCTTGCATACGACCATGAAAATAAACTTTAACGCAACATGTTTGATCTGTGAGGATGGTTGTCCAAACATATCTCACAATGAATCCATAATCTCGCGTGTAGTGACCATGGATTCAAGTTTCTTTGTTAGGACTTCAGTTAAGCTGGCAAGAACATATGCTCTAGCCTTCTCATTTGCCTTCACCCACCTCTCATATGCATCTCGAACATTTCGAGTTACATTAGCAGGGGAATCTAGGGACACTTCAATAACAAGAAAAATCTTAGGTCATCAATAATGAGTATATTGAGGTTGATGCCCTAAATCTTGTGGTTTCGTAGTTTGTAATTTTATTTGTACAAACAGATTATTTATTTAATATAATAAGATGTTATTTTATTTGAAATTTAGTTTCATTAACTCAAAACCAATAAACTAAGATATAAGGTTACTTAATGTAGCTTAAACATGTATGTGGAAATAAACAGGTGGATCATGTTTAAGTAATAACCTAAATGGTTTGTAGTAGATGGATAAGGTTGGATACACTATCTAGGTGACACTACAAATATGATCTGCTTTGTAATTGTTACAATTGTTCTAAAGTGTTACAAATGATCTGATCCTAATCATTCATGTGGAGATATGTGAGAGAGGGTATCCTATACAAAGAGTTTGTATAATATTGAATCACAAAATGATTAGTCTTTCTTTATAACACCGTTACTAGAAAAGACTTACATTTCACTAGGATGACCATAGGTGACTTGACTGTAATCCTGAGTGAGTTGTGAACTTCTGCCTATAAAGGCGGTCCTTTGATCTACATGGATAAGAATGACCAATTTTGCCGTCTCAATATGGCTGCCATTTTGGGGATTCGTCCAAGTGGGGAGTTGGGAACATAGTTATACAAGAAGGAATTCACTTATTCCTTTTGTTAGGGTAAGTAGATAAATTACTCTTTTAAGGACTGATTCTGGATCTTGAACAATGAGGCGCCTCTCCCTCTCACTGGCCAGTTAAGGGTCTAGTTTTATTTGGACTATGACTAATTGTTCATTAAAGGGATCAATAGTACTTAAGAATTTAAATGTAACTATAGGGGTAAAATGGTAACTTTGACTCAGTTGTACTTACGAGCAATTTGTGAAGAGTTAACGTACTGTTGATTTGTTATATCCAATGGACACATAAATACATCTATAGTGTGAAGAGTGCAACTATTTGTCTTTAGTGAAGTGATCAGCAGTTAACGAATGTTTATTAATTTGATTAAAGAGTTTAATTAATTAATCTCGTATCATTGGAGCTTCTAATCTACAGGTCCATAAGGACCCCTTCTTAGCTCAATAAGGATTCGTGAGAATCAATTAATTTTTGATTAATTTGAATTATTCAAATTAAGTAGAGGGAATTAATTGTATGAGTTACAATTAATATAATGTATGTTGATACATTGTAATATAGAATTTAATAAGAGAAATAAATATTTGAATATGATTCAAATATTAGTCATATCAATGAGATTCATATAAAAACTATAGGTTAAAATTATATGGATATGATTCATATTAATACTATAAGTTATATGAGAGAAAATAAACAATAAGTTTTTTCCCACTTTAAGCGTACATTTCGAATGAGAAAGAGAGTAAATAGAAGAAGGAGGTTGAGGAATCAAAACATGGAAGATAATCTTAATGAGAACAATCAAAATCCATATATTCCTATCTTAGCACCAATGAAAAACGCATCCAATAATGCCAACACAGCCTTAGTCCACCTAATACTGTGTGCCCATGATCACAACAGACCCATAAGGGAGTACGTTTCACCAAATCTTTACAACTTCTCTCTAGGTATCATGTGACCGACTTTTAAAGGAGCCAGATTCGAAATGGAGCCTGTGATGCTTTAAATGATCTAAACCACTTCTCAGTTTGGAGGATTTCTTGGGAAAGATCCTCATATGCATTTAAGAGCTTTTAGAGATTTGTAATACATTTGTCATCCCAAACATTACTTATGAGGAATTGCAATTGTCACTCTTCCCCATCTCCTTCAAGGAAGAGGCTAGACAATGAGCCTACTCTCTAGAACCTGGTGAAATAACCACGTGGAAACAGATAGTGGAGAATTTTATGAAAAAGTATTTTCCTCCTACGAAGAATGCTAAGCTGTGAAGGGACATTAACTCTCATTGACGCATGGAACATATTCAAGAAGTTGGTAAGGAATTGCCCACATAATGGCATTCCTGACTATATACAAATAGAGATTTTCTATGATAGGTTAAACAAGAATTCACAACAAGCGGCAAAGGCAGCTGCAACAGGAACTAGGAAACTGTTAGACAAAACCTATGTTGAGGCAAAGGAAATTCTGGATAGAATCTTAAGAAATCGTGAGGATTAGAAAGATAATAACTTTGGCTCGAGATCAGGTAGAAAGCGAAGTGACCAAGGAGAAGTTGACAAGGAAATTGTGACCGCTCTACAAACTCAACTAGTTGCCATGATAAATTTTTTATAATCAATGATGATGAATCAAGTTAATACCAAAAGTAACGACCAAGTCAAGGCGATGAACCATATTACTGATACCAACTGCGTGGGAAGCAGCAAACCGCATAGTTATGATTTGTGCCTGCAAAACCCACAGTCTGTATGCTTCGTGAAGCATGATTCTTTTTCCAACACCTATAACCCAGGGTGGAAAAATCAACCCAACTTCGCTTGGGGCTAGAATCAGCCAACATAGCATAATAGATCAGGTGACCAACAGATAAATCAAGGTGGACCACCAGGATTCCACCAGAATTACCAACATCATCAATAGCAGCATCACCAACCAGTACAAGAACATCACCAATGCACACATGTGGCCAATTCATCATCATCCTTAATAGAAAACCTGCTAAAAAAATATATGCAGAAAAATAATGTTTTTTTTTGCAAAGTCAGGCTTCCTCAATCCATAGACTTGAAATACAAGTGGGCCAACTCGTTGGTGAGTTGAGGGCCAGACCGTATGGTTCCTTACCGAGTAATATGAAAAATCCACACAACACAAGAAAGGAGCAGTGTCATGTTGTGACATTACGAAGTGGTAAACCTCTAAATGACAAACCATATCTGCAAAAATTAACAGTAAGGAAATCAACCAACTAGACAAAAGTAATTTGTGAGCCACAGACCCTGGAACAATCAACAAACAAACCAACTTTAGATTCGAACAAGAATGACTCAACGCATAAGAAAACTAAGGAAAAAGAAGAAGGAGGGGAAGAGCAAGTCGATGGTTGCAGGAAATCTTCTGCAAATATCATAACCTCAGCACACGACCACAACCCCCTTTTCCTCAACAAATAAAGAAGAAAATGTTGAAACTCAGTTTCGTCACTTTCTTAACATCTTGAAGCAACTACATGTGAATATCCCTTTGGTTGAGGTGTTAGAGCAAATGCCTTCCTATGTAAAGTTTCTTAAAGACATTTTATCAAAGAAGCAAAGGTTGAACGAGTTTGAAACAGTGGCTCTAATGCAAGAAACTAATGCTTTCTTCAAGAGAGATATTCTTGAAAAACAAAATAATTTGGGAAGCTTCACAATCCATTGCTCTATTGGAGGGATTGACTTGGGTCACACCTTGTGTGACTTAGGAACTAGCATCAACTTAATGCCATTTTCGGTCTTCAAGAAATTGGAGATTGGAGCGACGAGATCTACAACAGTATCGCTCCAATTAGTGACATATCCATCACATATCCAGAAGGAAAAATAGAGGATATTTTGGTGAAAGTTGACAAGTTTATATTTCCCACTGATTTCATAATTCTAGATTATGAAAAGGACAGGTAAATGCCAATTATTCTTGGTAGGCCATTTTTATGCATAGGAAAATTCCTTATAGATGTTTACAAGGGAGAACTGACAATGAGGGTAAATGACCAGGAAGTCAAATTTGATGTATTTGATGCAATTAAATATCCCAATGAAGTGGAAACTTGTCAACAAATCGATGCACTGAAATTGAAACTTAAAAGAAATGAAGTTGAATCTTAATTTACTTGTGAAGAAGAATGTAAAGAAGACTTTGAGGAAGAACATGAAGACGGAGTTTTCAGTGCCATAACCGAAACAAAGAAGAAAGTTGAATCTTTAGACCTAAATAATAGAAATCTAAAGAAAACCAAGCAATTGCTTGAAGAACTGCAACACTGGAGTTGAAAACATTACTTGCACACCTGAAATATGCATTCTTGGGAGAGAAAAACACATTGCCAGTTATAATATATTCTTATTTGAATGTCTCTGATGAAGAATCATTATTGAAGGTGCTTAAATGCCACAACAAGGCCATTGAATGGACCTTGGTAGACATCAGAGGTATATGCCCCTTGTCAGGGTCATGCTTGTCCAGGGCGTGTTGCCCATAGCCGCATGTCCGCCTTTACCTCTTTTTACAATGTTTTCATCCTATATATTTCATTTACTAGTTAGTTTACTTTATATGTAATTTTCTTAGTGTATAACCACTAGCCCGTTTCCATATGCAAGGGTGCCAGATGTCTTTTTGTTCAGAATGAACTATGTGGGGGTATGACTTGTTGTTCTATCATCACATTCGAGAGTTATATGCTATAAAGTGTTGTTAACCCTTTTATTGCCTCTAGTTGTATGACTAATCCTCATTACTTAATCATGCTTTCAAATATTTGTGAAAACCTTTTGCCATCAACTATTCAAATTTGCAAGAAACACCCATTATGCCATCGACTATTTGAATTTGGATCAGCTGACTTGTTTAAGGGTGAGAACAAGTACCACACAATTGCCTTGAGACTCTTACAAGAGTGTGATTGTGACAGTTAGTATCAGAGGAAAGTTGACTTGTGAAGTTGAAAAGTTGCAATCATTCTGCTATGAAGCAGTTGGGCAAGTCCCATGTTGATCGCTTGGTCGAGATAGAAGAGAAAATGTTATATCTAATAGAAGTACCTGATCAGGTTCATTTCTTAGAAACTCGGATACAAGAAGTCTTTGACAAGGTCGATGAAATTGATGTGGTGGCTGGCCACTTGGATGGAATGCCCATCCAGGAATTATTAATAATTCCCTTTATGGAAGAGAGTGTCGAAGAACTAGACAGCTCATAGAATGCGATAATTTAGATGGTGACTGAGTTATCCGAAGAATTTCAAGCCACTCTCGATATTGTTTGGGCAGAAATTACAAACATTAGTGCAAGAGTTAACCTCACCATAAGAGCGGTGGAAAACCAAGCCCCAGCTGATAGTGCAGTCCAATTTAACAGGATAAAAGTACCCAAGTCTAAGCCCTTCTGTGGGGCTCGTGATGCGAAAATGCTAGAAAATTTTATCTTTGACATAGAGCAGTATTTCAGAGCTACGAACACATTACTGAAGAGTCAAAGATCACTTTGGTGACAATGCGTCTGGTAGAGGATGCCAAGTTATGGTGGAGGTCCTGTTTCATGGAGATCCAAGAAGGTCGATGCACCATCGACACATAGGAGAGACTAAAGCAGGAATCGGGTTCTTAGTTCTTCCTCGAAAATGTTGAAATTTTGGCAAGTGTAAGCTACGAGAATTGAAACATATTGGCACTATTAGGTACTTTGTGAAAAAAAAATTTCGGGATGATGTTGGACATACAAGATATGTCCAAAAAAGATAAAATTTTCTGTTTTGTCAAAGATTTGAAACCGTGGGTGAAAAAAAAAACTATATGAACAGAGAGTATAGGATCTCCCAGCCATATATGCAGCGACCAAATGATTGTTTGACTTACTTGATGAATCTCAAGAGATGAGGCAACACTCAAGATTTCTAACTAGAGGAAGTAAGAGCAACTACTCAAGCCCATCAAGAAATAGTAGGGGAGACAAAGATACTAGTGGGGATAGTAAACCACTTCAACATAAGACTGGAAATATGTGGCGGGGGCCAAATCAATAGAATGTTTACCACCCTCTATCTTGTTATATATGAAAGGGGCAACACAATGCAAGCGAATGTCTGAAACAAGCAGCCTTTAATGCCTTTCAAGCTTCATCAGCCTAAGACTTGAAAGGCAAATCTATTCATATAGAGAACAAGAATATGCAAGTAGAGAAAGATGAAACTCTATGAGTTGGGGTCCTAAGATTCTTAGCTGCCCTCCAGAGGAATATGGAAGAAACAAAGGAATCCTAAAAAGGTAGATTGATGTATATGAATGCTTGGGTCAACCATAGGTCGGCAAAGAGTACCATGGTCGACTCTGGAGCCACCCATAACTTTATGTCTGAAACTGAAACAGATGACTGAATCTCCATTGGGAAGGAGGCACAGGGAAAATGAAAGCAGTGAACTCTGCGACTTTTACTAGTACAGAAGTTGTAAAGATAACAGTCGTAAAGTTGAAGGATTGGAGTTCCATACCGATTTTGTGTTCATTAAAATTGATGACTTTGATGTGGTATTAGGGATAGAATTCTTGCTCGAACACAAGGTAATACCAATACCCCTCGCCAAATGCTTAATGATCATAGGGTATACGCCCACCATTTTGCATATTAGAAGCTGAATGGGGTAAAGATGATCTCAGCCGTCCAGTTGAAGAGGGACCTTACCCACGAGTCAATTGAAACCATGGAAGGGAAAGCCCCTCAAGACATTTTGTGCATCTTGGAAACGTGTCGCGTTGTCGAGTTACACAAGTCTCTACCTCCAAAGAGGAGGATTGATCAAGAGATTGTACATGGTAGATAGTCATTCATGTCACACATCGTAGACAGCCATTGTGTGAGTAAAAGTTCTGAAGCTCAAAACTTCACTAGAAGGGGGATATAGTCTTCCAGCTAGCTCATGCTTATGTAAGGAATGAACAAAGCACATGAATAGATGGAGGAATAGGAAGCTCAGATGTCGAGAGTTCCTACCAGGGGACAAAGTTCGAGTAAGATTATGTCTAGAATAGTTTCAATTACAAGGGAAAAGAGAATGTTACCTCGTGAGGAGCTATGAAGGACAGGTGGAAGTCATCGAAAAGGTTGGGAAAGCCTCTTATCGGGTACAATTACCGTCGTGGATGGAGATTCACTCTGTCATCCACGTAAGTAACTTGAAGCCCTATCACCTCAACCATGCTGATGAGTGATGTAGTGTTGTAACTTATCCACCTGCCACGACAAAGGGAATGATACAGGAAGAAGTCTATGAGATACTTGCTGGAAGAAGCAATAGAGTTAGAAGACCAGGACAAAGTTTTGAAGAGTTCCTTGAGAGGTGGAAAAGCCTCAAAGATAAAGAAGTCAGTTGGGAGCGCTCAGATAACCTCAAGGCAACTACTCAACAAATTACTGAGTTTGAGTAAAGTCGGTTGATGAGGACGTCAACCAATTGAGTAGGCAAGAATGTCACGACCATGCTTGTCCAAGACGTGTTGTCCATGGCCGCATGTCCGTCTCCACCTCTTTTTACCATGCTTTCGTCCTATGTATTTCATTTTGCTAGTTAATTTACTTTCTATGTAATTTTCTTAGTGTATGACCACTCGCCCGTTTCCATATGCAAGGGTGGCGGATGTCTTTTTGTACATAATGCATTATGTGGGGGTATGACTTGTTGTCCTATCTTCACATCCGAGATTTGTATGCTATAAAGCTTTATTGACCCTTTTATTGCTTTCTAGCTGTACGACTAATCTTCATTGCTCAATCATGCTTTCAAATGTTTGCGATATTAAACTAAATTAACCCTAATTCAATTTACAACTTTTTTTCTTAGCGAAATACAAGTTAAAATCGAATTGCATTACAAAAGGGTTCAATTTTGAGACATACTACAAGTTGGATAGCCATATCTTATAGCATGATTAATTGGGAATGATTGAATCTGGGCAATGCATGAGTTTGGTCAGAAAAAGTTGTTGAGTAATTTAATTAAAGAAGTTTAATTAATTATTCAAGTACCACTAGAGCTTCAATCTACAAGTCCATAAGGTCCTCTCTGTAGCTCAATAGGGATTATTGAGAATTATTTTTGAATTAATTTGAATTGTTCAAATTAATTCAAAAATAATTCTCAATAATTAATTAAGTGAATATGATGTAATATGATGTATTTGATACATTATATTAAATTAATTGAGTGAATATAAGTAATTTAAATTAATTATATGCGATAATTAATATGATGCATTTGATACATTATAATATGAAGTTTGTTTTGAGAGGAATTAAATATTTGGATATGATTCAAATATTAATTGGATGGATTATATTCATATAATTAAATTCAGTATAAATGTGATTTATATTAAATATCATAAATGATTGAGTGAATATAAACTATAGGTTATATTGTATTTGATACAATATAAAAACTATAGGTTATGATTTGATATAACATATATATATATATTATTAAATTAAATTAAATTAAATTTAACTTTTAAAATTAAAGGGAAGGAGTTACAACTTCCCTCCCCTTAATTCTCTAAAAAACGTGCAGAGAGAGAGTTACAGGATCTTAATCTTCTTTATTGTTTCTGAAGTAGAGTGTGTTCTGGTTTTTTCTCTCCCTGTGAAAAAATACATAGAAAAACTCTTTTCCCTCTCAAAATCATCTATCTATCTTCTAAACATCAAAGAAGTCCATAACTCTCTTTGTAATTCTCACTCCTAAAGAGAATACATGAGGCAAATTTGTGGTGGTTTCCATGTTGAGGTTTGTTTCTGTACGGAGAGTTCATGACCAATTGGGAGGAAATTCGTGAAGAATTAGTTTTTCAAGGGTAAGTGTTATTCTAACCTTAATTCCTCCTTTAGAGGCATGCTGTAAAATATTCTCTGTAATATTGCATAACTTAGGTTACTGTGTTTTAAGTATCTGTGAGAATTGAAAATTAGGACCGATCTTACTTCCGCTATGGACCTCACAATCCTTCATTTAAAACTGTGATTTACAGAGGGAAAAAAAAGAATCGAGAACTCACCCTTGAAGATATACGCCTTCTCAATTTCCTCTCCCAAATCACAACACGGTCACAAACAAACATTTTCCTGATCTCACAATCATAGCACCATGAACGAAGAATTCATAGCAACAAAGGAGACACCACCCCGAGGGCTTCCTCGTATCCTTTAGGATGAGAATCCTAGCAGAGTTGTGGGCTCGATCTTGATTAATATAGGGAAGAGAAAAGGTTTTTTATTGTTTAGATACAATTCTTCACACACTGGGAAGAGAGCAAAGATGATCGAGAGGATGAAGATGAACAAAACTGTTCACTCCGACAATTTCTCTGTGCTTCATGTTATGGAGAGATTAAAGGGGGATAGGGTGGTTATAAAAAGAACTCCCTCTCCATTATTTAAAATTCTAAACAAAATCATATTTCATAATTTTGAATTTTGAATATATATAATAACCACCATATTATATATTAATAAAACTATATGTTATATCACATATAACTATAATCTATAGTCAATATTATATCACATATAATATAACCTATAGTTTATTAATCTTTTATATAGCATATGATATTAATATGAATCTTATTCATATTAATTTTAACCTAGAGATTTTATATAATCGTATTCATATAATTAATATTTGAATCATATTCAAATATTTATTTCTCTCATTAAAACTTTATATTAAAATATATCATATGCATTATATTAATTATATCTAATATAATTAATTATCTTTAATTAATTTGAACAATTCAAATTAATTCAAAATTTTGATTCTCAATAATCCTAATTGAGCTAACGCGGGGACCTTATGGACCTATAGATTGAAGCTCGATGGTATTTGATTAATTAATTAAATTCTTTAATTAAATTAATCAAACTTCATTAACTGCCAGTCACTCCAGAAAAGATCAACAGCTTTACTCTTCGCACTATAGATATATTTTTGTGCCCATTGGATATAACCAATCAACAATGCGCTGATCTTTCACAAATTGCTCGTAAGTTACATCTAACTCCTTAAGTGTCATTGATCCTTCTAATGAACAATTAATCATAGTCCCACTAAAATTAGACCCCTCTTTGACCAGTGACAAAAAGAATGAGTTGCACAAAGAAGTTTTGGGTGAAGGGAGTAGGGTGCCCAAAAACCCTACTCAAGAGAAAGGAAAGGAATTTGATGAAAAAGAAAAACGAAAGGTAGAAGAATAGCCAAAGTTGCACTTAGAATTGGGATTTTTCCTTACTAATGGGACTTTGCCTGCATTTTTCATTGATGTGATTGACGTTCTTAGGTCGCAGAAGTACTGTGAAGGCCACACATCAATCAGACCATGCGTAGCAGTCACTTTCTATGCTAGCAACTTTAATCGCACAATGGATTATGCGAAAATCAATTGTGTGAGGGTCCACTTGGATGCAAAAATGATTAATGAATTATATGACCTGCCCAATAACCCTAATGTTGAAGGGAACCATATAATCCACAACCCCATGGAAGAAGAGTTGCAACACGCGTTGGAGATGGTGGCCAAGCCTGAGGCTGAATGGCATTCATCACATACAGGTTACTTGTCCTTAACCCCACATTGCCTCACACCTGGAGCCAATATATGGCTTTATTTCATCAAAAGAAAGCTGACGCCCAACACCACGATAATTTAAACCCGAGAGATAGGGTGATGACCATATATTGCATAATGCAACACATCTTCTGTTGGGTTGTATGTCCTAAAACTCATAGTTTGTAAAGTTAAACATTTTCTATTATCAATAAATATGTTATTCATTATTTCTTCAATAAAATTGTTATTGAATTTTGTAAATTGCACTTGTAAAGACTAAATCCAATAAGCTAAGATCCATGGATATTATATGTATACTTTAACTTTATGTTGAGACATAAAGATGAATCAAGTTTGAGTAAATAGCCAAAACGGTCTATAGTATACGAATAAAGTGGGTGCCTTATTCTGTTAACACTATCGGATGCGACCTACTCTGTAGTTGTTACAATTTGTTATAAAGTGCTACAAATGAAGTGATCCTGATTTTTTCATGTACTGACATGAGGAGTGGAAGTGTCCTATACAATGAGTTTGCGTAAGATCGGACCAAGAAAAAAGTCACTCTTACTATATAACGCTATTTACTGTTTAAGACTGACTATTTCGCTTAGATGACCTGGGTAACTCGATCTTAATCCTGAGCTAACTATGGACTCTTGTTTATTGGAGATTATCCTTAGATATACATAGGTGAGGGTTGGCTCAACAGTACTAGCTCAATAAGCCTCCCATTTTAGGGGTAAGACCGAGTAAATAGCTAGGGACATAAGGTGCAAGATGGAATTCATGCCTACCCGATTAAGGGATAGGAAAAAGGTTGTTCTCTTAAGTGCTGAATCCAAGTCTTAAACAAGGGGTCCTACCCTCTTATTGGCCTGAGAGGGATCTGATTTAGTGATTGGATTACAAACCAATTGTTCAATAGAGGATCAGTGGAACTTAAGGAGCAAGATGTAATTTCAGAGGTAGAACAACATATTGACCTGACCGTTATTACGAACAACCTATGAAAGGTCGACTTACTGATTATGGTTAAATCAAATGGATACAAATATATCTACAGTGAGAAGAATGCAACTATCGAGCGATAGTGGTGTGACTCGGTAGTTAACGAATATTGATTAATTCGGTCTAAAGAGTTTTAGCCAATTAATCTCAAATCGTTGGAGCTCATGATCTGTAGGTCCATAAGGTCCCTCTACTAGATCGTAAAACATGAAGACCTTGAATTGGTAAATTGAGTGAATTTGAAATGATTACAATTTGAAGTGTTCAAATTGAATTGTTCAAATTGAATTTAGGGTTTTCAATTTGAATTGTTCAAATTGCAATTAGTGTTTGAATAGTTATATTCGATATAATTAAATGTTTAATTTAGCAAAATTAAACGAAATATGAGAGTTTATAATATTTAAATATCAATTACATAAATAAGATTCATGTTCAAAATTAGGTGTGTGATTAATTTAATATTTGATATTAAATTATTATTTAATTAACTAAATTTATTTAATTAATTAAAATCAAATTAATTTTCATTTTTATTAAATTTCAAAAATTGAATTTTGTTTTTTTTAATTTAGTTAATTTTGAATTAATTAAAATTAGAAATAAAAAATAGAACTTAAGGTTGATAGTGGAGATTTCCAAATTTTTGAAATATTGATGTGTTTTCATAATACACTACCATCTAGCCCACTAAACTTATCCAATTAAAGTGTTCTATCAGTGCTTGCATGGTTTTGATGAACAAAACTCTCAATTTTAAGAAATTGAGGGGTGAGTTACAAAATTTTGAGAAAATTTATGAAATTCTCTCGCACATAAACCCTCACAAAATCCCTTCACAATTCACTTCAATCTTGAGTTCCACCACTCAAATTCAAGGTTGAGAATAGTAGAGATGATCTCTCGGTGGTTCACTGAAGATTTGAAGCTGAGAATTTGTGAGGAACAACTTGGAGTGGAGGAATTCAACATAGGTATGATGTTCTTGAAACCCTCTGTTCGCACGAGATTTAAAGAGAAATTTATTTCGTGGAACTTGAACTTTGTATTTGTATTAATTTTGTGGAAAGTGAGTACAATCTCTAATACATAGTATTTTGATGCTTTCAAAATAAATTATAATCTTTAAGCTAGTTGATCTTCTTGAACGATCGACCTTTGGGCTTGTTGATCTTCTTGGGTGATCGGCCTTTGGTTTGCATCGACCTTTAGGCTTGTTGATCTTCTTGGACGATCGACTTTTGGGCTTGATGATCTTCTTAGACGATCGGCCTTTAGGCTTGTTAATCTTCTTGGATGATCAGCCTTTGGGCTTGTTGATCTCCTTGGACGATCGGCCTTTGGGCTTGTTGATCTTCTTGGACGATCAGCCTTTGGGCTTGTTGATCTTCATGGAAGAATGGCCTTTGGGTTTGTTGATTTTCTTGGATGATTGGCCTTCTGGCTTGTTGATCTTCTTGGATTATCGGCCTTCGGGCTTGTTGATCTTTCTGAAGGATTTAGTGTTTGCACGAGGCTTCTGGAGAAACTTTTTACGTGGAGTTGAACTTGAGTTGGTGTTGATGTTAAGGTTGGTTTGATGCGATGTGGTTCGATCTCTAATACTTGATCCCCTGATTCTCTCTCAGTCAAATGCGTACATTTGATTTAAGGAAGCAAAGCGCGTGATGATCTTGGAGTTGAAGTCTTGGAAGAATACTTGTATCTCCAAAGGACTTCAGTCTTTAAAGGTTTTCTATCTTCTAGGAGTGCAGCTTCAGAAGTCTTGGGAGTCTTCTACTTGTTGATAAATTCTCTTTGGACTCTCTGAATGTAGAATTGCTTGCATCTTTAAAGGACTTCAGTCTTCAAAGTGTTTGTATCTTCAAAGGACTTCAGTATTTAGAATGCTTGCATCTTCAAAGGATTTCAATATTCAGGATGCTTTATCTTCGAAGGACTTCAGTCTTTAGGTGTGATCAGCTTCAGGAGTCAAGGAGTCTTCTGATTGTAGAGAATTCCCTATAAGCTCTCTAGAGTATAGAATTGTTGACCCCTCCAAATGAGAGGAGAATTGTTGACCCCTCCAAATGAGAGGAGCTTCTCTATTTATAGAGTTCACAGGTGGGCTTCGTGGGCTTGGGCTTGGTTGGTCCATGTTCTTGGCCTTTGGGCCCAATAAGTTGGATTTGGGCTTGATTTGACATTTGGGTCAAATTCAGCCCCTTTTTTTGGTTTAGTTGGACTCTAACCCAAATAATAATATCAAATTGGGTCAAATTAATCTTATAGGATTCAACGGTCATGATGAAACCACGTGGCATCATTGGAATTTATCTTCAACTTCAATTTGGGACACATGGCGACTTCTAATTAGTTCAAAATTCAATTATTTGGAATTTTGTCATTAATTTAATAAATGACGTGGTAGTTTGTGATTGGTCCAAAATTTCTCGTTCAACAAATGTCCTCTTTCGAGATTTATGCACATATATGGTTGGATGAATCTCGAAAAATATAAAGTTGGAATCAAAACCCAAATATATCTGTTCTTGAATTTGACCTCAATTGATGTGTCTGTCAAACTATGAATTTAGTACATGAGTTTAACTTGAATTTGGGATAAATTTTGGAATATTGCCAAATTTATGAAAAAATTTGAGCTTTGTCCCAATTTAATTTGATTTGGATTTAAGATAAAATTTGGGATATGCCCACATTTTAATAAAAGATCAATTGAGATTTTTTTATTCGCAATTTATTTTGATTGAAGATAAAAAAACTCCATAGGATACTTGAATTTGGAATATGGCCAAATTTTAATTTGGGAAATTTGGCATGAATTTTAGATCTTTCTCACAACTTGATTTGGAAATAGAGATAAATAACCTAGATTGAGATGAATTTGATATAAAATTTGGAAGATGCCCAAATTTTAATTTGAAAATTTATCCTTAATAATTTGGCTTGATAAAAGTATGGTGATTTGGTGATTTAAATTTGGGATAAAATTTGGAATATACCCAAATTTTAATTTGCGATTTTATTTACAATTTAATCTCAATGTTGAACAATTTGATTTTGAATAAAATTTGGAATATGTAATCTTAGTTGAAGATAAATTTAAGGACAAAATCTAATAAAATCAAATTAGATAGAGAATTTGTTTAATTTAGTTTTTTTTAAAAAAATTGAAATTGGGATAGAATCAAATTAGGAAATCTAATAAAAAATCTAATACTTTGAATCAAATCTTTATTTGATTTGGATTTCCTATTTATTATGGAACCTAAAAAACTTTATAAATAAGACCCTAAACCCCTCCATTGTCCTCATCTTCTCCTCATCTTTTACACTTTCCTTTCTTTCACTTTTCTCTTCTTCTTCCAATGTATTCTTTTTTTTTTTTTTTAATCTCTTCTTTCTTTCTTTCTTTTTTTTCACCAATTTTTTCTTCTTCTTTTATTCTTTCAATTTTCTTTCCTTTTTTTTTTTTTCATTCTTCTTTCTTTCTTTCTTTCTTTCTTTTTTGTTTTCTTTTCCTCTTTTTTCCTTTCTTTTGATCTTTTCTTTTTTGTTTCCTTTCTTTTTTTATTTAACTTCATTTTTTTCTCCCAAACGAAGCCGCACTTGAATTTCGGAGATGAAGCGAAGCCGCACTTGACTTTTGGAGATGAAGCAAAGCCGCACTTGACTTTTGGAGATGAAGCGAAGCTGCATTTGACTTGTAGAGATGAAGCGAAGTCGCACTTGACTTGTGGAGAGGAAGCGAAGCCGTGCCAGACTTGTGGAGATGAAGCATAGCCACACTTGACTTATGGAGATGAAGCGAAGCCGCACCAGACTTATGGAGATGAAGCGAAGCCACGCCAGACTTGTGGAGATGAAGTGAGCCACGCCAGACTTTGAGGGATGAAGCGAGCCACACCAGACTTTGGAGATGAAGGGAGTCACGCTAGACATTGGAGATGAAGCGAGCCACGCCAGACTTTGGAGATGAAGTGAGTCACGACAGACTTTGGAGATGAAGCGAGCCACGCCAAACTTTGGAGATGAAATGAAGCCGCACCATGACTTTGGAGATATCAGTTTGGAGATGAAGCGAAGCCACACCACGACTTTGAAAATGAAGTGAACCACACCAGACTTTGGAGATATCAGTTTGGAGATGAAGCGAAGCCACGCCACGACTTTGAAAATGAAGTGAACCACACCAGACTTTGGAGACGAAGCGAAGTTGCATCATGATTTTGGAGATGAAGTGAAGCCGCGCCATCAGTTTGGAGATGAAGCGAAGCCACGCCATGAATTTAAAGATGAAGAAAACCACGCCAAACTTTGGAGATGAAGGAAAGCCATGTCATGATTTTTTTTACGGAGTCATGCACATCGACCATGAACTTGAAGATGAAGTGGAGCCATGCACACTGACCATGAACTTAAAGATGGAGTGGAGCCATGCACACCGACCTTGAAATTAAAGATGGAAGTGGGGCCATGCACGCCGATCTTGAACTCGAAGATGGAGTAGCATCGATGGAGCCTCTGAACTTGAAGATGGAGAAGCATCGATGAGACCTTCACGTTTGAGTTTGACAAAGCATTGACAAATCTTCCACATTTGAGTTTGGCAAAGCATTGGCGAATCATCTGCACCTGAGCTTGAAGAATCGACGAATCCTCTACATTTGATCTTGAAACATCAGCGAATCCTCTGCACTTGAGTTTGACGAAGCATCGATGAATCTTCGTATTGAGCTCGACTTTGCGACTTTGAGCATGAAGATGGCATTACAAAGCCTCCAGACTTCAGCATGAAGATGAAGCATCGATGAAACCTCTAAACTTGAAGATGGAAGAGCATTAGTGAAGCCTCTAAACTTGAAGATTGAGGAGCATCGACAAAACCTCTGAACTTGAAGATAGAGGAGCATTCAAGTTTGATTTTGAAGAGGAAACGAAGTGCATTCCAAGTGTGTGTCTTTTATTTACTGTGCTAGCTCCTTACGAGGGATGAAAATCTTCAATCCATTGTGTTGCCCCTAATAGGGATGAACATCTTCAATCTGGAGTGTTATTCTTTAGCGGGGATGATCAACATCAATCTTGTAGTATCATACTTAGATGGTTGTGGTAACCTTTCTGATTGACTAAACTTAAATTTCTTTAAGTTGTCTTTGTACCCTTAAAGAAAGGGATCAAATCATGATGTAGTTCAAGTTCTTTTTACTGGACTGAACTTGAAGTTTCTTTTAAGTTGCCTATGCACCTCATAATGATAGGGATCAAGTCAGAACGTTGTTTAAAAAGATTTTTTTTTTAATGTGCTACTGAACTTAAATTTCTCTAAGTTGCTTAGGTACCCTTTATAATGACAGGGATCAAGTCGTAAAGTAGTTCGTACAAAGATTTTTTTTTTTGGGGGTCGTTCACATTTTAAGCTCATGCGGGCTAGAAGCATCATGTAGTTTAGGCTCTTGCGATGAGGAGCTTCTTCATTTAAACTTCAGAAGCTCTTATTTCATTATGGTTTTGATAATCCTCTTCATTTGTAGGATTCATCAATATGATGGGTTTTGGCTTCACTATCAAGGAACCTTCTATACTTATGTCAACAGAAAATTTCCTCTTCATGCGTGAAGGGACACGACTGTGAATCTTTTCGTCGTTGTTTTCTTCATGGAATGACGTCGTCGCCTTCAAGATTTTCATCCTTCTTTTATGTTGATCGCTTGTTGTCTTAAGACGATTAAAAGCAGATGCTGAAGGTTGATCTTTCTTTGATGTGGATATACTTAGCCTTTTGAAGGCCAAAGTTTGAGTAGAAGTAGTTGTTAGACATTGGTCTTCTTCTCCTACAGTGGCCATACTCAATCTTTGAAAGACTGAAGATCGAGCACTTGAAGGCTTAATATGATCGAAGACAGAAGTTCTTTGCTTCATTTCTTCTGAGTCGTTGACTTCTTCGACAGTTATATGATTGTTGTTGACTTCCACTATGCCGATAGTGTGACATGCAATAACTTTTGATACTTTCTTTGGATGATTATTGAGAAAGCTTATTGAGAGAAATTCTGCCAAAGTAGCTGGCCGTCGGAATTGAGGAAAGTTCTTGTCTTCTTTCAAAGAAGGCTTAGGCTTCCGCGTCATATTTTTGCCTTTCTTTTTATGAGTCTTGTTCCTTCTTCTATAGCTTCATTAGGAACGTGACTTTTTTTGGGTGGAGTTTGGCTGTCTTCTTTATCGACGAGTCACAACTATCCATCCTTCGTTGTCATCTCCAACGAGTTCATCTTTCTTTTTGGAATTTGCTATTTGAATCTCTTGCTGAAACCAAACAACTATAGGCTTGAAGGCTCCGAACTAGATTAGGCTTTGTCTTTGTGCATGGGACACAGGCAATGTTGGAACCTTGAAGTTGTCGCTACTGTAGCGTGATTTGTTTGAGCTATTTCATCCAAATCTAACTCAATCTTCTTTTCACGAGCCAACTTCAGAATTCATTCCTTCAGCACGAAGCATCTTTCAACTAGGTGACTAATGACTCGATGATACTTGCATTAGTTAGGATCATCTACTTTTCCTACTTGTTCTGGCTGCTTGCATTCCGACAGTTGAATAAGTTGCTTCTCTAGCAGTTGCTCCAACATATCTGCCACATTAGAGTCAGGGAATGGATAAATCTTCTCTTGTCTTTCTTTAAGAGTTGGACGACACTTCTCGCCCTCATTGTACCTTCTTTCAAATTTTGTTTGTTTTCCTTTGGAGGAAAATTGTTGCAGGGTCACATGAACGACCATAGATTCTTTTGTGGCACTATCCACGATCTTTTCAGTGCCCTTGGGTTCATTCTTGTATTTTCTCCATTCCGGGACTAGGAAATCTTTAGTTCCCCATTGGCGATGCTCAGCTTCATATCATGAGCGCGTTTTGCCAACTCCTCAAATGTATGAGGTTTTATCCCTTGTAGGATGTACATAAGCTCCAATGCATGCCTTGAGTGACATCTCCACTGTAGATAATTCAGTGAGTCTATCTTTGCAATCAAGACTCAATGCTCTCCATCAGTTGATGTAATCGATGACTGTCTCTCCCTTCCACTGTTTGGTGTTCGTCAACTCCATCATGCTAACAGTGCGCTTTGTACTGTAGAAGCAGTTTAGGAACTCCCTTTCTAGTTGTTCCTAACTGTCAGTCACTTCTGGCTGCAAATCAGTATACCGTTGGCATGAAATTTAATCTAAGCTACAAGTCCATGTTCTTGTTACCAGTTCCTCATCAACGGCGACATAAACTTGTTAGCATGAAATTTAATCTAAGCTATTAGTCCATGTTCCCGTTACCAGTTCCCCAGCAACGGTGCCATAAACTAGTTACGCAAGATAATGAATGTGTTTAAAGAATGAAATGCGATGATGCCATACAACGCTTAAGATGCAATGATTCTAAATAGGCATATGGATTGTGATGAATGATGGATCATACAAGCTCATGTTACCATAAACTCAATGACTTAGAATGGGAATGGAATGTGGATGCTGTGTTATGCTTATTCAGACATAATCTATGTGATAATACTTCTAGATATGCGTTATTTATGAGAATCTTGTAGTATACTATGCGTTGTCACAAGTTTCCTTGCGTTGAAACTGAGTATAATTTAACCGCAAGTTTCTCGGTGTGATCTGAGGTCGAACACAGGGATTGTTTTAGGTTAATTGCATTATATTTGAGGTCCTATTCTTGCTGTGTTTCATTACCTGGAGGTTGCGTTAATTTAGAATTCAAGTCTTGAGGAGCTTCACCTTTTATAGGTGAACTTACTTCTGAACTGGTACTTTTTCCACTACTGGTTGATTGGTCACCATCAACAGTTAAATCTACTAGTTTTGTTATAGCATCTGGTACTGATGACATAGGGGCTGTTGTTTAACCACTCCTCAATGTCACTGCATGACCTTGCTCTTTGCCTCGTGGTCCCGATGCTCTTGAGCTGCTAGGCAGTGTACTAGGCGTTTTATTTTTCCACTCAATTGCAAGCTGTTCAATTTGCTCTTCCAAACCTCTAAGGGAGTCAGCTTGCGATCGTTTAATTGCCTCGCTCGTTTCAATATAATGCTTCAGTGAAGTCTCCAGAGACGAGGTACTGCAAGAGGTATCATATAAGAACGGTTGGTCATAGGGTGGTGTACTTTGAGAGTTACTTGGGCTACAGTCTGGATTATTGAAGACCGGAGGGTTGCCTTGATCCCCTTGATAACTATTATGATGGAAACTATGGCTCCCCTGGTTGTGATTCCCAGGGTTCTAGATGTTGCCAAATGACTCATTATAGACAGCCTGTTGATTCCACGGGCAGACTTCTGCTGGATGCCCTCCCCACATTGAACGCAATTCATTGCGGCCACATGCGTCAATGCATTAACTTGCACTAAACCTTGAGAGAGATTTCTCTGTTGATTAGCCACCGTCTGAAGGAGAGAGGTCATCGTGGTCTTTTGATCTACCAGTGTGCTCATTGTATCAGTTGACACATCAGCACTTTCTACTCTTTCTTGCTCTAGACCACTTTCCTTAAACCCGGTATCAATCCACTCATCAAAATGTCGCGAGATGCGATCTAATATGCTTTTGGCTTCCATATATAATCTGTCAATTAATCCTCCTGCTGTGGAGGCATCGGCAACTGCTTGCGTTGATTGATCTAAGCCATTGTAAAATGTCTCCATTAGAATGCTATCGGGAATCCCGATATGCGGACAACTCTTCACTAATTGTTTGAAACGCATCCAGGCGGTACTCAAAGTTTCATAACCCTTTTGCTCAAAATTCAACACATCCCTCCGTTTCCTTGCATTGACGGCTGGAGGGAAGAATCTATTCATGAACCTATCAACCAACTGTCTTCATGCTTTAATCTCATCCGGCTCTAACGATTGAGTCCACCTCTTCGCTTCGTCCCGCAGTGTGTACGGGAAAAGATATAACCTAAGTCTTTCTTGAGTCATACCAGGCATGGAGAATCCGCTGCACATGTCTACAATGTTCGTCAAATGCGTATGTGGGGCTTCTCCTTGTACTCCTCCGAACTGCCCCACATTTTGAATCATCTGCAGTATAATCGGTCTGATTTCAAAGCTTACATTCTCCTCAACCGTTGATCTTGAGATTCCTGGTGAGAAGTTGTAGAAATCCGGTGCTGCATAATCTCTCATTGGGACATTGCGGTTAGCAACAAGGAATATGGAATCTTGTGCTGGCCAATTTTCCCTTTGATTCCCTGCGGGTGCCTCGTTATGATTAGCCATGCTTCTTCACCGCTTGATTTGGCCCTGATGTGCTTTTACGCGAATAATACACTTGATCTCTGGGTCCGCTTAGAATTTCTGGATTACTCCAATATGCATAAGCCGTCAGACTACTCTCCGCGTTGATCAGCCAGTACAAAGAGATCTGTCCTGCAAAATACCACAAACATACTCAACACTAAACCATTAACCAATCCTCGACAACGGCGCCATAAACTTGTTGCGCAAAAGAATGAATGTGTATAAAGAATGAAATGCGATGATGCCATACAACACTTAAGATGCGGTGATTCTAAATAGGCATATGGATTGTGATGAATGATCGATCATACAAGCTCATGTTACCATAAACTCAATGACTTGGAATAGGAATGGAATGTGGATGCTGTGTTATGCTTATTCAGACACACTCTATGTGATACTACTTTTAGATATGCATTATTTATGAGAATCTTGTAGTATTCTATGCGTTGTCACAAGTTTCCTTGCGTTAAAACCAAGTATAATTTCACCGCAAGTTTCTCGGTGTGATCTGAGGTCGAACATAGGGATTGTCTTAGGTTAATTTCATTATATTTGTGGTATATGCGATTGGGGGTTTTTCAATTTATAAAAAGGTTGTGTGTACAGGTATTTAAAAATGCAGTAAAGTAAATTATGTAATAAAGTAAAGATAAGCGATAAAAATGCGACAATAAAGTAAATTGCAATAAAAGTAAAGTGCGATAAAGTAAACCTAAGCTATGATGATATAAGATACAGGTTACATAATACAAGATACCGAGGTTGAGACTGATTGTGAAGAATATACAAAGATCGTGTTATGCGGTGGCAAGGCTTATGTGCGAAACAGAATGAGAAAGGATAGTTAATATAAACATCGCAAGTTTCTTAATTGCATTGAAGATATAAGAGTGATTCTGCTTTCCCTTGGCGTACACCTCTCGGTGATCGACCGCATTTCCCACATCTCTGTAGTGAAACAGGGACGAACGTATTGAACGCAAGGTTGCTTCCATCTCTGGAAGTGCTTTTTGCTTTAGTTAATGCATTCTTCTAACCTTCTCTCGACAAATCAAAATGGCATCTTCACTTTTGCTCTCACAGGTGAAGATGCCGTCTAGCATGCTTTAGCTAAACATCTTTATTTCTTTAGCACAAATTAAGTTACTTGTTTAATTCATATTAATCACCAAGGGATTAATAAAACATCATGTAGAAAGTGATTAATGGAGGAATGGAAATAGACAGAAATGTGGAAATGAGAATGATCATGACAATTAATTATAAAATCAAGCGTCTGATACATGGTTGTGAATGATTTAGACTAAAAAGATGAAATACAATTGATGAATAAGAGTTAGAAATAGATACAGAAGAGTGCCAATGTCTTGACACCGATCTAGATGGAGAGATTGCTTGCCCGCGTAAATGGAGTGAATGGAAGAATGAGCTTCCCTCTCAGGCTTGCTCAACCGATAAAGTCGATCTAGGTACAAAGCTCCACGGCGGGGATTTGGAATGATTCGCCCTGAGACTCACCTCTCGGCCTTGTCTCTTTTCTTCTCGGATCTTCTCCGATCGGCACTCAGATCAGCCTCTCTCTCAATAGCCTCGTATCAATTATCTCCAGTACAAGTATATTTTTCAGTGAATTCTTTGAGGGTATTTATAGATGAAAGCTTTGACTCTCTGACTTGTGTGGTCCCCACTTTATTGTTATGGAAATTCTAAAAATGGTAGAATAAATATTCCTTTTGTTATGCAATCAGTCCGTTGAAAATGCACAACGATTAGTTGTACACGTGTCAAAATCCTCCGCGATTGCGTTTCTCATTTGCATCTTTTGATCGTGTGCTCGCATGCGCTATTATTTTTATTACCGCATGCGGTTGAAGTTCAGCTCCGGATCGATTGTCGCATGCACCGCCATTGTGTTGATCGTCTATTCATTCTTGAATGATGGGTGCAATGCAACTTAGATGAGTTAATCTTTTTCTCTTGAGTGCATACGGTGACTGGATTTCCTGCAAAACAGACTTGAAATATTCTTTTCTACCATCTTGATGGTGTTAATGGGTGTATTGACGAAAATTTATAATTATTGTATTTCTCAGTTAATTTCTCTACAATTGACGTAACTTTCCTCTCTTTTGGCCGCAATATCTAAATACGACAACATAAATAACTTGTATTTCTACAAGTTATCATATACCAATTGAAATCATTTCCTTTCAATGTACGGACGAACTGCTTGAGTAGATGGTCTCCTTTGGTTCTTGCATTTTCACAGGTCTCAATGAAGTGTGCAACATGTTGTTTTGGATTGCTTTTTCCATCAAACTGCTGGAACTTTGGAGGTTGATTCCCAGCTGGCATTTTTAGGTTGTCAATTCTCTTGGTGTATGGCTTGGAGTACATAAAGAAGGACTGTGATGGTCTTCCGTATTGAACCTGTATGGAGTTTGTAATCATATCCTGCAGCTGTTGAATTAACAGGGTGGCAACAGAGGTAGATTGTTGCGGCTGGTCTTCCTGTAAGACAGTCTTTCCTTTGTCATTACCTTTTGTAGTTGAAGATTGACTCAACTCAGCAGTTTCTCGAGCCTGTATTTGATCTCTTAAAGCAGCGATTTCATGATCTCACTCTTCAATAGCTTTCGTTAGGAAATTTATCTTCCTTTCCATCTCTGTCATGGTTGACTCAGCCGTTACGTCAGTCACCATGACATATACTACATCAAACTACGATTCTTTATCTGATGGATCAGTAGCAGAAACATAGCCATCGAATAAGGGATTTTCTCTAATAATCCCGCCTTTAGTAGATTTAATTAGTTTTTCCGTGATGACAGAGCTTATGTATGTATCGCTTGTGATGGTAGCTTTGGATACAACTTTCTTTGGTGCCATTTGTAGGTTTATTGACTTGAATGAAAAGAGAAAGATGAAAGGTAGAGAGGTCCCACTGGGTGTGCCAATTTGTTCGCACGAGATTTAAAGAAAAATTTATTTCGTGGAACTTGAACTTTGTATTTGTAATAATTTTGTGGAAAATGAGTATAATCTCTAATACATAGTATTTTGATGCTTTCAAAATAAATTATAATCTTTAAGCTGGTTGATCTTCTTGGGTGATCGACCTTTGGCTTGTTGATCTCCTTGGATGATCGGCCTTTGGGCTTGTTGATCTTCTTAGACGATCGACTTTTAGGCTTGATGATCTTCTTGGACGATCAACTTTTAGGCTTGTTGATCTTGTTGGATGATCAGCCTTTGGGATTGTTGATCTTCTTGTACGATCGGCCTTTGGGCTTGTTGATCTTCTTGGACGATCAGCCTTCAGGCTTGTTGATCTTTTTAGATGATTGGCCTTTGGTCTTGTTGATCTTCTTGGACAATCGGTCTTTGGGCTTGTTGATCTTCTTGGACGATAGGCCTTTGAGCTTGTTGATCTTCTTGGACAATAGGCGTTTGGGCTTGTTGATCTTCTTGGATGATTGGCCTTTTGGCTTGTTGATCTTCTTCGATTATCGGCCTTCGAGCTTGTTGATCTTTCTGAAGGATTTAGTGTTCGCACGAGTCTTCTAGAGAAACTTTTTTCGTGGAGTTGAACATGAGTTGGTTTGATGTTGAGGTTGGTTTGATGCGATGTGGTTCAATCTCTAGTACTTGATCCTCTGATTCTCTCTCAGTCGAATGTGTACGCTTGATTTGAGGAAGCGAAGCGGGTGATGATCTTGGAGTTGAAGTCTTGGAAGAATACTTGTATCTCCGAAGGACTTCAGTCTTCAAAGGTCTTCTATCTTCTAGGAGTGCAGCTTCAGAAGTCTTGGGAGTCTTCTGCTTGTTGATGAATTCTCTCTGGACTCTCTGAATGTAGAATTACTTGTATCTTCAAAGGACTCCAGTCTTCAAAGTGTCTGTATCTTCAAAGGACTTCAGTTTTTAGAATGCTTGCATCTTCAAAGGACTTCAGTCTTTCGGATGCTTGTATCTTCGAAGGACTTCAGTTTTCAAGTGTGGTCAGCTTCAGAAGTCAAGGAGTTTTATGATTGTAGAGAATTCCTTATAATCTTTCTGGAGTATAGAGTTTCTGACCCCTCCAAATGAGGGGAGCTTCTCTATTTATAGAGTTCTCAGGTGGGCTTGGTGGGCTTGGGCTTGGTTGGTCCATGTTCCTGGCCTTTGGGCCCAATAAGTTGGATTCGGGTTTGATTTGACATTTGGGTCAAATTCAACCTTTTTTTTTTTGCTTAGTTGGACTCTAACCCAAATAATAATATGAAATTGGGTTAAATTAATCTTATATGATTCAAACGTCATGATGAAACCACGTGGCATCATTGGAATTTGTCTTCAACTTCAATTTGGGACACATGGCGACTTCTAATTAGTTCAAAGTTCAATTATTTGGAATTTTGTCATTAATTTAGTAAATGACGTGGTAGTTTGTGATTGGTCCAAAATTTTTCGTGCAACACTCTCTTCTGGAAATTATGTTTTGCATGCTTTTTATAACTCAAATTAAATGTAATTAGAGTGTTTATTGACTATGATTGCTTCCGTTGTTTGGCTATACATTCCATCATCCCCATGGATGTTGGAACCATTGTGGCTGCCCAGATATGGCATGCATAAGAAATCAAAGGGACAAATCTTCCTTCCTTCTACAGCGATGAAGCTATGTTTGAAAGCCATTCCTGAAATGTCAAATGAGACGAAGTAGCCCATCAAGGGCATCATCACCAACACAATCTTCCGAAGATTGTTGACAGACTCAATACACTAGCTAAAAGCAGTCAAGCTTAAGCGACTAGTGCAACAATCCCAAGCAGCTCATTCCCCACAAACCCCTCAGTTGAAGAGAAGAAGATTGGTGAAAGGTGGCACTAAAGGAACTGTGAAGTTCTGTAGCGGAAGCGGAGATCAGCCAAATTTTTATTTTCACAGAACAATGAAATTACATAACATTCATTATGCATCAAAATAAAAAATTACAACATGCATCTTAAGAAAAGAAAAGGGTTGGAAGAAATATGTACCCTTGAAGAAACCAAGTTCCTTACCAATTTCCTCCTCTTGGATCACGATCTAAAATGGCCACCACCACAAGTGAGACCTTCGTATTTTCTTGGGATGAGAATTTCTCAGGAGTGTGTGGGCTCTGAGATCTTGGAAGGGGGAGAGAGTTTGAGAGAGAGAGAGGGAAATTTTTTAGGAAAAGAACAAAACCTTCACACCCTACTCTTTTGTGAAGAAGAAGATGAAAAAATAATTTTTTGTGAAAAAAACTACCCATCAACACGTCTGGTTGAGAGAACTAAGGGACGTGAGTTGTAACTCCCTCCCTTTAATTTTGAAATTTAAATTGAAAATAAAATAAAATAAATTTAAATAATAATTATATATATATATATAATAATTAACTTATTATATGTATATATAACTATATGTTATATCAAATAGAACACATAACCTATAATTTTTATATTGTATCAAATACAATATAACGTATAGTTTTTAAGACTCTTAATCATTTGTGGTGTTTAAAATAAATCACATTTATACTAAATTTAATTATGTGAATCTAATCCATATAACGAATATTTGAATCATATTCAAATATTTATTTCCTCTCAAATAAACTTTATATTATAATGTATCAAATACATTATATTAATTATATCCCATATAATTAATTCCATCCATTAATTTGAACAATTCAAATTAATCCAAAATTAATTCTCAATAATCCCTATTGAGCTATAGAAATCCCTATTGAGCTATAGATGGGACCTTATGGACTTGCAGCTTGAAGCTCCAATATTACTTGAATAATTAATTAAAATCCTTTAATTAAATTATTCAATATCCATTAACTGTCGGTCATTCTACTAAAAACCAATAGTTGCACTTTTTGCACTACATATATATTTCTGTATTCATTGGATATAACCAGCCAACACTGCGATGACCCTTCACAAATTGCTCGTAAATACAGCGGGCCAAAATTATCGTTTTGCCCCTGTAGTTACGTCTATCTCCTTAAGTACCACTGATCCTCCCAATGAACAATAATTCATAGTCCAACTATGATCAAACCCCTCTCGTGCCAAGAGAGGGTGTGGCGCCACATTGTTCAAGCCCTGGAATCATCCCTTAAGGGAGTAATTTATCTCCCTTAAGGGAGCAATTTATCTATTTACTCAGCCATTTGGGAAGGAGTGAATTCCATCTTATGTAACTATGTTTCTAACTCCCTAATCAGACAAATCTCCAAAATTGTAGGCTTATTGAGTCGGCGATCTGGCCACTCTCGCCCATACAAATCAAATGACCACCTTCATAGGCATGAGTTCACAACCACCCAGGATTCAGGTCATGTCATCTATAATCATCCTGGTGAAATGGAAGTCTTTATTTTGAACGGTGTTATATAATGAGACTAGTCATTTCGTGGTCCGGTCTTATACAAACCCCTTTGTATATTATACCCCCGCTCAAATGTATCCACATGAATGATCAAGATAAGATCATTTGTAGCACTTTACAACAATTGTGACATCTACAAAGCAAGCCGTATCCGTAGTGTCACCAGAATAAGGCATCCAACCTTATCCATCTACTATAAACCATTTAAGCTATCACTTAAACACAATCAACCTGTATATCTCTATATACATGTTTAAGTTATAAAAGATAGCCTTGGATGTTAGTTTATTAGTTTTGTGGGTGAATGCTACTAAATATTGAAGAAAATATATCATATTTTATTAAATAAATAAAATATTTGTACATTACAATTACAAACTACAGAACCCACGAGATTTAGGGCATCAATCCCAATAGGCACAATGAGCTCCTAACCAAAAATTGAACCGCCTACTACTTCTTCAAGTGTCGCCTCCCTTGAATCTCTTCCTCCCCTTCCTCCTCAAAAATAAAAAGCCCCATCTCCTCCAAAAAAGAAAACTCCTTCCCCTCCTCAACAACCAAATCCTTTGCGGTCGCAGAACTAAGAAGACCCTCTGCTTCCTCGCCCTAAAGTGGCAGAAATTGAATGAACCCCTTCGTCTTTGGCCATTTTTCCAGAGCAATTCCAACCACCCTTTCCTCTGCATGATGAGATGAGAAAAGCAAAGGCTCTAAAGTATGTGGAGTCTTCACGTCTCACGCTTTCACCTTCTCTCGCGCCTATTAATGACCCACGCGATCTAGGCCCCTCTTCACATACTTAACCTAGATGGCTTGTTGGTGAGACACAGCCACCTCCCAAACACTCAAATGATCCACAACTATCTCAGCCTACCAATGATGCGTCTTGAGAGGACAAGTCTGAAGATTTTTATGCCTTCATCACCAACCACGTCATGTAGCCTATCCTTGACACGCTTGATTAAGTTTTAGGCAACCAGCAGAGGCTAACGTTTCAACAGTTCAATCTTTAACATGACCAAAAAACATTGGTGTATCAAATATAGGCGATAAAAGAAGTTGTCCAACAATAAGGTAAGCAACATGTCCACCTTCAACACAAGCAAGATCATATCCTATACCAGCTAGGACAACTAAGGAGAGAGCAGGCTGAATTGCGAAACTTCATTTAGAGGAAACCTCAGTGGCAAGATGAGCAGATTACAATGTTGATGAATTACATTCATGGCATCTTTGTCCAACGCATTTCTACTTCAAACATTCCGCCAATACTTCAACAGCTCCTGTCGTTCCAACAAGATAATGCTCCTTCTACGCCTAATAATGATGACGACGCGAGGAGAAACTAAATTTTGGGGTGTTGTGTATTTTTTTTGTTTCTTTCCTTGTTTCTTCATAATTTTTATAAACTTGTGATCACTATGTTATCATCATTGTTTTTATGAATACATCGTAAGTTGTCTATTTGTGGATCACTTTCTTTTTTGCCTTTCCCTCGTCTATCTTTATTGCACTTTAGTTTTTTTCATCTTGTTTTGATGCATTTGCGATTATCACTTCAATGATAATGCTTATGCTAATCCTACCTTAAGACTCAATGGTTAGGCGTTCAATGCTAGTTCTAGGATATTTGCCTTAGAAAGCATTTCTTGCATCTACTATGCATGCAAGCTTTATCTCAAACCTCTTTTACAAAACTTTTCTACAAAAATCCCATTCCTTGATTTTAGCAATGAAAACCTTGCTGCCTTAAAAATTTGGAGGGGGTGAGGTTTGAGCCAAGGCGTTAAAATTTTTTTACAAAAAAAATCTCCTTGTCTAAAAAAATAAATAAATTAAATAGCGTTGAGATTGGATCCTTCTCATAGTTGGATGTTCGCATGACACCCTGGAGCAAGCCAAAACGAATGTGAGAATCATGATCAATGCAGAAAGAAAATAATTACAACTTCATTGCCTAATACGGAAAGAAAATTCCAGGGTAGGAGTTGAGTTTGAAAAGTACTCTTACTCGTAGTTGGATGTCTGCATGACATTCTTCGGGGAAAGCCAAAACAAAGGTAAGGTGGCAGGATCGACGCATCAGTAATATGAAAAATTCTCTCTTTTTGTAAACTTTAAACCATAAGCCTATTTTCCTTTAATTCTCGATTGTGTTTATAATGATGAATGATGATAAATGTGTTGGGAATGTCCTAGAACTCGCAGTTCGTGTTAAACATTCTATTTAATCAATAACAATGACTTGTTGATTTTGCATCTTATTATGAAAATCCAATAAACACATCCTTAGCTATAGTCTGAATGCTGTAACTTTATGTAGTGACATAAACTGGATCAAGTTGACAGTATATATCCTAAATTGTCTAATAAGTATATGGATGAAATTGGATATCTCATCTTGGTAACACTATTGGATGCGGCCCACTCTGTAGTTGTTACAAGAAGTTGTAAGGTACTACAAACGATGTGATCCACAAATCGTTCACGTTGAGACATGAGAGTGAGGACATCCTATGCAATGAGTTTTCATATAGACTGGACTACGAAAATAGTCACTTTTCTTTATAACGACCATTTACTGTTAAAACTGACTATTTCATTTATTATATAACCTAGGTTAACTCGATCTTAATCCTGAGCTAGCTATGAACTCCTATTTGTTTGAGATTATCCTTTGATATGCAAACGGTGAGAGTAGTCCCACAGCACTGCTCAATAAGCTTATCATTTTAGGGATAAGACCGGATGAATAGCTGGGGACATAGCCTTGCAAGATAGAATTCACTCCTAACCTATTTAGAGTTAGTAGATAGGTTGTTCTCTTAAGTACTGACTCCAGGTCTTGAACAATCAGGGCCCCGCCTTCTCATAATAGAGAAAGGATTTGACTCATAGAGTTTATGAATAAGAATTTTTCATTAGAGGATCAGTAGGAACATAAGGAACAAGATGTAGTCACAGGGGTAAAACAGTATTTTTGACCTAGCTATGATTACGAACAACCTATGAAGAATCGACTTACTAATTATGGTTATTAAGTGGACATAATATATCTATAGTGAGGGGAGTTCAACTATGGGCTATAGTGGAGTGTCCCATAAGTTAACGAATAGGGGTTAGATCGGACTAATGAGTTTAGCCGATTAATCTCGAATCATTGGAGCCCATGATCTGTAGGTCCACGAGGTCCTTCTACTAGCTCGTAAATGGATAAGCTTTAGGGTAGCTTGAGAAATTAATTTGAAACGTTCAAATTAAACGGAACAAGAGAATAAATATTTAAATATGATTTAAATATATAAAGATGATTTATTGTGAAAAATAATTAATATTTGATATTAAATCAATATTTTTTTAAATTTAATTTAAGAAAATCAATTTTGAATTAAAAATAATTTTTGTTTTAAAAGAAAATGGAAATTCGTTTGCATGTTGCACAAACATGGAAAATTAGATTTTTTCCATTAATCATCATCTTATGCTCACAGAATTTCTCTATCTTCGAAGAGAATTTTTTCAGAAGAAGAGACTATCTCTTCAGTTGTGCTGCTTGAGTTTCTCTTGTTTCTTCACATCTTCAAGCTGTTCTAAGTCCCACAACTCTACCTAAAGCTCCAAGAGCATAGTAGGGAAGGCTTTGAGGTGGTTCACGTTGATAACAGTGAAACAAACAGCTGAACAGGCATTTTTTTGGAAAGTTCATCAGGTAAATGTCTGAAAACCCTTTTTGAGAAGAGCATGCTTTAGTTTTTGCTAAAATTAGTGAATTAGAAAGCTTATCGATCCTTGGTACTTCCGCTACATGTTGTTTTACTCTTTCAATTGGTATCAGAGCATCTTTTAAGCTTTCAATTCGGTCTAATTTTGGCAAGGTGGGTGTTTTTTCATGAGATATAGAAAACTGATGCACTGCTATGGTTTTCTCTGCTTTGGCATTTTAGTTCTCTATAATTTCTCAATTAAATTTGTAATTTGCTCTTGTTTGACGAGCATTTATGTGCAAGAGTCTATAATTTATTTGGAGTCATTAGAGTTGAAATTAAGATGTAATTGAAGAAATAAGCGAAGGAGGTCGAGCTGCTGTTCGAGATTTTTCAGCTTCTGCTTAAATCTGTTGCTGAGGTCCAGTTGCTAAACGATCGTTTAGATCAAGATGTTACACGATGAGAAGAAAAGCTAGACGATCGTTTAGTAATATGCGCTGGTCGTTGTGATGTTGAACGCTAAATGATCGTGTACCTGCGGGAGCTAAGCGATGCGTTCATTTGCTATACGATAGCATTACGCGATTGTTTAAATTTTTTCATGGGAACTAGACGATTCGTTGATTTTGCTAAACGATGGCACTATACGATTGTTTAGCAACAATACGTGCTAAACGATGCGATGAAGTGCTATGCAATAGCACTGAGCGTTCATTTGGCTGTGGAGCTAAACAATCGTGTAGATAAATCCTATGCGACGCGATGATGTTCTATATGATCGAGCTATGCGATCGTTTAGCTGCGGGCAGATACTAAATGACGACTTGAATGCGCTGGGTGATGGTGTTATGCGATCACTTAGTACTATGCGATGGAGCTAAGCGATTGCATTGCGATGGAACTAAATGATCGTCTAGTCCTATGCAATAGAGCTAAACAATCTTTCAGGTTTCAGGAAACACTATGTGATCGTGTACTTTCTCACAACCCTAGGCGATGACACTAGACGATTACATCCAGGAATTACACGATCGACCTTAGCAGCATATTGAGGTTGGACCTAGAGCAACCAGTTCGACCACTTTACTCAAGGTTCAATCCGGTTCAGCCTCAAATGGTTGTGGTTGGTTCGGTTCAGGCTTTGTTTGTCCAGTTCAGACTCATCCAGCCCAATTCAAGTTGTCTTGGGTTCGATTTGGAGCGGTTGGAGCGGTTCAAAGACAGTTTTGAAGCTATTTGTAATAGTTAGCTATCTGTTTGCTTGTTTATGCCAAAATGAAAATCATAATAGTTGGTATTTAACTGTTTATGCATGAGATGTATGTGATAATTAAATAAATTCATGTATATGCATACAGTATGCCATGTAGATTTAAAACCCCACCGTAGGAAGCATGTTACATGCATTGACAGTATGTTATAATTGTTATAATATATAGTATGCATGTTAGGGTTATGTTTAATATAATAGTTATATTAGATACCTTTGTTGAATGTTGTGGATGTTTAAGCATGTTTAAATTTTGTAAGTTGTTATAAAATTGGTTAGACGTTTAAAATCCATAACAAAGAATAGTTGCATGCTCACTTAGGTTAACAATTAATTTTAATCGTTAAAATAGATTGTTGCCTTATAAAATACGGTTACAAACTCATATCGGTTCATAAACCTGTCTAAGGCTGGGGGTACTTAAGTTGACGGTTTACAGAACAACTTCTACCTGGGGATTATGACCGAATAATTGAGAGTTGTTAACTAATTTTATGAGATTACATGAGTGATGTGAGGTAATAAAATGGTTTATCACCTAGACATTGTAGGTTAAATCCAATTATAAGAGTTATATTTGGATAAACCACTTAAACTTAGGTTGTATAAAATTAGCCATCATGCCTAAGTAAATTATCCAAACATTTAGAACACTTCAGTGGGAGATTAACAATATATTTGACATATAGTTATTAGCTCTCACGTTCTCAAGAGTTCACACCGTGAGATCCATGCTCGGCGATTTTACCTCGACTACTCCATACGAAAATTGTTTGCAAGGGTCAATAACAAGGTGAACGAGGGAAGTGGTTCATAGTAAGTTGGTGAAGTAAATGTGTCAACATTGTCCTACGGTCTCCTCCAATAGTTTGAACCGTGAGATTCCTATGTTGCGCCTGCTGTCGTTTTTATGCGGCACTAGCTAGTCGTTAACCGCGACAATCCCTACGGAGGGTTGTAGGATTTGGAACAACCCAAGCTTCCGTAAAATGAATAGGGTCTTATAGTTCTATCTTGGATATTGTCTTCTCTCTCGGAGGCATATTCATATCGTCCTATAAGATCTGAAAATGGCAGGTCACACTTACGAGAATTACTAAGTGTTAGTTATCTTGACCGAAAAACGATAACCAAAAGAACTATTGGGATATGAGTTATTCTAGATAATTGTATTTGGTCAAGAACTGTCTTACTTCTGTGAAGGAATTCTTGACTGCCCCATGGTAGCACTTGTTCTAAATCACTTAAGTATCGTTGCAAATAAATAAAGATTTATTGGGTACTTTATTAGTTTTGCTAAAATGGATTTAGATGCATATTTAATAAAATATATTTCAAATGTTTCAACAATGTCGAACTCGATTATACAACTGCTTGCTTCTGAAAAAATTAATAGAGAGGGTTTGTAAACCCCGATCTCTAAGTTTCTTATATAAGCATGTTTAGCCAAAGGAATGTTATATTAATTATTTGATTAATGGAGATTCATGGTTACTTATAGGTGTTATGAAGGAAGGGAAGGAAAAACAAATCAATTGAAGGAGCTCGCTAATTGGAATTGGTCGGAAACACTAAGTGCGGGATGAAGTGGCAGAAGGGGAAAATTCTCGGATTAATGAGGGCCCGGGGTGAAGATTGGAAGCTCTAGGCCAAACTACAAAGAATTTTCGGCTGATATAGGTAAGTAAGCTAACTCAATTCTAAACAAGTTTGTAGAAGGAAGTTTCTTTAAAAGAGTCTTGGATTTTGAGTTATGAATTTTTTAAATTAAAACAGGAAATTTGTGCGTAAATAAGCAGCTGCTTAGGAAGATTAAACAGGCAGCTCACGGGAGAGAGCGAGAGAGAGAGATGGATCTCGCTAAGGATGGAAATCTCGTTGGTTTTGCACTGAATCTCGCTGGGAATAGTAAATCTCGCTCATAAGGATGATCTCGCTCATGAGGGTGATCTCGCTCATGATGATCATCTTGCTAGTAATGCTGATTTTATTGATAAAAGTTTCATTAATAAATAGGTAGTTCTGAATGAGAGGCTGAAGTATGGTAGTTCTGAATGAGAGGCCGAAGTATGGGTCTTCTAGGCCATATACTAGCAAAGGGAGGCCGAAGTATGGGTCTCCTGGTTGGTAACAGACGTTGGGAGCTAGAGCGATGTATGCTCGTTCTTAACTAGGGAATAATGATGTTTAATGATGTTTAAGAGTAGTTATCAATGTTTATGTTTAGAGGAAGTTGCTTGAGATGCCCATCGGTATATTTACATGTTTATAGTGATGTAATGCATGGTGTAATATGATTCTATAGTCACTCATTGGGCTACTAGCTCACAGATTTTCTATGTTTTCCTTTTCCCGGTAGCGGTCAGATTCCTCAAGGTTAATCCTGTTATTGCTTGCCACTGAAAGGCTCGGCTTGTCAAGAAGAACTTAGGATGATGGTCTGTCTATATACACATGTTTTGAGAGGGACTAAGGCTTTGTTAGTGATGTTTGGGCCCAACTGTAAATATTTTACCTGTAAATGTTGTGTCATGACTTTTTGCATGTGATTATATAAACTTATGTAGAACCTTATGGAGGCATGCTGTATGCGTACATTAATAATGTTTTACAGGTTGGTGTTTAAGTTAGAAGGCTTAGGTGGTAAGTGTTGCCAGTAGGGCTAGTAACTGCTATCATCACATCTCTTTCCAGATTAAGAGGGTAATCTAGGAAGGGGTATGATAGGGTTACTCCAATTGGAAATCAAATATCAATACAATATTAGTAGTAGATGACTTGAGGTTTGTCTTAACGGAGGAGTGTCCTCCAGTTCCTAGTTCAACAGCGACCCGAAATGTTCGGGATGTTTATGATAGGTGGGTAAGGGTGAACGAAAAATCTCGGGCCTATATCTTGGCGAGTATATTTGATGTACTCAACAAGAAACATGAGGTCATGCCCACAACTCGTGAGATCATGCCATCATTACAAGAGATGTTCGAGCAACCGTCATCGTCTGTTAGACATGAAGCCATTAAATATGTGTATGTGACATGTTTGAAGGATGGGACTAACGTGAGAGAACGTGTTCTTGACATGATGATCCATTTTAACATCGAAGAGGCTCACAGGGCTATGATAGACGAAACAAGTCAAGTGAGCATGATACTAAAATCTCTTCCTGAGAGTTATCTGTCGTTCAAGAAAAATGTTGTCATGAACAAAATCACTTATAATTTAATGACATTGTTGAATGAATTGCAAACTTATCAATCGATGATGAAACTCAAGGAAAAGGAAATAAATGTTATTTCTAAACCAAAAAAGTTTTACAAAGGGTCTACTCTAGTACGAAACCCGTTGATGATAAGAAAGTTGGTCCTTCTTCTTCTTCTAAAGATAAAACTGTATAGATGAAAAACAAAGGAAAAGGGAAAAAGAAAATCGTTGCGAAGAAAAACAAAAATAAAACTCCCAAGGGAAAATGTTTCCATTGTGGAGAGGTTGGGCATTGGAAGCGTAATTGCCCAAAATATCTGGCTGAAAAGAAAGCAGAAAAGAATAAACAAGGTAAATATGATTTACTAGTTGTTGAAACATGTATAGTGGAAAATTCTCACCTTACCTAGATATTAGATTCAGGCGCCGCTAATCATGTTTGTACTTTTCTACAGGAAACTAGTTCTTGGAAAAGACTTTCTGAATATGAGATGACTTTCTAGGTGGGCACAGGTGAAGTCATTTCAGCTAAAGCAGTGGGAGATGTGAAGTTGTTTTTTGGAGATTCTTTTATCTTATTCAAGAATGTGTTCTTTGTACCTAAGATGAAAAGGAATCTAATCTCTATTTCTTGTCTTTTAGAGAATATGTACAATGTATCTTTTGAATATAATGAAGTGTTTGTTTATTCAAGAGGTGTTCATATTTGTTCTGCTAGACTTGCAAATAACTTATACATATTACAACCAATGGAAACAAAAGCTATTTTAAATATAGAGATATTTAAAACAACTGAAACTCATAATAAAAAGCGGAAAATTTCTCCTAACGCCTATCTTTGGCACCTCAGGCTTGGGCACATTAATCTCAACAGGATTGAAAGATTGGTAAAAAAAATGGTCATCTAAATCAGTTAGAAGATAGTTCTCTACCTCCATGTGAATCATATCTTGAGGGAAAAATGACGAAAAGATATTTTTCTGGAAAAGGTCTTTGTGCCAAAGAACTTCTTTAACTTATACATTCAGACCTTTGTGGTCCAATGAATGTTAAAGCTCGAGGAGGATATCAGTACTTCGTTAGTTTTATTGACGATTACTCTCGATATGGCTATATTTAGTTAATCAGTCACAAGTCTGAAACTCTTGAAAAGTTCAAAGAATTTAAGGCTGAGACTGAAAATCAGTTAAGTAAAAGAATTAAAACACTTCGATCTGATTGAGGTGGTGAGTATATGGATTTGCAATTCCAGAACTATTTAGTAGATCATGGAATTTAATCCCAATTCACAGCACCTGGAACACCACAACAAAACAGTGTTGCAGAAAGGAGAAATCGAACCTTGTTGGACATGGTTCATTCTATGATGAGTTATGCTCAATTACCTCAATCCTTTTGGGGATATGCAGTATAGACTACAGTTTATATTCTAAACATTGTTCCATCCAAAAGTGTTTCAGAAACACCATATCAATTGTGGAAAGGACGTAAAGCAAGTTTATGTCATTTTTGCATATGGGGTTGTCTAGTACACGTGTTGGTACAGGATCCTAAAAAATTGGAAACATGTTCGAAATTATGCCTATTTGTTGGATATCCCATGGAAACAAAAGGAGGATACTTTTATGATCCCTAAGAAGATAAAGTGTTTGTATGGACAAATGCAACTTTCTTGGAAGAGGATCATATTAAGAATCATCTACCTCGCAGTAAACTAATATTGCAAGAACTGTCTAAAGATACTATAGATAAATCAACAAGAGTTATTGATCAAGCTAGTCCATCAACAACGGTTGTTGTCCCGTCACATCCATCCCAAGAGTTAAGGATGCCTCGTCGTAGTGGGAGGGTTATTCAACAACCTGAACGCTACATGGGTTTAACAGAAACTCAAAATATCATACAAGATGATGGTTTAGAGGATCCATTAACCTTTAAAAAGGCAATGGAAGATGTTGACAGAGAACAATTGATAAAAGCCATGGATGATGAAATGGAGTCTATGTACTTCAACTCAGTCTGGAAACTTGTAGATCAACCACAAGGTGTTATAACTATAGATTGTAAGTGGATCTACAAGAGAAAACGAGACCAAACAGGCAAGGTACAAACCTATAAAGCCAGGCTCGTGGCAAAGGGTTTTACACAAAGAGAAGGAGTTGATTATGAAGAAACTTTTTCTCTTGTTGCTATGATTAAATCAATAAGAATACTTCTTGCCATTGACACATATTATGACTATGAAATATGGCAAATGGATGTCAAGACAGCTTTTTTGAATGGCTATCTTGATGAAACTATTTTATGTCTTAACTAGAGGGGTTTGTCGAAACAGGATAGCAATAGAAAGTCTGTAAGCTTAATCGATCCATTTATGGATTGAAACAAGCATCTAGATCCTGGAATATAAGATTTGATATTGCGATCAAATCTTATGGCTTTGAACAGAATGTTGACGAACCTTGTGTATACAATAAGATAGTCAACAAAACTGTAGCATTCTTAGTTCTGTATATTGATGATATCTTGCTCATTGGGAATAAGCCATGCTTTCTTTCTGATGTAAAGAGATGGTTAGCATCACAGTTTCAAATGAAATATTTGGGTGATGCTCAATATATTCTAGGAATACAGATCTTTCGAGACCGAAAGAATAGAACATTAGCACTGTCTCAAGCATATTACATTGACAAGATGTTGTCAAGATATAATATGTAAAATTCCAAGAAAGGTTTATTACCTTTCAGGCATGAAACTCATTTGTTGAAGGAACAATGTCCTAAGACACCTCAAGACGTTGAAGAGATGAACAGAATTCCATATGCTTCTACAGTTGGGAGTTTGATGTACCCTATGTTGTGTACACATCCTGACATATGTTTTGCAGTTGGAATCGTCAGTAGGTTCCAATCTAATCTAGGACACGGTCATTGGACCGCTGTAAAAAATATCCTCAAGTATCTTAGAAGAATGAGGGACTATACGCTTGTGTATGGACCTAAGGATTTGATCCTTACAGGATACACTGATTCTGATTTTCAGATTGACGTAGATTCCAGGAAATCTACTTCAGGATCAGTTTTCACTCTTAACGAAGGAGCTATAGTTTGGAGAAGCATCAAACAAAGTTGTATCGCTGACTCCACCATGGAAGTAGAATACATGGCTGCATGTGAAGCTGATAAGGAAGTAGTATGACTACGCAAATTCTTAGCTGATTTGGAAGTCGTTCCAAATATGCACCTACCTATGACACTGTATTGTGACAACAGTGGTGTTATTGCTAACTCCAAGGAACCCAAGAGTCATAGGCGTGGAAAACACATTGAACGAAAGTACCATCTCATCCAGGAGATTGTACACCGAGAAGATATGCTCGTCACAAAGATAGCCTCTGAAGACAACCTTACTGATCCATTCACCAAGGCCCTCTTAGCTAAAGTTTTCGAGGGCCACCTAGTTGGACTAGGCCTCCGAGTAGTGTAATCTAGGGAAAGCGGGAGAATGTCTATGGTATTGTAGATGCCCTAGTTTATTGTATTTTTCTCATTATGTATCTCAACATTATATTGTATATATTTATTCTCACTAGAGTCTTAGTCCAAGTGGGAGATTGTTGGGAATGTCCTAGAACTCGTAGTTCGTGTTAAACATTCTATTTAATCAATAACAATGACTTGTTGATTTTGCATCTTATTATGAAAATCCAATAAAATCATCCTTGGCTATAGTCTGAATGTTGTAACTTTATGTAGTGACATAAACAGGATCAAGTTGACAGTATATAGCCTAAATGGTCTAATAAGTATATGGATGAAATTGGATATCTCATCCTAATAACACTATTGGATGTGGCCCACTCTATAGTTGTTACAAGAAATTGTAAAGTGCTACAAACAATGTGATTCACAAATCGTTCATGTTGAGACATGAGAGTGAGGGCATCCTATGCAATGAGTTTGCATATAGACTCGACCACGAAAATAGTCACTTTTCTTTATAACGACCATTTACTGTTAAAACTGACTATTTCATTTATTATATAACTTAAGTTAACTCGATCTTAATCCTAAGCTAGCTATGAACTTCTGTTTGTTCGGGATTATCCTTTGATCTGAAAATGGTGAGAGTAGTCCAACAGCACTGCTCAATAAGCTTACCATTTTGGGGATAAGACCGGATGAATAGCTAGGGACATAGCCTTGCAAGATGGAATTCACTCCTACCCTATTTAGGGTTAGCAGATAGGTTGTTCTCTTAAGTACTGACTCCAGGTCTTGAACAATCAGGGTGCTGCCTTCTCATGATAGAGAAAGGATTTGATTCATAGAGTTTATGAATCAAAATTGTTCATTAGAGGATCAGTAGGAACTTAAAGAACAAGATGTAGTCACAGGGGTAAAACGGTATTTTTGACCTAACTGTGACTACAAACAACCTGTGAAGGATCGACTTACTGATTATGGTTATTAAGTGGACATAATATATCTACAGTGAGGGGAGTTCAACTATGGGCTATAGTGGAGTGTCCCATTAGTTAACGAATAGGGGTTAGATCGGACTAATAAGTTTAGCCGATTAATCTCGAATCGTTGGAACCCATGATTTGTAGATCCGCGAGGTCCCCCTACTAGCTCATAAATGGATAAGCTTTAGGGTAGCTTGAGAAATTAATTTGAACGTTCAAATTAAACGGAACAAGAGAATAAATATTCAAATATGATTTAAATATATAAAGATGATTATTGTGCAAAAAATCAATTTAATATTTGATATTAAATTAATTATTTTTTAAAAAATTAATTTAAGAAAATAAAATTTTTAATTAAAATCATTTTTTGTTTTAAAAAGAAAATGGAAATTTGTTTGCATGTTGCACAAAAATGGAAAATGGGTTTTTTCTATTAGCATCATCTTTATGCTCACACAAAAGGCATTATCTTCTCTACCTTGATTCTCCAAGCATGAGCTGCAAGCATGCACTCCACTCTTTGCATGTTCATCAAATATATATAAAGAAGATTGGAGTTGTTGGAGATGAGAGGATATAGAATGACAATGAAATGGAATGGATGATTTCCTATATGAGCACAATGACAATGAAATGGAGATGACACAGATGTCTACTAAAATCTAAGTGTATGTGTGATGCATTGGAAATCTATTCTTTAATTCATGCTCAACATCTCTTGATGTGGATGCCACACTTAATCCTATCTCTAGGGTGCATGCATTAGTTACAAAGAACAGACAAAAGATATGACCAATTTTATCTCTTAAGTTATTTCACGCCTTAGCCTGATGCGTTCAGCAATTAATTACTCTATCGAGTGACTTAACTGCCTTTTTACTTCAATCAATGATCAAGCACAAACTTTATGCATTTATCAAGCTAGAAAGTTCATTAACACAAATAACTTAGAAAATAAATAGATGGAGATGTGAAGAATGGTCCAAAATGAAATTGAATTAAAGATATAAGTCTTGATACAAACAATCTTAGTTTAATCAGTAGAATGGTAAATGAGAATGCAAAGAAAAAGGAAGAAGTCAAGCTGCAGAGTTCAATCTATTATCCTCTTTAGTTTGTTTTTAATGCTTGTTGTGGCCAACTTGGTGGAGGAGTTGAAGGAGATGTCTCTCTCAAGCTTCTCTCTGGGAGCACCTCGTTATCGACGGTGGAAAGTGGTGGTCGCCCCTCCTATTCCTTGTTTGCCGACGAAAAAGGTGAAAAATGACTAAGTTTCTAACTACTGGCTAACTTACTAACTGTCTACTGCTAACTTGCTAACTGTCTACTGTCTAACTTTCTAACTTTTTCTCTTACAGGTATCTTCTCCTTATATAGGCAATCACTTAGCCACTTGGTGATGTGATTGCATTAATTTTCATACCCTGAGATAGTCGCCTACCACTCTGCTTCGATCAGACACCGTCAATCAGATGCCCATGCCTACAAGTTGTGATTTGACATGGATTGCACGAGCCAAATGTATCTTTCATGTGTCAAGTTTTCTGGATGCATGCCCCTTGAATTGGCTTTGTCTGCAACACTTAGTTGATTTTCCTGATTCCTACATTAAAGTGCGTTAGTGAAGCAACTTTTCACTTAAAAGGACACTTTTGTATGAGTTTATCACATATATAGAATTTCATGCATTTTAATTTAACAAAAGTGTGTTTACATCACTAATAATCCTAATTATTCCAACTTTGAGAGAACAATAACTTGTATTTCTACAAGTTCTCATTCTTGAAACGAAGAATAAAAATTTTCCGGAAATGAGTAAGGGTATTTTGAGACTTAAGCTTGCCACATATATATTAAAGCAATGCTTCTATAAGAGATGGAATAAAACTTAGAAGTGATTAGCCTGCCCAATGAATCTTAAACTTGGTAGCATGTTGAGAGGCCAAGTTAATGCATCAATCCAAATCTAGAATATACTAAAGCCCTAAAAATATGCTTGAGGACAAACATTGTTCTAAATTTTGGGGTGTGGTTACTTGTGGAAACACAAGTTATTTTAACAATTTATTTAGAAAAATTAAAGAAAACGAGAAGAAAATGGATTAACTTAGTTGAATTTCTAAGAATAATCTAAGTTACCCGATCACTTGTTTACAAAAGGTAATACTGTGAAATTTTTTAATTTTAACATCTTTGGAAGTAGATTTTTGTTAAAGAAGCAAGTATTCTTAAGAAATGGAAGTTGTAGCCTTGATCGCAAAAAAGGAAGAAAGGAAATACAAATTGCACATGTAAAAGCATCGTGCAATGAATTCAATCACGCAATGAGAGTCATAAAACAACAAGCGTTGTTGGAAAACTATCAAATCATCGAGCAAGTTAGTAACCGACCTAAACTCAAACATGCCAGATCTAATGAATAAGTGACATGTTTGGACGGCGCAACAAGGCATGGAATTAAATGAAAAGGTGTTGGATCATCATTGCAGACATGTTCAAAACACTCCTCTTTTTACACGTATAAATAGCCCACAAACAGCTCAAGGGGAGAAAGACTTTTACAAGAGATTGTCGAAGCTCTGCCAAAATTCCGTCATCTTCAACCTCTCAACTTTACTTTAAAGATTCTAAGTGAGAACTTAGTCTCTTCTCTGAAAAGTGAAGAGAATCCATCTTCCATCCTTATAAGCAATCACTTCAAGCAGATAGCATTAGAGTCAAAGGAAGCAAGAGATTGCAACCGGTGGCTTGACATTTCTTCCTATCACTTTTACATTTTATCTTTCAGTTCATAGTTGTATTAAGAATTATATGTTTGAGAATTCTGTCATTCATAGTATAAATATGAATACCATTCATTTCCACTCATCCATGTTCCTTATTTCTTTCATCACGAGTAACTAAATTTCCAATGGATTGAGAAGATCAAATCCAACATATCTAAGAAGCATGCATACGTAGAAGTACTCCTTGTTTAATCTGTGTTTAATTCAACGCCTAATTTCGTGAGAACTTGGGTTAGGAAAACATAGTCAAATGCTCAAGAGAGTAACTTAGACTTTACTAAAATAAGAAAAGAATTAACTTTAGAGATAAAATTAGATATTTTGCATGAAATCAACTTAACATTCATTTTAGACACAGAATAAATGTGGCATTCACCACCAAGAGATGGATTCATTTTGAGAAATTGAACATGAATGCCAACGTATGCATTGCTAAAGGAAATGGTGGTGAATCTTCCTAACCTTACCTTATAGATTGATTTTTCCTTCACTACATCGCCTGCTATTTTCAGTAATTGTTTAACCACTACACCCATACACTACACCACACATCACAATATATTGATCGCCTCATCATCATCACCATTGTAGTTATTAGATTATATGTAGTTAAACCTCATCCACAAGTATTTCACGTTATCTACACTTCACCACAAAAGATGAATGAATCATTCAAAACATTCAGGTTACTAAGTCCCTGTGTTCGACCCTAGACTTACCAGGAAATCTTGCTAAGATTTATACTTGGATCCAAATAAGGAAAACTTGTGCCACATCATTAAATTTGACACATCATCAAATCGTCTTAACAATAATAATAATTAGAGAAAGCAAAAGTGAAGTAACCACTCACTTATACAGATAGAAAGATTGCCCTCATAGGTAGAAGTTCACAACCCACTTAGAATTTAGGTCAAGTTACTTATGGTCATTCTGGAAAAATGTAAGTCTCTTCAAGTAACGGCGTTATAAATAGAGATTAATCATTTCATGGTCTAGTCTTATATAAAATCTTTATATAGGATACCCTCATTCACATGTCTCTACATGAACGATCAAGGTTAAATCATTTGTAACACTTTACAACTATTGTAACAATTACAAAGTGAGTCATATTCGTAGTATCACCAGGATAAGATATCCAACCTTATCCATATACTAGAGACCATTCAGGTTATTACTTAAACATGATCTACTTGTATATCAATCACATACATATTTAAGTTACATTAAATAACCTTGGATCTTAGTTTATTGATTTTGGTTAATGCAAACTAAATATAAAATAAAATATCACTTTATTTTATCAAATAAATAATTTGTGTACAAATAATTTAAAGACTATGAAACCCATGAGATTTAGGGCATCAACCCTAACACACCACCACTAGAAAACCTTGCTATTCTAAGGACAAGGAACAGGATAGTGGAATCCTTCTTGTTTTGGAAGATAAAAAAGAAGGGTGTAAACAATTTTTTTTAGAGTGATTGTTCTTGAGAGAAAGTCATATTCTATCGTTCTATAAAACTTATAGAATGAGAGTGACCTATCTTTTGTGGGAGAGATGATGGATCGAATGGGAGTCATAACTCCCTCCAATATGCATAGAATAACTCCAACTTTAAATTATTTAACTAATATATTAAATCTAATTTAATGCATAATTAAATAATATTAATCAATTAACAATTAATTAAATATAATATATTTAATTTAATTTAAATCATATTCAAATAACATTCTCTCACATATCCTATGGTTTTAATATGAATATCATTCATATTAATTTTAACCTATAATTTTAATATGAATCTTATTCATATTAATTAATATTTGAATCTTATTCATATTAATTTAATATTTGAATCTTATTCAAATACATATCTCTCATGTAACCTATAGTTTTAATATGAATCTCATTCATTATAACCTATAGTTATTATATGAATCTCATTCATATAATGAAAATTTGAATATCGTTCAAATATATTACTCCCATATAATAAAGTATAATTTTTTAATCTCATTCAAAATTAACTTTATATATTGTAACGTATCTATATACATTATATTAATTTGAATCTTATTCAAATATTTATCTCTCTCATATATAGTATTAATTATAAATCATATTCATAATTAATTATATACAATAATGTAAGATATATTTATACTTTAAATTAATCACATTAATAGAACTCACACCTCTATATCCTTTAAAATTTGAACAATTCAAATTATTCCAACACCATTTATTCCTTGTTTTTATCCTTAGTGACCTAGCAAGGTGATGCATGGTTAATGCAATGAAATTATGGTGTTTGATGCAATGGTGGTGTATGCGTTGTGCATGCAAGTTTTCCTAGCAAAATCCAAGTATAAATTCTACTAGGTTGCCTGGTAAGTCCAAGGTCGAACACAGGGACTAAGGAGACAGTATGCGACGGTGATTTTAGATTTCTTTGCGGTGACAAATAAAACAATGTGTTCGTTGGTATGTTTGTTTAATGTATAGATTCTATGCGGCGGACTTGAGAAAAAAGTAAATGACAACGAAAGTTACAATGAGTATGTGAGGGAACGGGTTGAGAAGGTATTTAGCTAGTGCTTCCTGAGATTGCGTTCAAGCTATGCGATCATGCTACACACAAACAACATCAATTCATCTTCCAATGCAAATGCTATAGTTCCTGGTTTTAGGACACATGTGATGTATGCGATGATGTCTATAGGACTTATTCCTAAGTCTCTATTTCTTGTCTATGCGACAATGAATGATGCACACAGATACAAGGTGACCGCATACCATCATATCCTATCTCTAGGGTGCATGTGATGCATTAATAGCAAACAAAACCTATTCCTAAGTTTCTATCTCTTGATTATGCGGTTCTAATTTGACTCTCCCGAGCCTAGATTCTAATATGACTTTTCCAAGCCTAGATTCTATCCTTAGACCACCCTCCTTATCATCTCTAAAGGACGAATGATGCATACATAATACAAGATGATCGCATAAAATGAAGATCTCAGATTATGCTAGCTAAGTGCTTTTCAACCCATTCAACAGTTTAGTTACTCATGTGTAATGTAAGAGACTGAACAGATATAGAGATGCAAATTCCATTTTATAAATAAGTTCAGAATACAAAATGACAATGGAAAATAAGGATAGAGAGCTTGGTAGCAATGTCTTGCTTCCCACTTTTACAATGAGTTTTCTCTACTCTATCCAAAGAATGTTCTTGCTTCCGCAAGAGTCGGACCTCTCTCTGTTCTCAATGCTTCCCAGCACTCTTCCGAGTTAACCAGGATGATCTTTCGACGTCTTCTCTCTTCACTTGCCTCCGCCTTCTAAGCATGTAAAATTACAGACTATGGCTATCTAAGTATATGGTGAAGAAAAACTCTAAATTTTGAATAGCGGAACTGAACTCCTTTAACGAAGATGGTCTTCGGTATTTATAGAGCTTCAGGGTGAAGAGCTTTTCTCTCAGACGATTGCACTGATGGGATGTCATTAATTCTCTGTCTGATGCGCCGATTAATTGTCACCAAAAAGTTGAGTGTACTTGCTACAATGTGTCATTAACGGTTTGTCAACTTAATTCAGAATCGACCATCATCAACTTTCTGTCCCATTGTGATTTATTAAGCTTCCACCTTGATGTGCCAACTCTATGAAGCCACCTTCTTGAGCAGATCTTCGCGAATCGCATATGATCGCATAGCCTTGCGGTCGCAATTTCTTAGTGCACTCAGACTCTGCATTCCTTGGATCGCAATTCTGCCTTGTGCCAACGTATTTTTCTGCACAAAATATGCCGTCTTAATGTGATGGACACATGCAATCGTAATTTTCTAAACTTAATGCTTTTGGACACGATTTTATATATTTTACCGTTGCAATCCTTCATTGTTTTATATCTTTGTGTTGTAATAACGTGCATTTCTGCCCGTTATCACAAGGGAACCTAATGGACCTACATATTAGTATTGGGTTTGGTGTCCTAATTCTCCTAGAGTCTCGTAGTTTGTAATATATACACATTGTTATGAATAAAATAAGAGTTATTTTATTTTGGCATTTACTCATATCCAATAAACAAAGCTCCATGGTTATTTTATGTAAACTTAAGCATGTATATGAGATATACAAGTGGATCATGCCTTAAGTGGTAACCTAAATAGATCTGTAGTATAAGGATTAAGGAAGGATACCTTATCCTAGTGACACTACAGATACGGCCCGCTTTGTAGAGGTTTGCAAGTGTTGTAAACTACTATAGATGGTAGATCCTGACCATTCATGTGGAGACATGCGAGTGGGGTGTCCTATACAAGTATAAGATCGGACCACGAGCTGACTAGTCTCTATATATAACGTCGTTGATACTGGAGACTTACATCTTACCTAAACAACCATAGATGACATGACCTCAATCCTGAGTGTTTTGGGAACTCTTGCCTTTGAGGGTGATCCTTTGATTAGTATGGGTGAGAGTGGCCAGATTGCCAACTCAACATGTCTACCTTTTTTGGGATTTGTTTTATTTGGGAGCTGGGAACTTAGTTACACAAGATGGAATTCACTCCTTCCCTGAAGCAGAGGTAAGTAGATAGATTGCTCCCTTAAGAGCTGATTCTAAGTCTTGAACATAGTGGCCAAATCTTCTCTTTGGAAGAGAGGCATAGTATGACTATGACTGAGTTAGATGTAACTACAGGGGCATAACGGTTATTGGTCCAGCTGTATTATGAGCGATCTATGAAAGGTTGATATGGACACATAATATATCTGTGGTAAGGAGAGTTCAGCTATCGATCTTTAGTGGAGTGCTCGGCAGTTAACGGATGGTGGATCCCGTGACTAAAGAGTTTAGTCAATTATTCATGTACCATTGGAGCTTCGAACTACAGGTTCATAAGGTTCCCTTGGTAGCTCAAAGGATTCAAGTTGAGAATCAGTTCTTCGTGTTGATTGAAATGTTTAAATTCACAAGAGGTAATTCGATTATATCTCATATGATCGGTGTGATGTATGAGATACATCAAGTGAAGGATTAATATAAATGAGATTTACATTAAATACCATGAAATAAAAAAGAGCTATGGTTTGTATGTTTCATGAGATGAAATATTAAAACTATAGGTTATAAATATAATATGGTAAGTTGGTTATCATATATATATATTTATAATAACATTAATTATTGGATAATTATCTCTTTTTCTCTAATAACCAATTAAATGGGAGGCTATTGGTGGTTTCATGGTAATCGTGAGATAAATGGAAAAATGTTTTCCTAAATTTAGTAGATTTGTGAGAGTTTCTATTCTCGGAAAGACACACGGTGGCTGTCAAGTGAATAGGATTCACTAAATGATAGCTGAAGAGATACTAGACGATTGTGGAGTGACCATGATAGTTCACTCAGCTGGTCTTTAGCTAAACGATCTTTTGCTAAATGATCATAGAGCATTTGTTAAACGATTGGGCATCGTCTATACTGTAGAGTTTGTCATATCCCACTTACTCAATCGTTTACACGATTTTATTCCTCCGGTCTTGTCCTCTAACTAAGTCCACACAGAGCCCACACTTTTGGATTCTCACACCGAGAATACTAAGGTAGCCATTGTGGTGGTGTCGTACTCAACTCGACATAGTTCAAGGTTTTTGGAGGTCGTTCATTGAGTTCGTGGTCACTGTGATCGTGTTGTGGTACGATCAAAGTGTTCGAGCATTCGTAATTGCTTTCTTGTTATTTGATCGAGCGTTCATGATCAAGGGAGATTAAAGATGAGTCTTCAAAAGTATGTGTAATTTATTCTTTCCCTTGATCTTATAGAAAAGCATGCTGTCATTTCGTATGTTGCATGATCAATTAGTTTCCATTTCTTGATTATAATTGTGTATGTTCGATTGTAATTGTGTATGTTCAATTACGAATGAAATTTTGGAATGATCATTTCACTGCTCATGGAAATCCTCATGTTTGATTTCCTTCAATTGGTATCAGAGCCAGGTTGTTCTGATATTCCAAATTTTACATCTGTTTTTAACTTCTTTTACAGTCATGATGAGTTTTTTGCATTGCATTTAATTGTTAAATGCGTTTGTGGATGGCGTTGATGAATGTTTATGGGTTAATTGCCTCTGTTTAAAGCTTTCTTCAAATTACAAAGTGTTAATTTGTAAGGGCCCCTGTGTTTTTGGGCATAATTAACATGCAATCGAGTCTGTAATTCAAAGTGTTTGAGTTTGTCAGGTCATTCGTGATGAAGTTTTGAAGCATGGAGATGTGGTTCTCAGCAGAGAACAAGAGTTGGTCGTGTCGTGTAGCCTCAAGTAAACAATCGTTGGGATTTAACTAAATGATCGTGTAATATTTACTAAACGATTGTTTAGCTATGCTAAACGATCGGGTAAATCGTTTACTCTATCACGTAGCGTTGGTTGCCCAATCACGTAAACGTTGGAGGTAAACGATCCAGTGGGAGCATATGATGTTCATCGTTTAGAAAAGGACGCGCGCTAAACGATCGTGTAGTTAGCATGCTTCATCGCATAGTTACTAACTACACAATCACGCGGTATACGATACAAATGCGCTCACTCAATGATCGTTTAAACAATAGTGCTTCACCACATCGTTGTCATTTAGACGATCGTATAGAGTTTGCGTTATGCAGAGCGCGCTGCACGATCGCATATCTCATGCTTCATCGCATAGTAAAAGGTACACGATCATTGTTAAACGATCCTTTAGCTCTGGAAGCATAAGTAAGAAATTGAGTAAAGCATTTACTCTTTCGTGTAGACGATCGCATTGGAGTTTAGTACACGATCTGTGGAGACACGAGCTTTGACCGAACGGTTCAAGACCCTGTTTGCCTATTTGAACCGGAGACTCTTTTCTTTTGTAATAGTTAGCTTTTAGTTTTGAGGATTTGAGGCAATTTTCCCAGTTCATCAACATTTGTTTATTATACATGAGATGTATGTGGTTTATATGGCAAAGTGTTTGACATATAGATTTGAAACCCACCTTAGGTTATGCAATTATTCATGTATCATGTATTATAAGTGTTATAATATGGCATGATGAAATTACAAAATAGCATGTGCATGCATCATGAAAATATAAGAGTTATATTTATGCATGCAGTAAGCATATTCATGCATCATCTTTATAATATAAGCGCTATAGTATAAGAGTGAATGGAAGCATGTTTTGCTTGGTTCATTGCTATTTTGTATAAGTGCTATATAAAAAGGTAGAAATGAAGGAACAATGCATGGAACATGACACTTAGGCTATTTATAGAAGTTATGAATGCCTTGTATGTGTTTGCTTAGCGTTGTGTTTGGTTTTGGTTGTTTCTGTTATTAGTGTTATAATAGAAATTTGAACTAAAATCGATAAGAAAGAGTTGCATGCAGACTTAGAGTGAACTCGTGCTTTAAAAGGGTTTTAAAATTGGATTGAGATAGACCTAAGTTCAAAGGTTCTAATGGGATTAACAACCTAGTTTAATCTTTTTAAATCGGTTTAATAGGATTAGGTGTAATGGCATAAAAGATTAAAATTATATTAAATCTATCTATAATGGACCTTTTGTCTAAGGCGGGTTCTGTCTAGGTTGGGGTACTTAAGCTGGCGGAAACGGAACACCCTTACCTAAGAACCTACCTGAAAAGGTGAATTAGATAGATTTTCTATGAACATGCGATAGTTGGTCAAAGACTCCGTCAAAGAGTTTAATAGATGATGATCAAAGTAGTTTCAACTATCCAAGATAAAGTTACTCTTAGGCAAACCTAAACAGTCACTTAGTTAAAATTCTTAGCTGTGTTTTTTCTAAGTAAACTAAACTTTAGGTTATAAAATACTCAGTGGGAGGAAGAGATGTATTTGATATGTCAATGATTCCACTCAGGTTTCTCTATGAATGTTCATGCCATGAGATTCATGCTTGGCCTCGTGGTGCCCTGGGAGCATCCCCCTTGGGATGGTGTTTGCATGAGTCAATATCAAGGTGGACGGAGAAAGTGTTTATAGTAAGTAGATGAAGGGTGTATGTCAACATGTCTTAGGGTCTCTGTCATTAGTTCACACTGTGAGATCATTCTGTACTCCCTCGTGGTGCCCTGGAGCATCCCCTTCAGGTGGGTCTTGTGCAGTTGGTCAAGATCAAGGTGAACTCCAAAAATGGATAGAGTCGCTTTAGTTTTTGTCCCAATCGGATTTTTTCCCTTCGGTTTGGCTGCTTAGGGCGGAACTCTAGGGCCTAAAATGGCAGGTCACACTTATGAGAAATTGTTAAGCAAGTTAATGATTTATTGACCAAATCAATGATGGCTAGTCATTATAGGAGGAAGAGTTGTTCTGGTATTAATGACTGGTTGAGAATTTCTCAATTCAGAGGCGGGATAATTGACCTCCCTTCGGAGGCTTTTGTCCTAAACCTTTGAAGCGTCATTGCAAAACTAGATGGCACACTGATAACGAGCCGAAATGCATGTTATCATAGTGCTAAGTTCTTAAACAATGCTGGCTTGCGTTGATAAAATATGTTCAATTGCATCCAAAAAGCATTAAGTTTATTATATTGCGACCACATGCGTTCATCACATAGGAACAGTTGATTTTTGTATTTTTGTGCAGAAAATGCGTTGACGCAAGGCAGAAATTGCGATCGTAGAAAATCATTAGTCGAGCATAGCATTACCGCAAGGCTTTGCGATAATTGTTTTCACAAATATTTGCCCAAGAAGGATTGCCGCAACTTGGTCGGCGCAACATGGTGGGCACATCTGGGTGAAAGACATAATTAATCACGATAGGATAGAAAGCTGATGACAGTCGAATCCGAATTAAGTTGACAACCGCTAACGAACAAGTACATTCAGCTTTCCGGTGACAAATATTCAGCACATCAGTTAGGAATTAAAGTCGTCCCATCTGTATAATCATGAGAGAGAAGTTGCCTTTCACCTTGGAAGTTCTATAAATACCAAAGGCATCCTTCAGAAAAGGGGTTCAATTGTTAACGAGTTCACCATTTCACGAATTTAAGAGCTCAGCTCGTCTTTGTCCATAGTTTTCCTTTTTATTTTAAGGCGGAGCAAGAGAAGAGAAAAGACGACGGAGATCACTTGGGGCAACTCGAGAGAGAACTTTGAGGCGTAGAAGCAGAGAGCGGGCCGACTCTCGCGAGAGCGAGATTATCTTTTGAACACGAGTAGAAAATCAGTGTAAAAGCCTGGGTAGCAAGAGATTTCTACTAGGCCCTTTATTCTATACTTGCATTGTTATTTTGTACTTCATCTTTATATTTATACAATGGAATTTCTTATTCTACATCTGATCACTCTCTTAGCACGCATGAGTAGCTAAACTAGTCGATTGGGTTGAGAAGAACTAAGCTAAAATGACTTAGGAAGTTCATTGCTTGAGATTATCTTGTTTTATGTTGTGCCCAACACCCCTTTAGAGCTACTCGAGAGAGAGCCTAAGGAAAGAACCTAATGACTCGAGAGAGCTAGGTTAGAATCTGGACTCGAGAGAGCAAGATTAGAATTGCATAAACAAGAGATAGGGACTTAGAGATAAGCTTTATTTGTCAACCTTCATCGCATGCATCCTAAAGATGGGAATGATATTATGTGGTCGCCTTATTTGTGTGTGTGTCATTTCGTCAGCGCATAAGTAAGAATAGAGGCTTATGTGTAGGTCCTATAGACGTATCGCATATATCGCATGCGTTCTAGCCTTAGAAGCCATGGCATTCGCACCGAGAGGTGGTTTACTATTGTATGCATGTTGCATGATCGTATAGCATGAACGCATCCTAGGAAGTGTTAGCCGAACCTTACTCGTCGCATTTCTCGTTTAATCAACTCTTTTCAAACTCCGCCGCATTTATTTATTTTTCATCATCGCAAACAACAACCTCAACAACTATTGGTTTATTTGGTTATCGCAAAGTTTTCTAAAAATTACCAACGCAACCTGTTTTCACAAGTCCCTGAGTTCGACCCTGGACTTACCAGGAAACTCAGTGGAGTTTACATTTGGATTCCACTAAGGAAAATTGAGTGCTCAACGCAATTTCACCATCGCATTTCATCCACATTTCCACATCATAAAATAACGTATCACACACGAGGTTCATGTTAGTTTTGCTAAACCTTATTGGATGTTGTATGTTTTTTCAACGGGTGTTTGCTTAAAACCTAACATAGGTCAATGTGTTTTTGTTTTTAGTAACTTGTTAGTTAGTATTTTTGTTTAATGCCTCTAATTTGACCGGTTACATACAGTGGAAAGAGTCTTGTAAAACGTATTTTGTGGTAAACGACCTCTAATTTGTCATAGTTGAGGAATGTTCTCAAGTCCCGACCCTTGATACACCGCGAAATGTGTGCAATTCATATGAGGTGTGGATGAAAGCTAATTCATTGGCCTGACTTCACATATTGGCTAGTATACCTGATGTTTTGGCCAAAAGAGTTGAGAACATGGTCATTGCACGTGAGATCATAGTCTCGTTGCAAGAATTATTTGAACGTCGGTTCTTACTTTTTGAGCACAAAGGGATGGATGACAAAACCAGTAGTCAGTTCCCAAGTTAAACTCCAGGAAGAGAAAGCATGTGTGCTGACTCTGTTGAAGTTCATAGAAGATAAGTGTTCTTTGAAATGGAACTTGGAGCTTATTTAGGTTTTGATATTGATCTCACTACTCTCCAAAAAAAGGAGGATGTCTAAAGACAGTAAATATGATTTATTAGTCTTGGAGAAGTATTTGGTAGAGAATGATGATTCTGCCTAGATCCTTGATTTAGGTACTACTAATCACGTCAGTCCCTCTTACCAAGGATTTAATTCCTAGAAAACGTTGCCACAGGGAGAGATGACTCTTCGAGTCGGTACTGGTGAGGTTGTTTAAGCTATTGTTGTAGGCAGGCTGAAGTTATTTTTAGACAAGAAATATTATCTGTTACTGGATAATGTTTTCATAGTTCCTCATATCAAGAGGAACTTAATCTCGGTTTCTTATCTCATTGAACAAGGTTATATCATCTCCTTTTCTGAAAATAAAGTGTTTATTTTCAAGAATTGAATGGATATTGGTTTTGGTTCGATGGAAAGTAACTTATATGTACTAAAACTGTTAGTCATTAAAGCCTTATTTAATATTGAAATGTTCAGTACAACGACAACAGCTAAAAGACCAAAGAAGCCTCCTAAGAAAAACGCTCATCTTTGGTATCTAAGATTAGGTCACATCAACCTCAATAGAATTGAGTGGTTGGTGAAAAGTGGATTTCTAAAGAGTTTACAAGAAAACTCCTTACCGGTGTGTGAAACATGCCTTGAAGGCAAGATGACCAAACAACCTTTTACTGGAAAAGGTTACAGAGCCAAGGAAGCCTTGGAGCTTGTACATTCAAACCTCTATGGTCCGATGAGTGTTAGAGCTCGAGGTAGGCATGAATATTTCATCTCTTTCATAGATGATTATTCAAGGTACGGGTATCTCTACCTAATGCAATGTAAGTCTGAAGCCCTTGACAAGTTCAAGGAGTATATGGATGAAGTTGAAAATCTGTTAGGTAAGAAGATAAAAACACTACGATCTGATCGTGGTGGAGAGTATATGGACCTCCAATTCCAGAACTATATGATAGAACATGGGATTGCATCCCAACTCTCAGCCTCAAATACACCTCAGCAAAATGGTGTATCAGAAAGGAAAAATAGAACCTTGTTAGACATGGTTCGATCTATGATGAGTTATGCTCATCTTCTAGACTCGTTTTGGGGAGTGGAGACTGCATGTTACATTCTGAACAACGTTTCCTCGAAAAGTGTTTCTGAAACACCTTTTGAGTTATGAAGAGACCGTAAAGGTAGTTTATGACACTTTAATATTTGGGGGTGTCCGGTGTCACAATCGCTCTTTCGGAAGCTTCTCTTACGATTGTGCGACACTTGTTCCCGCTCACGAACAAGCCAGCCAACTCGAATACGGACTGCCGATGGCACACCGAGTGCCTCTTGCAACCTCCACCCCCGTTTTAGGGAAAACGGTTTTAGAAAACGGGTTCTAGGAAAAGGTTTTCGTAAGAAGATTTAAGAGTGTGTTAAAGAAAGAAGATTGTAGTAGACTAGAAAGCAATAAGCAACAACAACGGCTTTATAGAGTACTACTCCGGGTATGAGGAAGTGATGGTTAGTCTTAACCCCATATAGTGCATTCTGAACAAAAAGCCAACTGGCGCCCTTGCATATGCAAAAGGGCGAGTGGTCACTTACAATCAAAATATAAAGAAAGCAAGCTAACTAAACTAATACAATACAGGATATGAAAGTAAGCTTGAAGGGGGTTGGATTGGGCATGCGGCCATGGGCAACAGGCCCTGGACAAGCATGACCATTACATTCTCCCCCACTTAATTGGTTGAGTCTCCCGTCAACCGACCTTGTTCAAAACCTGCAATGGTGGAGCTGCATTCTTTCAAGTCTTCGGCCCACTCCCAACTGATCTCTTCGTCGGGGAGATCCTTCCATTTCACTAAGAATCTTGTCAGTTCTCGTCTGGGTCTTCTCCAATACGGCGCGTACGTTTATCCAGGATTTGTGCAACTTCTTTCTCAGCAGAACTCTTCATCGTGATCGGTGGGTGCCTTAGCATGTTTCGCTGTTCATCCTCGGATCGGGATGATAGGGCTTCAGGATACTCACATGGATGACAGGATGAATCTTCATCCATGAGGGTAATAAACCCTATATGAGGTTCTCCCAACCTTCTCAATTACCTCCACTGGACCTTCATATTTCCTTACAGCGTTGGTCTCTCTGGCCTCGGAAACAAACTGTTTCGGTCGTAGCTTGATCAGGACCTTGTCCCCAGCTTGAAACTCAAGGGCCCTCCCTTCTTATCAGCCCACTTCTTCATCCTCTTCGATGCTCTTTCTAGGTAGGCGCGAGCGATCTCAGAGGTTTGCTCCACTCTTTAGTGAAGTATGTGCCTGAGGACTTTTGCCTGCATTAAGGGTGGTCCACCAAGTGTGGCATGAGTGGCTGTCTGCCGCACACCATTCGAAGGGCGTTTTTCCGGTCGCGGAACTCTATTGGCTATTGAAGCTGAACTGAGCCACATCTAACAACTGGACCCAGTTCTTCTGTCTAGCGTCGATAAAGTGATGCAGATATTCCTCGAGCATACTGTTGAAGCATTCCGTCTGACCGTCAGTTTGGGGATGATAGCTAGAGAGAGATATTCAGTGATGATTCCAATATTCTGAACAATTCTGTCCAGAATGTCCCAGTGAATCTTCCGTCCCGATCGCTAACATGCTCATGGGGACACCCCATAATTTCACGATTGTGTTTGAAGAACAGCTGAGCAATCATCACGGCTGTGCACATTTTCGGCGTGGGAGACGAACGTGCATATTTTCGAGAACCGGTCGATGATAACAAGGATCGATTTAAACTCTTCCACCTTGGCAAATGGGTGATGATGATCGAGAGACACACTCTCCCACGGTCTAAAGGGCACAGGTAGGGGTTCCAGCAGACCCGCTAATTTTGCCCTTTCTACCTTATCTTGTTGGCAGACAAGGCAAGTCTTGTAAACTGCATGACATCGTCTCGAAGACTTGGCCAATAGTAGCCTTGCTTCAGAAGGCATAAGTCCTCTGCCAAACCATTATGTCCTGCCCACGGTGTGTCGTGACACTCCTTCATCAGCGACTTCGTAACTCCTCGGATCTGGGGATGTAGAGGCGATTTCCTTTGGTGTATAGTAGATCATCTTCCACCCAGAACTGGCGTGTCTTCCCCTCTCTGGCCAACTGTAAGATGGCCTGCGCCACTTGTGTCATTTGTCAAGTGAGTTTTGACAGTTTCTCGTACTGTTGCACTCAACGTACTTGCTTGTAGGCGGGTGAACATGCACAGGGCCGCATGTTCGCTCTTTCGGCTAAGAGCATCAGCCGCTTGGTTTCTTTTCCCCGGTCTATGTTCGAATTGGAAGTCCAACTCTGCTAGCATTCCTGCCACCGTGCCTGTTTCGACGACAAATTCGGTTGGGGTGAAGAAGTGACAAATGGAGTTGTTGTCGGTCTTGACCACGAACTTGGCCCCAAGAGGTACTGTCTCCAGGCCCTCAAGCAGTGAACTACTGCTAACATCTCTTTTCTCGGAGGCGATACCTCCGTTCGGCATCATATTTAGTTATCTCTCATACCCAGATGGGGTGTCCGTCTTGGAGGAGAACACCGCCCAACGCGAAGTCAGGAGCATCAGTCTCTACTTCAAATGGCTTGTTCACGTCGGCAATTCCGAGGACCGGCCTCTCAATCATACTTTCTTCAAGCCCTCAAAGGCGACTGACATTCAGAGTCCAGCTCATTGGCTATCCTTCTTCAACAGTTCGCGTTAATGGCCCTGTTCTTCTCGAGAATCCTTCTACGAACCGCCTATAGTAGTTGGCTAGTCCGAGGAAGGATCGTAGTCTTGGTCACGGATGATGGTACCCTCCATCTTAATTGCGGCCACCTTGCCCTCTTCCATACCAATCCGACCACACTCATCACGTGGCCGAGGAAATTTATGCGCTCTTGGGCAAAGAAGCACTTCTCTCTCTTTACATACAACTGATTTCTCCTCAGCTTTTCAAAGACTAGTTGGAGGTGATGTCGATGGTCCTCCAGCGAGGCACTATAGACCACAATGTCATCAAGATACACTACGACGAATTTGTCGAGGTATTCGTGAAACACGTGGTTCATTAGGGTACAGAACGTTGCTAGAGCATTGGTGAGGCCAAAGGGCATCACGAGGAATTCGAAGGCTCCATATCTCGTGACACAGGTCGTCTTAGGTTCGTCTCCTTCAGCATTCGAACCTGATAATATCTAGACCATAGGTCTAGCTTCGAGAAATACTTAGCATCGTGAAGCTGATCAAATAAGTCAGTGATGATAGGAAGGGATATTTGTTGCAGACTGTGAGCTTATTCAAGGCCCGATAGTCGATGCACAACCGGAGGCTCCCATCCTTCTTCTTCTGGAACAGTACTAGGGCTCCATAAGGAGTTTGCCGGTCTAATAAATCCTGCCTCTAACAACTCGTCTAACTGTTTTCGAAGCTCAGCCAATTCTGGCGGGGCCATCCGATATGCACTTCTTGGCAGGCGGCTTTGCCCCTGGCAACAACTCAATCTCATGGTCAATCCCCTTTGTGGGGGTAAAGACTTGGCAAGCTTTTCGGCATGACGTTTCGATACTCTTCCAAGACAAATAGAACGTCTTGGGGGATCTCCTCTTCAGTGGACTCAACTGATTCTATCGGGATGGCCATGAACGTGGGTTCGTCGTGGGCTAGGCCCCTCTTCAATTGAGGGCTGAGATCATTCTCACCCCATTGGTGCTTGATGACTGGCTTGGACTACAGTCGGTGTAGACCTGGTAATGACTAAGCATTTGGCGAGGGGCATTGGTATGACTTTATGTTCAAGCAGAAATTCCATCCCCAGTACCACGTCGAAATCATCCATCTTGACAATTACGAAGTCAACGAAGCCCTTCTAGTCTCCTAACTTCACCGAAGTTTCTCTTCGCTATCACCGTAATTGGTAGGGCTGCGGAATTCACAGCTTTCATCTCCCTGTATCTCTTTCCCAATATCAAGTTCAGGCGGTGAGCTTCCGTTTCCGCCATGAAGTTATGGGTAGCTCCAGAGTCAACCATAGTGGTTTTGGCCGATCTTTGATTGACCCAGCGTCCACATACATGAGACCTTTCTCTGTGGCTCCGTCGCCTTTCCCATATTCTTCTGGAGTGCAGATAGGAATTTCAATGCCTCCATCCTGAGATTCTCAATTTCAGTCGCTGGCTCGGTTACCGTCTCCTCCAGTTCAGCCTTGTTTTCGGAGGTAGAGGCTAATGTGGCTTGAAAAGCATTGAACGCAGTTCGATTTGGACATTCGCCCGCCCTGTGTGGTTCTCTACAATATGAAACAAGACAAGGGGCGATTGTAATGTTTATGTTGTGGTGGCGGCCCCGCCAGTTGTTTCCTGATCTCGGTTGGGATGATTTACGGTCCCCCCTGTGTTCTTGTCTCCTCCCCCAGGTCTGGGAGGACTGGAATGGCTGTTTCTGTTTCCCCCATTGGAGGAAGTTGATTGCTTCCTCACATCTTGTGAGTCAGTGCTAAGGTCGTATAGCCGTTCAGCTGCCGCATAGGCAGAGGGGAGATCCTGTACTCTCTGTCATATAATTTTGATCTCGCCACGGTTTCAGCCCTTCCACAAAGCAAAAGACCTTGTCTTTTTCAGACATATCTCGTATGTCCAACATGAGTCCTGCAAAACTGTTACATAGTCCCTGATGTTACCTGTTTTCTTAGCTCTCGGGTTTTCGTTAAGCCAAATCTCGACATTTTCAGGGAAGAACTACGAACGAAGTTCTTGTTTCAATCTATCCCAAGTGTCAATAGTGCAGCGTCCTTCCTGTATGTTCTGTAAACCGTGATCTCCACCACATTTCGCATCTTCAACTAGATGCATCGTTGCTATTGTGACTTTCGACTTTTCAGTCACTATGTTCGTTGCCTTGAAGTATTGCTCAGGTCGAAGATAAAATTTTCCCAGCGCTTTCGCTTCTCACACCCCACAGAAGGGTTTCGGTTCTGGATTTTATTCTGCTCACTGCCATTGCTCCCCAGGTGGGGCTTGGTTCCCTACCCGCTCGGATGGTGAGATATCACCCTAGCACTCACATCCGCTATCTCGGCTCTGACGACATCCAGGGCCGATCGAAAGTCTTCAGATAAATCGGTTACCATCTGAAGTATTGCTTTTTGGGAGCTGTCCAGCTCTTCGACACGCTCCTCTATGTGGGCAACAGACCCGAGGAGCTATTGCCTCGTTCAAAGCTGCCGGACCGTACTGTTTTGGTCTCGAGGGTCTCTACGCTCATCATAAATCTCTCTGACGGGTAATCCGTCTAGGCGGCCTACCACCGCATCAATTCCATCGGCTTTCTCGGCAACTTCTTGTAGCCGAGTCCAAGGAACCGGACATTATCTGGGACCTTCTCTCAGGTAGAGCATTTGTTCTTCCATCTCTACCAATCTGTCCACATGGGACTTGTTCAGGTTCTTCGTCGCCGACCATGATCACTGATCTTCCCTCTATAAGCCAACCTAGCTCTGATACCAACTGTCACAATCGCTCTTTCGGAAGCTTCTCTTAGCGATTGTGCGGCACTTGTTCCCGCTCACGAACAAGCCAGCCAAACTCGAATACGGACTGCCGATGGCACACCGAGTGCCTCTTGCAACCTCCCCCCCGTTTTAGGGAAAACGGTTTTAGAAAACGAGTTTAGAGAAAATTTCGTAGAAGATTTGAGAGTGTGTATAAAGAAAGAAAGATTGTAGTAGACTAGAAAGCAATAAGCAACCAACGGCTTTATAGAGTACTACTCCGGGTATGAGAGGAAGTGATGGTTAGTCTTATCCCCATATATAGTGCATTCTGAACAAAAAGACCACAATGGCGCCCTTGCTATTGCAAAAGGGCGAGTGGTCACTTACAATGAAAATGTAAAGAAAGCAAGCTAACTAAACTAATACAATACAGGATATGAAAGTAAGCTAGAAGGGGGTTGGATTGGGCATGCGGCCATGGGCAACAGGCTCTGGACAAGCATGAACGTAACATCCGGCACATGTGCTTGTGACTAACCCGAAGAAGCTGGAACCGCGTTCGAAAGTTTGCCTCTTTGTCGGCTACCCCAGGGAAACAACGGGTGGATACTTCTATGATTCAAGTGAGAACAAAGTGTTTGTTTCTACAAATGCTATTTTCTTGGAAGAAGACCACATCTGGGATCATAAACCATGAAGTAAGCTTGTTTTACGTGAGATTTCTAGTGAGACTGAGACTACTAAGAGTTCCACAATAGTTGTTGAACAGACTGACAGATCAACAAGAGTTGTTGAAGTCGATACATCTAGTCAACCAGCTCAAGCGTTTAGACTGCCTCGACATAGTGGGAGGGTTATAAACCCAACAGATCGCTACATGGGTTTGACTGAAGCCCATAACATCATTTCTAATGATGGGTTCGAGGATCCATTGTCTTTTAAGAAAGCAATAGAGGATGTTGACATGGATGAATGGATTAAAGGCATGAACAAGGAGATGGAGTCCATATACTTCAATAACGTCTGGGAGCTTATGGATCCACCTGATGGGGTAAGACCTACAGGGTGTAAATGGATCTATAAGCGAAAATGAGGTGTAGATGGAAAGGTGCAGACCTTTAAGGCTAGACAAGTGGCAAAGGGTTATGCCCAGGTTAAAGGAGTGGACTATGAGGAAACTTTCTCATCTATTTTCATGTTCAAGTCTATCAGGATACTCGTGTCCATAGCCACATTTTATGATTATGAGATATGAAAAATGGACGTCAACACTGCCTTTCTTAATGGTAATCTTAAGAAGACCATCTATATGACTCAACTAGAGGGGTTCGTAGTTCTAGATCAAGAGCAAAGAGTTTGCAAGCTTAATAGTATCATTTATGGGCTTAAACAAGCGTTTGAAGGATCTCTTAACGAAGAGCATCCATGAGCGCATTCGGATCTTTCCAATTTCACCGTGATTGAAATACACCATATACATTCGAACATACATTTATGCAAACAAATAGTAATTAACGACATGCTTCGAACAATAAAATACAAGGGAAAAGTTCTCATACCAGTTGAAGATGCTTTTCAAGCTTTGGAACTCAACGCAGCGGAATACCTCTACGCAATCTACTATCGCCTAGAAAATGTGTCGGCTACAGCAGCACGATCAATCACGAACAAATGAACGCAGTGGGAACAACATCACAAAAATGAAGCCCTAGGTATTTGATAACAGGCAGAAATGCACGTTATCATAGTGCTAAGTTCTTAAACAATGTTGGATTACATTGATAAAACATGTTAAATTGCATCCATCAAACATCAATTTCATAATATTGCGGTTGCATGCGTTCATCGCATAGAAACAGTTGATTTTAGTGTTTTTATGCAGATTATGCATTGACGCAATGCAAAAATTGCGATCATAGGAAATCATCGATCGAGCGCAACTTTACCACAAGGCTTTGTGATGATTGTACTCGCAAATATTCGCCCTAGAAGGATCGCCGCAACTTGGTCAGTGCAACATGGTGGGTGCATCTGGGTGAAAGGCTAATTAATCATGATGGGACAGAAAGCTGATGATAGTCGAATCCGAATTAAATTGACAGCCGATAACGATCACAAGTACATTTAGCTTTTCAGTGACAAATATTCGGTACATCAATCAAGAAAATTAAAGCCGTCCCATCCATGCAATCATGAGAGAGCAGCCGTCGTTCACCCTGGATGTTCTATAAATACCAAGGGCGACCTTCAGAGAGGGAGTTCCACAAGTTAATCAGTTCATATGCCTTTGTTCATAGTTTTCTTTCGTTTTAAGGCAGTCGTGAGAGAGAAGGTTGTGCCGATAGATTGTTTCGGTAAGCTTGGGAGAGCGCTGGAAGCTTTAAAGACAGAGAGAGGGCCGACGCCTGCAGAAGCGGGAACATTTTTAGAAACGAATAGAGATTACAGTGTAGAAGCCTCGGTCAGCAAGGAATTGCTACCAAGCTCTCTACCTTAAACTTCCATTGTCATTTTGTACTCCACTCATTTATCGAAATGGAATCTATTTCTCTATATCTGTTCACTCTTTGTTATTCACGCATGAGTAGCTAAATTAGTTAAATGGGTTGAGAAGCATTTAGCTAGCACAACTAGGGAATCTTCACACTATGCGATTATCTTGTATTATGTATGCTTCATTCGTCTATTAGAGATACTCGGGAGGGTAGTCTAAGGACAGGATCTAGACTTGGGAAGGTTAGGTTAAAATCTAGGCTTGGGAGAGTCAAATTAAAATGCATAATCAAGAGATAAGAGCTTAGAAATGAGAACTATTTGTTATCAATGCATCACATGCATCCTAGAGATAGAATACGATTGTATGCGGTCACCTTGCTTTTATGCATTTTGCATCATTGCATAGGATAAGAGTAGAGACTTAGGGATAAGCACTATGGACACTTTTGCATTCAATACATGCGTCCTAGACTTAGGAGCATCACATTTGCATTAGCAAATGACTTGTTGTGCATGGTGGTAGCATGATCGCATAGTCTAGCGTATTCCCAAGTAACGCTAGCTAACGATCATCTCAACCCGTTCATCGCATACTCAGTGCATCTATCACACAACTGACTTTTCTCAAATCCGTCGCATTTTTTTATTTTCTCATTAACGCAATCAACAACAAACCAACAATTTATTTATTTGGTTACCGCAAAGTTTTCCAAAAAATTACCAACGGAATCTATTTTCACAAGTCCCTGTGATCAACCTTGGACTTACCAGGAAACTCAGGGGAATTTACACTTGAATTCCACTGAGGAAACTTGAGTGCACAACGCAATTTTATCAATGCATATCATCCACATTTCCACTTCATAAAAATAAGCATCAGTATTCTCGGAGTGAAAACCCAAAGTGTGGTCTTTGGTGAGTTTAGTAGAGGTTGAACAAAGAACAAATCGTGTAGACGATAAGCAAGTGGGAGAGAAAGGAACAAATCGTGTAGAAGAAGCTACACGATCATGTAGGTTTTACTAAACGATCGTTTATGAAAAGGTAGACGTTCGTTTAGAAAACAGGGCATACTATACGATCATTTAGGAAAGCTATCTGATTGTTCAGGAACTAGCATGCAATCATTTAGGCGCTCAGCGACTATCATTTCCACACCAATGCCAAATTTTTCCGAACTTTTCGAAGTTTTTCAAAAACGAAATAAATTTTCATTTTATTCGTCGGTTACAATAACCGACACAGCTGCTCCCACTAACGCACGTCCGAGAGAAATTTTAGGCCAATTATCATATAATTAACCAATTTAAATATTTAATAAATATAATCATGTTATATTCTTACCCTATAGTTTGATATCACATATCTACTATAGTAATTTCTCCTCTACTTGATATAAATCATATTTATATCTAAAATTTCTCCAAAATAATGTATCTAATACATTTAGTCAATTATATCATAACCAGTCCAATTATATCATATATAATCGAACTTCCTCTTGTCAATTTGAAAATTTCAAATTAACCCAAATACTGATTCTCGACTTTATCCAAGCTACCCAGGGGACCTAATGGACCTGTGGCTCGAAGCTCCAACGGTCTGTGAATAGCTGACAAAACTCTTTAGCCCACGAGATCCACCATCCGTTAACTATCAGGCAGTTCACTAAAGACCAACAGCTGAACTCTTCTTACAACAGATATATTTCTGTGTCCATCAGATATAACCAATCATGAGTATGATGACCCTTCACAGATGCTTGTAAGTACAGCTGAGCCAATCTTACCGTTTTTCCCTTGTAGTTACATCTCACTCCTTAAGTACCATTAATTCCTCTAATGAACAATACAATATAGTCCAACTATGTGTGAACACCTTTCGGACCAAGAGAAAGTGTGTGGCACCACATCGTTCAAGCCCCGGAATCAGCCCTTAAGGGAGCTATCTATCTACTTACCCCTGCTTCGAGGAAGAAGTGAATTCCATCTTGTGTAGCTGAGTTCCCAACTCTCAAATCAAATGAATCCCCAAAATGGTAGGTGGCCACTCGCACCCTTACAACTCAAAGGACCTCAATGGTAGGAGTTCCCAACTCACTCAGAATTGAGGTCATGTACCTATGGTCATCCTAGTGAAGTGAAGTCTCTATCATGAACGGTGTTATATAACGAGATGTTAACACTTTGTGGTTAG
>NC_052349.1:19186791-19298834 GCF_009727055.1 Benincasa hispida
CATGGCAGGGCACCTCGACACACGGCATGGCTGCTCGGCAGGGTGCTCACTGCATGGGCGTGGCCACTCAGCAGTGCACTCAACGCATGGGCATGGCCGCTTGGTATTTTGCTCAACGCACGAGTGTACCACTCGACTCATGCATCGGTCGGGGCTGCTCGACGCATGGCCTGGGCGCTGGCCGAGGTTGCTCGATGCATTGCATGGGCGTTGCGAGGCTGCTCGACACATAGCATGGGCGCTGGCCGAGGCTGCTCGACGCATGCCACCCTACAGCCCTCGTGCCATCCCATTGCCTCACTTCCATTTTCCTTCCTTTACCAACGCATCCAATGCAATCATCCAACGCATCTAACACATCCAACATATCCATCATCCAACGCATCCAGCGCATCCATGATCCAACACATCCATCATCTAACACACCCTTCCAATGCATCCCACACAAAATTCTATACTTAGCCAAATTTTTCCAAATTTTCCCCAAAAGTCAACCTTCCAAATTTCCTCTTTTCTTCTAATTTCCATTCTTTTCTCTACCATTCACACAATCATCCCACATCAACCTACTTATCACACTAATCTCAATAGAGAACATACTTAAGTAGAGAAATTGGGATTCGAGGTTCACAGATGTGGACTTGCGAGAGTCCTTTCAGTTTGAAAGTCAGAATCTATGTATCTTGTAAGGATCAAATCCCTAAAACCATACACGAGCATGTAATCCCTCGTTCTCTGAAGATACTTGGAGATGTTCTTCACTGCGGTCCAGTGACCCTGGCCTGGGTTAAACTGATACCTACTGATTATGCCCACAGCGTAGCAGATATTTGTACGAGTACAGAGCATCGCATACATCAAACCGCCAACGGCAGACACAAGACACATATGGGACCCAACTCATCTCCTCAACCACTTGAGGCATCTTAGGACACATGTCTTTAGACCTGACTCCATGCCTGAACGGCAGTAGGCCCCTCTTAGAGTCCTACATTAAGTACTTGAGCAACATCTTGTCAATGTACAATGCATGAGACAGTGCTAGCAATTTGTTCTTACGATCTCGAAAGATCTGTATACAAGAACAAACTGAGCCTCTCCCAAATATTTCATTTGGAATTGCGTCGTTAGCCAGTTCTTAACTACAGTCAGTAGACCTACATCATTCCCAATGAGTAAGATATCGTCTACGTACAACACTAAGAAGACTAATGAAGCGTTAATGATCTTCTTGTAGACACAAGGTTCATCAACATTTTGGTCAAAGCCATAGAACTTGATCGCAGTATCAAACCGTATGTTCAAAGATCAAGACGCCTGTTTCAGTCCATAAATGGACCAATTCAGTTTGCAAACCTTTTGCTCTTAACCTTGGGCTATGAATCCCTCGGGTTGCACCATGTAAATGGTCTCCTCAAGATTTCCATTCAGAAAGGCTGTCTTGACGTCCATTTGCCAGATCACATAATTATAATAAGCTGCAATGGACAAGAAGATGCGGATCGAATTTAACATGGCAATAGGCGAGAAAGTCTCCTCATAGTCGACTCCCTCTACCTGGGTATAACCCTTTGCCATAAGTCGAGCCTTGAAGGTCTGTACCTTCCCCATCAGCACCCCGTTTGCGCTTGTAGATCCATTTACAACTTTTAGGTCTTATGCCATCACGCTGATTTACAAGATCCCATATTGAGTTGAAGTGCATCGACTCCATCTCGAGATCCATGGCCTTGACTCATTCATCCCAGTCAACATCCTCCATTGCCTTCTAATAAGACAACGGATCCTCAACGTTGCCATCTGCTACCATAGCTAGGATTTTTGTGAAACCTAGATAGCGAACGGGTTCACAACCCTTTCACTACGTCAAGGTTCCCTCGACTCTTGAGGTGGAACCAACCTACTAGATGAACTCCATCAATAACTCTTTTTGATGTAGCAGGCTCTTCAACAAGTTTCATTGGAAAGCTCACGCAACACGACTTTACTTCATGGACTGTGCTCCCTTATATGATCCTTCTCTAGGAAAGTAGCGTTCGTTGAAACAAACACCCTATTTTCCGTCGGATCATAAAAATAACCCCCTCGTGTACCTTTGGGGTAGCCTACAAAGAGGCATAACCTCGACCGTGGTTCCAACTTCATGGGATTAGCCTCCAGCACATGTGCAGGGCAACCCAAAATGCGAAAGTGACGTAAACTAGCTTTACGCCTGTCCATAACTCCAGAGGTGTTCTTGCAACACACTTGGAGGGAACACAGTTGAGTATGTATACCGCAGTCTCCACTGCGAAACCCCAAAACGAGTCCGGTAAGGAAGCGTAACTCATCATCGAGTGAACCATGTCCAATAAGGTCTTATTTCTCCTCTTCGCTACACCATTTTTTCTGAGGTGTACCCGGCACTGAGAGTTGGGAAATGATTCCATGTTCTATCAAATAGTCCTAGAATGCCAAGTCAAAAACTCTCCACCTCGATCCGATCAAAGTGTTTTAATCCATCTATCCAATGCGTTTTCAACTTCAGTCTTGAACTCTTTGAACTTTTCAAAGGATTCAGACTTTCGTTGCATAAGATAAACATACCCGTACCTGAAGTAATCATCAGTCAAACTGATAAAATACTCATAGCCACCTCAGGCTCGCACATTCATAGGATCACAAAGGTCAGAATTTGCTAACTTAAGAGGCTCCTTGGCTCTATAACCTTTTCCAGTAAATGGTCGTTTAGTCATCTTACCTTCAAGGCAAGACTCGCACACTGGTAAGGAATTTTCTTCTTACTCATTTAAAAGTCCATTCTTCACCAATCTCTCAATCCTATTGAGATTGATGTGCCCTAAACGAAGATGCCAAGGATGGGCATTTTCTTTGGGAGAAATACGTCGACGTTTTAATTGAGTTAAATAATTCAGTATTATGGAGGGAATTAATGACTAACGACCTTAGCACATATAAATTCGATTCCAGATTTGCTGTGCAAATAAAAACACCATCTCTATAAATAAACGCTTTATCCACATTAAAAGAGATAGTATATTTACATTGCAATAAACACTTTACAGAAAGTAGGTTCCTTTTTAGTTCGAGAACAATATATACATCATTCAAAACAAGAAACTTATTATGTAAAGCTAATTGGAGCCCTCCCACTACCACAGCTAAGACAATGTGCCCGGTGCCTACTCGCATCATCATCTCACTAGCCTTCAGCTGTCGCCAAGATCTAATCCCCTGAAAAATAAGAACAAACATGGTTAGTGGCGCCCAAATCAATTACCCAGGCAGAATCATCATTCTCCACTAAACAAGTTTCAAGAACTAGTAAATCATATTTACCTTTATCGGCCTTGGCCTTAACCTTGGTTTCTTTCTTCTCTTTCAGATACCGAGGATAGTTCCTCATCCAATGTCCATCCCAGTTGCAATGGAAACACTTTCCCTTTCCAATCAGTGGATGCCTCCTTGGGGCGACAGGCAGTGGGTTAGCAGGCGTCTTCCCTTTTCCCTTACCACTCTTCTTCTTCTTCCCCTTTGCAAAGTTAGAAGTAGAAGGTGCAGACTTCGTTCCTGAGGTCAAACCTCTATGGAACATCCTGAAGGATGAAGCAACATTTTCCTCACCCTTCTTCCTCTTCTTACTTTTCAGTAAAGATTGGTAGGTCTGAAACTCGTTGAGGAGAGCTGTAAGGGTATATTTCACTTTGTTAAGAATCACATTGCTAACAAAGTGCAAGAAGCTCTCCGGCAATAAATACAAGATTATGCTAACTTGGTTGCCTTCATCAATGGTAGACCTATTCAACTTTGCTACATTAAAATGGACCATCATGTTAAGCACATGTTCATGAACAGAGGTGTCTTCTTCCATTTTGGAGTTGAATATATATTTAGAAGCCTTATGCATAAGCTGTTCGTGATTGTTATCTTGCTGTTTGATTGAGCGTTCGTGATCAAGGGAGATTGAAGATGAGTCTTCAAAGGTATGTGTAATTTATTCTTTCCCTTAATCTTATAGAAAAGAAGGATATGATTTCATATGTTGCATGATCAATTAGTTTCTGTTTCTTTATTGTAATTGTGTATGTTCAAATACGAATGAAATTTTGGAACGATCATTCTGCTGCTCATGGAAATCCTCATGTCTTATTTTCTTCAATTAGAATCTTCAATGATGCAAGATTAATTAATTAAATTACTTAACATTCTTTAACTACAGGTCATTTCACTAATCCATGGTTGAACTCTTCGCAACGTAGATATATTTCAATGCCCATAGATATAACCAATCAATAGTAAGTCGACTCTTCTCAAATCACTCGTAATTACAAATGGGTCAAATTACCATTTTACCCTTGTATTACATCTAACTACTTAAGTCTTGATGATCCTCTAATCAACAACCTGTTTACGGTCCTACCATAAACAAAGCCCTCTCGAGCCAATGAGAGGAAAGGGCCCCATTATTCAAGACTTAGAGTCAGCACTTAAGAGACCAATTCATCTACTTACACTAAGGACAGGAATGAGCAAACTCCATCTTATGTAGCTATTTTTCTAATTCTCTACTCGGACAAATCCCCAAAATGATAGACATATTGAGTCAACGAATCTAGTCACTATCACCCATACAAATCAAATGACTGCCCTCATAGACAGAAGTTCATAACCCACTCAAAATTGAGGATGAGCCATCTATGGTCATCTTATGAAATATTAATCTCTTCAATCAACGGTGTTATAAAGAGAGACTAATCATTTCATGGTCTGATTTTATACAAACTATTATTAATATACCCTCACTTGCATGTCTTCGCATGAACGATTAGGACCAAATTGTTTGTAACACTTTATAACTATTGTAACAATTACAAAGTAAGCTGTATCCGTAGCGTCACCAGGATAAGACACCCAATCTTATCCATATACTATAAATCATTTGGGTTATTATTTGAACATGATCCACCTGTATGTCTACTACCAACTGCTCAATTTCATAAAAAAATCCTCGAATCTTTCTTTAATGAATAATTACATATAAAAAAAATAATCAACCATTATTTCAAATAACATATTAACTATGAGGCTTTAGGGCATATATCCCATCACTATTTGGGTATACCTTTGAGCAACTAATCTAGCTATATTTCTAGTGACATTGTCATTCTCATTGAACTTGTTCTTAAATATCCATTTTGTGCCAATAACATAAACATATGTTGGTAGAGGAACAAGAGTCCAAACATTATTTCTCACAAATTGCTTGAGCTTTTCTTGCATAACGTTGACCCAACATTCAGCCTTGAGAGCTTCTTTGACATTTCTTGGTTCAACAGGAGGTGAAGTACATATTACTAATCATTTCTAGATAATTCACTTTATCTTTCTTTCTGGATGCCACAAAAACTTGATGCGTTGTAAATGTGATGTGATTATGGTGTATATTTGCGGTGATGTGTTATACGTTGCACATGCAGGTTTTCCTAATAAGACCCAAGTATAAGACTCACTAGGTTTCCTGGTAAGTCCAGAGTCGAACACAAGGACTACTGAGTTAATATGCGATAGTAAGTTTGATTCCTTTGTGGTGTTGAAAACAAATAAGTTGGATGGTGTTTTGATTAAGTATAATTCCTATCCGAAGAAGTCCGAATAAAGTTGATGAAATCGAGAATTACAATGAGTATGTGATGAACGGGTTGAGAAGGGGTTTAGCTACGCTTCCTAAGGTTGCGTTCAAGTTATGCGATCATGCTACACACAAACAACAGCATGTCATCTCTCAATGCAAATGCCAGAATTCCTAATTCTAGAACACATGCGATCTATACAAAAGTGTCGATAGGACTTATGTCTAAGCCTCTATTCTTGTCTATGTGATGATGAATGATGCACACATACACAAGATGACCGCATACTATCACATCCTATTTCTAGGGTGCATGCGATTTTTAATAGTAAACAGAACTTATGTCCAAGTTTCTATATCTTGCTTATGCAGTTCTAATCTGACTCTCTTAAGCCTAAATTCCAATCTGACTCTCTTAAGTCTAGATTCTTTCTTTAGACTACTCTCTCAAGTATCTCTAAAGGGTAAATGATGCATACATAAGACAAGATGATCCCATAAAGTGTAACTCTTAGGTCATGCTAGCTAAGTACTTCTCAACCCATTCGAAAATTTAGCTACTCATGCAAAGTGTGGAGAGATTGAACATAAATTGAAATGAGATTTCCATTGTCTATAAATTAAATGCAGAATACAGAATAACAATAGAATGTAGAGATAAGAAGCCCGGTAGCAATGTCTTGCTTCCTGTGGCCTTTTACACTGTCTTTTCACTCTAGCTCTGCCCAGATGAATATCCTTGCTTTCGCAAGTGTTGGCCCTCTCTCCTTTTGTAACGCTTCCCGATAGTCTTTCGAGCTGTCCAGGAATGATCTCTCGGTATCTTATTCTCTTGGATCGTCTCCATCTTCTAAGTATAAGAATGACTATGAACAAACTAACGACTATCTATCTTGTATTTGATCTCTATTCTATATATGGTGATCCTTTTACAATGGTGGCCTCCGGTATTTATAGAGTTCAAGGTGAATAAGCTTTTCTTTCTAATGATTGCAATGATGGGCGGTCATTAAATCTTCTGCTCTGATGCACCGATTAATGGTCACCAAAAGTTGAGTGTACTTACTACAGTGTGGCGTTAATGGATTGTCAACTAAATTCAGATTCGACCGTCATCAGCTTTCCGTCCCATCATGATTTATTATGCTGTCACCTTGATGCGTAGTCTTTATGCGACCACCTTCTTGAACAACTTCTCACGATCGCATACGATCACATGACTTTGCGATCGCAATCTTTCTTGCCTCAACGCCTAATTCCTTAGATCGCAATTTCCTTTGCACCTACGCATTTTTCCTGCACAAAATAAGTAAATTAACTACTTTTATGTGATAGGCACATGCGATCGCAATTTTCTCAGTTCAGCGCTTTTGGACATGATTTTGTATATTTTTACTGTCACATTCCCTCAATCTTTTACTTATTTGCATTGTAATAATGTGGATTTCTACCCGTTATCATACCTCCAAATTTAAAACAATGCTTGTTCTCAAGCATAAACTAAATACTTTCTTTAAAGAGTCGGCCATCATTTCCCTACCTAGATTTCTCAAGGTGCCTTATTCAAATTTTATGAACCAAAATCTTCTTAATTTCTATCCTGGTCTCTTTCTGAAATATTTCTAATAGTTAGGGACCGCAAGCTTAATCTTCAAAAAGACTTTACTTGTTTCTAAGAAATCGCATGATTTATTTCAAAACTTTTTCCAACCGGGGTGTTTCCAAATGACTTTTATCCTTGCACGGTTTAGATATTCTTTTTGTGACCTTGTGCTGATCCAAGTGCCTAGCCTTCGTTTTGGCTTGCCCCCATGGGTGTCATGCGAGCATCCAACTACGAGCAAGGCGCTCTTTCTCAGTCTAAACTCGTGCTCATTTGGTAGCGGAGTTGCGATCACTTGATTTATGCATTGATTACGATTTCTACCTTTGTTTTGGCTTGCCCCCACGGGTGTCATGAGGACATCCAACTACGAGTAGGATCCGATCTCAACGTTATGATTTTTTTAAAATGTCTAAAAGTAGCAAGGTTGAAAATAAATACTGGCACCCCCAAATTTATACACAGCAATGTCCTCATTGCTAATAAACTGAAATGACTCATGCGATGCTCTTAGGAAGTTTCGTAAAAATCATCTTGAAAGAAAGCTAGTGGACCGCTAACTTCTAGAAATATTTCATGAATTGACTGTCCTGAATTTAAGTTCATTCTAGTACATGTGATGAGAAATAAAGGCATGAGTTTCATCATTGAAATCATAATTGGTACGGGGAAGAATGCAGTGACTAGATAAAGTAATCAAAATTTAATGATTGCGCCCAACTAAAGAGGATGCGATGATAAAATTTAGCAATATTAAAATGAGATGCGAGAAGTGCAAAATTTGAAATAAAATAGTCAAAGAAAGATACAACCTTTAAATTTGCTTTGTTGCTCGCATCATCTATGATCGCATCCTTCTTTGCGATGGGTTGATTCCTTGATTGCGATGGGCTGATTGACTGGTCGCGTGTTTTTAGTTTATCGCGTAGCTCCACCGCAATCGTTTACTACAGTCGTTGCTGAATATTAAGAGGGTAAAAAGTATGAAAGACAGAGTTGATAATTTTAAAGAGTGGTGGTTTGTACAAAAAGGGTAAAGTACATGAAAGAAAGATATAAAAAGGATACTCAAAAAATGTGTCCCTGATGTCGCCTATCAATGCAGGGACTGCTTGTTTCCTCTTAAATCTGGATTTTTCAAGTCCACGGAGGTTTTCTCTCCTTTTCTGATCCTCTGGGATCTTGATCGCCTCAATCCGGAGCTTCTTCTCATTAATGCTCCTCATGTTTTCTCCCTTGTGCACATCAATTCGGGCACGACCAGTCGATAGAAATGGTTGTCACAATATGATGGGCACATCTTCATCCGCTTCATGTTCCAGAATGATGAAGTCTGCCGGTAGACTGAATTTATCAATTGAGACCAAGACATCCTTCAACACTCCCTCAAGATGTATTCGGGACCTGTCCGCAAGCTGGAGAGTCTCCGTCGTAGGCGTTAATTTTCCCACATTCAATTGTTTGAAAATTGAGAGTGGCATTAAATTTATACTCGCCCCAAGATCGCATAGTGCATGACTGATGTAGACCCCTCCAATTGAGCAGGGTATCGTGAAGCTTCCTGGGTCGCACATCTTTGATGGTATTATAGTGTTTGATCTTTGCGTTATTGCCACTGTAGCGATCTTTCCTTCATCATTTTGTTTCTTTTTCAATCTTTACAGGAATGGTGGTAGTTGTACCTGCTCTGTTTCATGTTCTAGAGGCTTGGAGATGGATGCAACTTCTGGTTTCATCGTCTCAAGCTCTTCTAATTCTTGTGTCAACGGGTTTTTGGATTCCATCGCATTCAAATTGGTCCTGTTGGGCTCTTTCCCTTCTTTCGCTATCGTCTTTCCGCTTAACAAGGAGACTACTATGCATTTTTCCTTTCTTGTGTTCCCCGAGTTGCGAGGGAGCTCGATTGAGCTCGGCAATGTCCCTTACGGTCTATTTTTCAACTCTCCCGTGATCTGTCCTAATTGGATTTCGAGATTGCGGATGGAAGTCGCCTGGCTCTGGAGGACCGTCTCGTTCTTTTCAATGTACTGCTTTAATAGGCTCTCCAGAAAGGATGATGACAGTGTTTGTGAGTTGCTGGCTTGATGTTACGGTTGATCGTTCATTCGCTGGAAAAATCCTAGCTATCCTTATTTTTGTGTCGTAGGTTGATAACTCTGTTTTTTATTTTTCCAAGCGAAATTGGGGTGGTTTCTCCACCCACGGTTATATGTATTAGAGAAAAGGTTTTCTTTTACAAAATAGACTGACTGTAGGTTCCTTTGGTATTCTTTAATTGGATGCGGTTCTCTACAAGTAGCATAACTCGTGCTCGTCTGTTCAATTGTGTTGACCTGCCCTCTTTGCATTCCAGGGTTGTTGATTGCAATGCCCTGTAACATATTAATCATCACATTCATTTGAGTCTGTAGAGATGCGATGGCCCCATTGTTTGTGTCACCTTCTTGAATTTTTAGTCGTTGATCGCTTTCTCGCCAATCTTCATGATTCTTTGATATGCGATGAAGGATACTTTTCGCCTCATCATAAGTTTTATCAAGTAGACCACCAGCTGCTGCCGCATTAGTAGCTGTCTGCAATGCAAGGTTCAAACCATGATAAAATATCTCCATCTGGAGACAATCTGGTAAACCGTTGTGCGGACAGTCTCGCACCAATCTCTTAAATCTCGCCCAGGCATCGCTAAGCGATTCGTCAATTTCCTATTCAAAATTTGTAATCAACTTCCTTCTTCTTGCGTTCTCAGTAGGAAGGAAGTATTTCTTCATAAACTTCTCTACAACTTGTTCCCACGAGGTTATCTCCCCTGGTTCAAGAGTATATGCCCATTTCCTTGCTTGATCGCATAATGAAAATGGGAACAACGTTAGTCAAACTTCTTCAGCTGAGATGTTTGGGAACACAAAAGTGTTACAGATTTTGATGAAACTCCGGAGATGGGCGTGCGGGTCCTCGCCACGCCTTCCACCAAACTGTCCGGCTGTTTGAATAATCTGCAACATAACCAGCTTCATCTCAAACCTCGATCCGTCCAAAGCTTGCCTCATGATTCCTGGGGAGAAATCATAGAGGTTAGGCAACACATAGTCCTAGATGAGTCTATTGCGGTCGTTCACCAAGAGAATGGGGTTTGCCATGATGTTATTTGTGTTTGTGACTCTTTCTTCCAGTTGTTCCGCCATTTTGATTTCTCTCTTGTTGTTGTTGGCAGTTGTCTCTCTATCTTCTTCAGAATGTTCTTTCGATCTCTGGGTCGTAGTTGGGCTCAGAAGCGTGTCCTTCACACATGTGACACTTGCTTCTTCCTTTACCAAAGGAAGGTCAGTGCACAGAAGTCGAAAGCTGCAAAGAAAATCAAAAGGTTTACTGTTAGCGCAATATGTACTGTCGTAGTCCCCGGCAACGGCGCCAAAAACTTGATGCATTGTAAATGTGATGCGATTATGGTGTATATTTACGGTGATGTATTATGCGTTTCACATGCAAGTTTTCCTAATAAGACCCAAGTATAAGTCTTACTAGGTTTCCTGGTAAGTCCAAGGTTGAACACAGGGAATACTGAGTTCATCTTCGACAGTAAGTTTGATTCCTTTGCAGTGGTGAAAACAAATAAGTTGGATGGTGTTTTGATTAAGTATAATTCCTATGCGACGGAGTCCGAATAAATAGTTGATGAAATCGAGAATTACAATGAGTATGCGATGAACGAGTTGAGAAGGGGTTTACCTAACACTTCCTAAGGTTGCGTTCAAGTTATACGATCATGCTACACACAAACAACAGCATGTCATCTCTCAATGCAAATTTCATAATTCCTATTTCTAGGATGCATGCGATGTATTCGAAAATGTCGATAGGACTTATGTCTAAGCCTCTATTCTTGTCTATGCGATGATGAATGATGCACACATACACAAGGTGACCGCATACTATCATATCCTATTTCTAGGGTGCATGCGATGCGTAATAGTAAACATAACTTATGTCTAAGTTTCTATCTCTTGTTTATGCGGTTCTAATCTGACTCTCTCAAGCCTAGATTCTAATCTGACTCTCTCAAGTCTATATTCTTTCTTTAGACTACTCTCTCAAGTATCTCTAATAGGTGAATGACACATACATAAGACAAGATGATTACATAAAGTGTAACTCTTAGGTCATGCTAGCTAAGTACTTCTCAACCCATTCGAAAATTTAGCTACTCATGCGAAGTATGGAGAGATTGAACATAAATTGAAATGAGATTTCCATTGTCTATAAATTTAATGCAGAATACAGAATAACAATAGAATGTAGAGATAAAAATCCCGGTAGCAATGTTTTGCTTCCCGTGGCCTTTTACACTGTCTTTTCACTCCAACTCTCCCCAGATGAATATCCTTGCTTTCGCAAGTGTTGGCCCTCTCTCCTTTTGTAGCGCTTCCTGGCAATCTTTCGAGCTGTCTGGGAATGATCTCTCGGCGTCTTCTTCTCTTGGCTCGTCTCCGTCTTCTAAGTATAAGAATGACTATGAACAAACTAACGACTATCTATCTTGTATCTGATCTCTATTCTATATATGGCAATCCTTATACAATGGTGGCCTCCGGTATTTATAGAGTTCAAGGTGAAGAAGCTTTTCTTTCTAATGATTGCAATGATGGGCGGTCATTAAATCTTCTGCTCTGATGTGCCGATTAATGGTCACCAAAAGTTGAGTGTACTTGCTACAGTGTGGCGTTAACGAATTGTCAACTAAATTCGGATTCGACCGTCATCAGCTTTCCATCCCATCATGATTTATTATGTTGTCACCTTGATGCGCAGTCTTTATGCAGCCACCTTCTTAAGCAACTTCTCAGGATTGCATACGATCGCATGACTTTGCGATTGCAATCTTTCTTTTGCGCCAACGCCCAATTCCTTGGATCGCAATTTCCTTTGCGCCATCGCATTTTTCCTGCACAAAATAAGTAAATTAACCGCTTTTATGCGATGGGCGCATGCAATCGCAATTTTCTCAGTTTAGAGCTTTTGGACATGATTTTGTATATTTTTACCATCGCATTCTCTCATTTTTTTTTACTTATTTGCGATGTAATAACATGCATTTCTACCCGTTATCACACCCCTTCTTCAAGATTATCAATGATATTGCTAGAGGGATGATTTTTACAAACTATACTAAAGGGGTGCATGTTACTTGTTTCAATGACCTCAGATGTTGATTTTTTGTTCTCCACTAGTGTTTCAAAATGCATGTCAGATGATATGTCAGAGTAGATGTTAGGAACATATGCATTGACAAGTGGAAGCACACTAAAATCTTCTTCTTCCTTAGTAGTGGAAACTGATAGATCTGCAACATCATCAATCACAACATTTATTGATTCCATGACACGAGTTCGTTTATTATACACATGATGTGCATGACTATTTATGGAATATCCAAGAAATATGCCTTCATCAAATTTGGATTATCATTTTCACCTAGCTTCCTTATCAACCAAGATGTAACAAATACTGCCGAAATATGGATGTATTTAACTTTTGGTTTTCTCTCTCTCTATATTTCATAAATAGTGTTTGAGGTACATGTACATAAAAGAACTTTATCGTGAATGTGACATGGTGTGTTCATAGCTCCAACCAAAAAATGGAATGACAGATGTTTAACATGTAATATTGCTCAAGCCATCTTTTAAGAGTATGATTTTTCCTTTCCACAACTCTGTTTTGTTAGGGAGTGATTGGAGTAGAAAACTCATGGTCAATCCTAGAAAAAGTACAAAACATTGCAAGTTGAAAATTTTCAAATTCATTACCATGATCACTCCTAATTCATATCACATTCAAATCTTTCTTACGTTGTAATTGGAGATAAAGAGCTTGAAAAGCAGTAAATGCGTCTGACTTTTCATGATGAAAATAGACCCAAGTATATCTGGAGAAGTCATCAACATCAACTAACACATATTGTTTACCTCAAAGACTTTCTGATAGCATAGTCCCATAAGGTCCAAGTGGAAAAGTTCCAATATACGTGTTGAACCAAAGTGAGAAGTTTATTCGGAGTATGAGTTTGTTTACCTAATTGACAGTCACCAAAAATAATTCCGATTGAAGAAGGTACGGATGGAAGTCCAGATATAACATTTTTTTACTAGTGCCTTTTGAATATACTTCATCTTGTCAAAAGAGATGGAAAACCTGCAAAAAAATTTCAGAATTCAACAAATAGATATTATCAGATGAGAGACCTGTCATAACAAGAGCTTTAGCATCATCTGTGACAACACATTTGTCTTTTGTAAAACTCACGTTCAGACCTTGATCACATAGTTGACTGATGTTAATAAGATTGGTAGTGAGCTCGTCAACTAGTATTACATCATTCAAGGATGGAAGACCTTGGTAATTAAGTTTCCTTTCCCAATGATCTTACCTGAAGCACCATCTCCAAATGTGACCTTTCCCAAGCTGATAGATTTAAGGTCAGACAAATAGTTCTTTTCACCAGTCATATATCTAGAACTCCCACTATCAAAGTACCAATCTCTTTTGGCAGAAGATCTGAGAGATGTCAATACAACAATGCATTTATTCTAGTATTCTTTACTCTCCAAATCTATTTTAATTTTTACTATCTTTGATATATATTTCGAGAGAAGTGAGGAGCCTTGCTTGAGTTTTTAGATCTCTAAAGAGTTTTCAAAAACTAATAGCAAAATGGACGTTTATGGCCCACTCTTCCACAATAGTGACAAATCCATCTTGGTTTATAATTTATGTTGACATCCCATTTTGAATTGCTGAAGGATGTTCTTGTAAAGCCATAAGACTCTGGACTCTGAGCTTTAATAACTTAATATTTTGCTTTCCTTTGAGATGAGACTGACTATTATGTTGACTTTCACTTTTTGAAAAACCTAGCCCATATTTATCACTGACTTTCTTTTCTTTTGTCAATATTGTCTCTAGAGACTCAGTACTAGTGTTCAGCATTCTAAAATTTTTACCAACCAAATCCTTCTTAGCTCTAACTTAAGTAAGTTCTCGCTTCAAATCTACAGTAGTAGACATAAGTCTGCGATTGTCAGCCAACAAAGTCTCAATTCTTTCTTTTTGCACATTGAGGACTTTCAGATCATCTTGCCATTTGTTAAAAGAGCTTGATAAGAAGAATCAAAAGACATATGTTTTGCAGCGTCATTAACATTTTCTAGATACACATCATACTCGAAAATGTCACATGACGAGGTGGCAAATGAGATGTTACTAACAAGTGTTTGACATCTTCTTCTGAGTCACTGCTGTCTTCAGACTCATCATCAGACAAAGTTAAGATATAACTTTTACTCTGCTTCTTCAATAAATTAGGACATTCAGCTTGAAAGTGTCCATAGCTTTCACACTCTCTGAATATGAAAGACTTCTTTTTGAAAATTAGAAGCACCTGACTTGTCAGCTTCCTTCATACTACTTTGAATTCTTAATTGTTTGAAAGGAAGAGAGCCATCAGACTTATTGGTTTTAGGATTAAAATTGTCAGACTTCTTTTGAATCTTTTGAGATCATGATTGAATTGTTTCGAAATTAATCTAATAGATTCAATAAGGGAATCCTTAGACTTTTTGTTAGGATCATCATGCTCATCTTCAATTGAGGATTGTAAAGCAATTCTCTTATTCTTCTTCTCGAGTTTTCCATCTAGAGACATCTCAAAAGTGAGCAAGGAGCCAAATATTTCATCTATTTTCAACGATGTTATGTCTTGAGCTTCCTCGATAGCAGTAACTTTATGTCAAATTTTTTAGGTAAAGACCTAAGTACTTTCTGAACAAGTATTTCTAAAATTTTCTCTCTCAAAGCAAACGACTCATTTGCAATGTCCAATAATCGAACATTGAATTCAGCAATTAATTCATCATCGTGCATTTTAAGATTCTCAAATGTCAAAGTCAACAGTTGCAGCCTTGACATTTTAACTTTTGAAGTTTCTTCATGGATAACAGATAAGATATCCCAACCCTCCTTTGTAGAGACACACGTACTAATCAACCTGAATATGTTGTGATCAATATCATTAAATATGGCATTCAATGCTTGAGAATTTTTTAATGATGCTTTATCTTCAACTTCAGACCACTATAATTTGGGTTTCAAGATTTTCTTTCTATCTTCCATTTTGGTGGTTGGATGCGACTAACCAGTCACTACAGCATTCCACGTTTTACTATCAATTGAATTCAAAAATGCAACTATTCGAGCTTTCTATTAAGAATAGTTTGTTCCATCAAGAACAAGAGGACGAATGGTGAAGTCACCTTCCTTGATTCTATTCATAATCAAAGCACCTAAGATAAAGGTGACCCGCTCTGATACCAATTGAAAAAGCTATAAGATCACTCATCACTCAGAATACAGATGTTAAATGAAAAGGATAGACAAGTGTTGTAATAACAAAATACGAACAACAAGAAAAACAAGTGAAGATAAACAGAAGTTGGTAACCCAATTCGGTGAAATCCATCTATGTTTGGGAGGCAGTATGCCCAAGAAAGATAATCTACTAATATTAAAGAGTTAAGCAATTATAACGTATTACTTATCTGTAATTTAACGAATACTATATTGACTCATGTAGAGCCCAACTCACAAGTCACTTAGGCTCCCCCTAGATTTGAGACTCCATCTCATTTGAACTTAGTTTCTCCCTAAGTGTGTTGATGTTAGTGTTGGACACTTTAGCTTCCGACAGTGTATGAGACTTCTCTCCTTTGATTATCTTCCATTAGCTCAGTGAACTCCTTTCATTGACGAATCTTAGGTCCTCCCTAAGATAGAGAATTTCTTCACGAGAATGAACTCTTAGGTTCCCTTAAGACCGAGAATCCCTTCTCAACAACAAAATCTTAGGCTCCCCCTAAGATAGAAATTATCTCAAAGTATTGCAATTTTCAATCAATGCAATTGCACAGTTTAATACGGCGAGTATAGATAAAAAAAAAAAAAAAAAAAAAAAAAAAAAAAAAAAAAAAAGATTGATGTTGCACAAATCGACCACCAAGAACAAAAACATTTTTAAACCATAAAAAAATGCAGCATCCCTAAAAGAACACCATTATTCTCCTTTTAAAACTACAGCCAAGAAAGGAAACAAACTCCTCAATAGAAAATAATAAGTAGCACCTCGAATAAGGAAAATATCGAGCAAAATAAATCTACAGAAATTTTCCAAGATACGGAAAGAAAATATACAACATGAAATAATATTATCTGTGGCGGATGTTAAGACTACATTTGTGACAACAACAAAAACTATCACAAGTTGCCTTAGAAAAAATATAGAGTCAATCAACAAATCTCTAACATTTTTCTTTCTTAGAATATTTCTTTTAGATACATAGAAGATTCGTTATCTTTTAGATTTTTTATTTTTTTTTTTTGGTAATATTTAAGACTTTTGTTGAAATATTGACCTTTAAACTTCCAGAAAATATAATTAAATGGTATAATTATAGTTCCATAAAAATTACAACTATTTTTATTAGGACATAGAATATTTTTTTAAATTTTAAATAGAAATTATATTGGAAATTATCCATTTAGACCTAGAGTTGAATTCATTTAGTTGAGAAAATTTTTTTTGCTAGGTTATGAAGAATTCCCACTTTGTACAAAGTTAGCCTTAAACTTTCAAAATTTTCAAATGTACCCTTGAATTTTCAAAAAGAGTTCACAAATACTCTTACTTTTAGTTTTGAATGAAAACCATCAAAGTTTTGTTTAAAAAATATCCTTAAATTTTCAAAAATTTAAAAAAATACCCTCAAACTTATAGAGAAGTTCAAAAATACTCTTATCATTAATATATGAACAAAAATCATTAACACCTCATTGCAAAAATATCTCTAAACTTTCAAAAAGTTGAATTAGTATTTAGTACCATTATCTTAAAAAAACGGGTACATATCAATTTGAACCCTGAATTTTAGGGATTGTATCAATTTAAATTCTAAACTAATAATTGTATCAATTTAAACCCTGAACTTTAATAAGTATATCAATTTAAACCCTGAACTTCAATGAGTAATATCAATTTCAACCCTAAGTTTTCATAAGTGTATCTAAATAAAACATGATGGAGGGTATAAATTGATACACTTATGAAACTTCAAGGATTAAATTGATACATTTGTGAAAGGGTTTAAATTGACACAATCATTAATTTGGGTTTGAATTGATACACTTATGAAAGTTCAGGGTTTAAATTGATATTTACCCAAAAACCATCATTTATCAACACCCTATTATCTCTCAATTTCATTTCCTCTAGTTCCCCTACTTCAATATGTGACTTAACACTTCTCTATTTTATCTATTTTTTCTTCTCTGACTCTCGTTCTTGTTCACTTTTTTACCTTTCTCTATCTCATTAAAAAAAATGTTGCCCCCTTCAATTAAGGTATATAGATTATAACGAAAGAAAAAAAAATAATGGACATACCAAGGGAACCTTAGATCTTATGTGTCTTAACAAGGTTGTACATTAGTAGTTGACTATGTGCTAATAGCCAAATATGTCCTTTTTATATTTAGCTACTTATCATTTTGGTAAGTTGTAAGGAGATATTTTGAATTTAGAATCTTTTGAAATTTTGCTGCTTTAACTTGATGTTTTGCTTTATATTTCATTGTTAGTAAATTGGTGTAAGGATAAATAGGAGAAACCTGAGAGTATCTACAAAGAAAAAAAAAGATGCTAAACTCAAAAAAACTTCAAACAAATTGATCACTCTAGTGATGGTAGGAGTATTTTTAAACTTTTTTTTATAAGGCTACGAGTATTAATACAACTTTTGAAAGTTTAAGGATATTTTTTAAACGAGTATCAACCGTTTGTGTTCATATATACTAATGGTAGTGATATTTTTTAAAAAAAATTAAGTTTAAGGGTATTTTTGAAAATTTTGAAAGTTCATGGATATTTTTTAAACAAACACTAATAGTTTCCATCCAAAACTAACGGTAGAAGTATTTTTTGAAATTTTTTTAAAAAAAGTTTCAGGGTATTTTTAAAATTTTTGAAAGTGCAAGGGTATTTTTGACGCAAAGTAAAAAGTTCAGGGCTATTTTATATAATTTTTTTTATTATAAATAAAAAAACCTCACCCCAACCCTCACAAAATTAAATAGAGAATCTACTTTCTTAGGAATAATGGACCTCCATACATCTATACAAAAATATAACATTGTCTATTTTAAATATAAACTCTCATGACTTTCTTTTGATTTCAACAAAAAAAAAGATGTTCACGGGCAGAGACGCCATCATTTCATTCCTCATGCTAATGAAAGTTTTCGTTTAATCTCGCAGAGAACGAGGTAGGGATTTTTGCAAGAGTCTGGTTTCATCATGAAAATATTCTACATACAATTATTTTTAGAAAGAAAATTAATGAAATGATTTTCTTTCAGAAAAAATTAAATTAAATAGTCGGTTGTCTACCATGAATTCCCATTCAAATCGTTAATTCCTTACTAATAATCCTTTAAAGGATTAATTAATCCATTAATCCTAGAGTTGAATTCATTTAGTTGATATGAGAATTTTTTTCATTATAAAAAAATATATGTATATGAAACTCCAACCCTTTGATAATGTTGGTAATTAAACTTCAAATGAAGCAGTAAGGGTAACAAATTGAGGAAGAAAATACTGAAAGTCTTTCAACTATACTTCCTCTGTCCATACGTAATAAAATTTACCTTAGAAATGGAGTGTGAAAATGACGAGAAGACGAAGAAATCCAATCAATTGTATAATTGCTCTACCGATCTGGGATTGAAGGAGAAATTGAAGCATATGACAAAATTTAGGGCTTCATTCTAAAAAATGGTAAAACTGATCAATAATAAGATTTATGGCAAAATGGACGAAAGATATATGGCAACTTACATGTCATGCACATGGTCACAAATTTTCAAATTCCCGATTTTCCCTTGTATGGTTGGTAGTTGTTGTTATTGATGAAACTACAAATACATTGTAAGCTTAGAATCATAAATAAGGTCGAGTTATGGGGTAGTTAGTGATATTCCTCTAGAAGAACTGCCCTCCCTTAAGAACAATTGCCCTATTTTCCTCATGTAGTTATGGTAATCTGCATATTTTATTATTAATTTAGATTTTGTTTAACTTGTTCTCGAATTGATCTCACTTTAATTAAATATCCAGATTTTTCTACCAAATTTATATTTTAAATTTCCATATATTATCAAATTTCATTTTATCTAATCAAATTTCAAATTTATTGTTATCTTTGAATTATTTTTCATTATTTATTCAAATTTATTCAAATCTCTTAATTGTTTTTCCTAATTTTATACATATTCTTAATAAATTAGCGGGATATTTCTCATATACTTGAAGGTTTAAATTGTTTATATCATTATATTTTTAAATTATTTTAATGATTTGGAAAAAAATATAGCCATCAATTTTGTTCATCACCTAAAGTGTTTATTGATTTACATTTTGTTATAGTTTTTTCACAAGCTATTATTTTTGCTATGACTTTACAATGGATTAGATTTCTTTTTTCCTTTTTCCTCTTCATTTTCTTTTTTCCTTTTTCCTCTTCATTGACGATTCAATCTTCTTTTGTTTCATTATTATAATCAACTTTCTTTGCTTCTGGGCAAAGAAATGAAATCTTTTTATCGGATAAAATACAATAAATCGAGCTTACGTGGTTGCAGGGAACCTCAGAGAATTGGAGTTATGATTTTCATGTGGTGCTTGACTATTTTCTAATCTATCAAGTGAATCTTGCAAATACACGGTATATTTGAATAATAATATATTCAGCAAAATCAGAACCTACTCTTCAACTTTCTGAACACATTATTATAAACTTTGGTTTATCTAACTCTTTTTCAATTGGTTTAACTTTTTGTTACCAAATTTAGTTTTATCTAAATCTTTTTTCATTAGTTTAAACTATCAGCTTCAAAAGGTAATATAAAGTTAAACGTATTTCTAATTTGCTTTCAATGGGCTCTGAAAATTAACTAATATACATTTATAGATACAATTGTAACATGAAGGTATGAGATTAACTAATCCATATTTACATAGTGTAATTGTAGTATCAAGTTATGCGATTTTAATCTTTATTTTTCATGTTTCCTGTTTTAAATTAGAGATTCTCTATTTTTCTCCAACAAAATCTAATTGAATCTATCTCTGGTTATCAGATTTTGTTTTATTTTTATTTTTTTATTATTTGTTTATGCATTTTGATATTATATTAATTTTTGTGTATATTATTATTATTTATATAGTTTATATTTCTTAAAATGTAATCTAATAGTATAACCATATATCATTGGTATATAAAAACATATTTATATACCTATTTATTATTTTGATAAGATTTGTTTTATATTGTTTCATTTAAAAATAAAAAAGAAAAAAAAAACCAACCCTTATTTCCAAAGTTTCAATATATTTATAATTTTTGTGGAAAAAAAAATCTAAACACTTTCCTCCATACATACATATTTAAAAATATATATTTTAAAAAAACCTTAATTCTACTTTACATCATAGACACATCATCGTGGTAATTATTTCTCGGCGAGGACCATATTGATGAGTTTTTGGGTTTTCGAACTTTTTTTAAGATTTTGGCCATGCTATTTGTTTTTAAATTTTTTGTTGAGATTTTTTTATTGAGTTATTTTTTGAAGTATCTATTTGTATTCAATTTGTTAGTCTTTTGGATAGTTTGATCATTTATCGATTTGTATTTTCTATTATTTCCCTTGTCAGCTCTTGAAGAAACCATGTGAGAAAGAATCAGATGGCCAAGGTTTTGGGCTTTCCGCCCTCAAGTATTGGGCCGCATCTCTTAGCCCGTATAACGTTTTGGGCTTCCATTTTTAGGCATTTTCCAATGGTAGTTTTGGAAAACAAAAATGGACCACCATGGATGACAAATATTTACAATTACATATCGACTTAGCTTCATTTTGATAATCATTTTTTTAAAGAAATTTAAATAAGGATGGAGATTAGAAACCACACACACACATATATTTAGTCACTAACGCATATTAAGAGTGCTTCAATAAATGAAACTATTTATTTGTTAAATAATGAATGACTAACCATTAATGAGAAATTGTCCAAGTGAGCTTTGTTTAATGGTATTGGCATGTCCTCCATATTTAGAAAATTTTAATAGAAAAAATTGGCTAAATTTATAAAATATCTCTAAACTTAGTATTTTGTGTCAAAAATATTTTCGAAACTTTTATAAAGTATCCTTAAACTTCCAAAATGAGTTAAAAAAAATATATCATTGTTTAGTGTTTTTGTATAAAAAATATCTCTAAATTTTTTTAAAAAATTTAAAAATATTCTTAAATTAAAAAAAAAATTAAAAATACCCTTATTGTTATATGAACCGAAACCGTTTATACCGTCTCTTTTATCTATTTTCTCTCATTTTTCTTCCATCTATTCTTCAATACACTCTCACTCTCATTTTTTTAAAAGAAGATGTTTAACATTTGTTTATCTCAAAATAATAAATAAATAAGTAAAATTGTATACTTCAGTTAATGGAAAGAGAATAATTGAAACATCAATGAATTTTAAGATTTAAATATTTTGACAACATTGTACATTAGTAATAAAGTGTGTTTTAATAGCCAAATGCATTTTTTTTTATTTGACCATTTATCATTTTAGTATATGAGATTTTCATTTTGGAATTATTTGAGATTTCATGTTTCAACTTAAATTTTTTGGTTTTCATTTTGGTTGTTGAGGGAATTAGTGTAAGAGTGGAAAAAAGTGGAGAAAATGGATAATATCTATGTAAAAAAAAAAATGTAGATATCTATATAATTAGTTTAAAAACTTCAAACAATTAATCACCATACTAATAGTAGGAGAATATTTAAATTTTTTTCTGGAAATCTTTGAGTTATTTTGCAATAGGTATTAACAATTTTTGTTCATATACCGATGGTAAAAATATTTTTTAAACTCTTTTCAAGTTTAAGGATATTTTTTAAATTTTTGTAAGTTTATGGATATTTTTAATACAAACGTTTAATGGTTTTCCTCCAAAGTCATCAATTAAGAGTATTTTTTTTAACTATTTTTAAAAGTTTAAGGACTTTCTTTAAACTTTTAAAAGTTTATGGATATTTTTTAGGACTTTTTATATATATATATATATATATATATATATATAAAAAAAAAAAAAAATCAAGGACGAAAATGATTGAAAAAAAAATGATAAGTTCTCATAAATGAAGGAATTAAAAAGAAAAATTTATTCAAAATCTTAAATCATATTTTTTGTATAAAGAATGACCATACGTTCAGCCATTCAAAAGAATACATAATATATTATAGATTAGAAAAAATTTCGAGCCCAAATTTGAAGGAACTCTACTAAGGGTAGCTTATATCGTTACTAAAAAAACTCTTCTTGTTCTGTTCTTCTTCTTCCTCTCTTTTTTACACTGCCATCATGCCGGAAGTGTACGGCACTCCGGTGGGCTTGATCCACGGATCGCCACGAATAAATCTCCCAGCAGTGAAATCGACAGCGTGCTCTGGCGTAATCTGCTTAATTCCCCTCCACTTAACCCGATTATCCTTGGCGGCGCCAGGTCCCCTGTTATTGTACTCTGTATAAAACAGAGTGTTGAGAGCAAAATCGCCCATCCATGGAAGCCACCCTTCAGGTTGGATCAAATCATCAATTTGTGACTGCATGATAATGGTTCTTGAATATTGCTTCCATGGGCGACCGAGGTATGCCTTGTGGATGTGGCGAACAGGGAAGAAATCAGGGTCAGATGAAATGACGCAATTCTGCAAGATTATGGCGGTGGGCTCCTTCCGTTGAGTTCGGCCCTGAGCAGTGACGATGCATTGTTGATTCTCCATTGGCTTCCTCACGAGGATCTTGCAGTTCTGGAAGACGACAGCACCGTTGCCGAAGATGAAATCGATGGTGCCGGTGATGGTGCAGTCTCGGTAGAATTGACGGTGAGCATGAGTGTACAGAGTGTCTTGGTAACCGTCCATTTGACAATTGTAGAAGATGGACATGTCAGATTGAACTCGGAGTGCAACTGCTTGGTGCTTAGCTGCTCCGGCAGAGTTCTCGAATCCCATGTCCTTCGCGATGAAGTTGCTTCCGATCACCGCTGTAAATACAAAATTAAAGTCATTTTTAGTTTGGTACTCTATTTTATAGTTGCCCTTAATCCAATTACTATGGAACTTACCAACGGTAGCGGTTTTGAAGGTGGGAGTTCCGTCAATGAAGTTCTTGCCGGCGGTGATTTTAGTTTTAGTCGGCCCATCTCCGATCATCATTACCCAAGTCATACTTTTGTCTACCATTACTTGTTCTTGATAAACTCCTGCTTTTACATAAATCACAAACGTTTTATTGCTCTTCTTTGGGACATCATTTAAGGCTTCACTCACTGTTTTGTACTTCCCACTTCCGTCTTTCGCCACCACAACATCCGCCTTGATGGTGGCGCCGGTGGCTTGGAGTAGCCCACGTCTGTCACTGACCCACGACGGCTCTTCCTCTTGTTCATCGGATTCCTCCGTCAACAGTCGTCGTCCAGCCGATGGAAGCCCAAAAGATGCCATAATTGAATTAACTTCACTCACCATTCCAAGCCCATTAATTGTCATTTCTTTCGACATTTTCAACAAATTCTTCATCTTTTCCCCTGTATCGCCAGTGACATTTTCGAATCCATCCAAGCAAGTTTCCTGATAAGTTAATGCGCCACTCAACCAAACCTTAAGATCCTCAATATAATCATCCATTTTCTGGATGTCAAAATTGTCAGTGATTCTGTCAAAGGAAATTAAGAGATCGTCAATTGCGTAATCCATGAGCTCGCCACAAGCGTCAAGAGCTTGTTTAGCCATGGGGTCAGTGGCGGAATCTTTCAAAAGGGAGGAATTTCCGATGGCCGACTTGATTTCGTCGACGGCAGCATGGAATCCAGCTTTGATTAGCTCACGTGGGTCGCTCGTGTTGGATCCGCCTTGGGACAGAGCTTTCTCGCAGGTTTCTTGGTAATCAGTGGGCTGACAGAGCGCCTTGATGGCTTTGGTGGAGGTGGAGATTTCCGCCGTGGAACCGCCGCCAGCGATGCCATTGGAGTCTTTGCGATTGACGCCGACTGCCACTGCAACTACCATGGCAACAAGAAACAAGGAAGATACTCCGATGAGCGCAGCTTTCTTGTTCTTCCCTCCATCATCACCCATGTTTTTTTTTTTTTTTTTTTACTAAAGATTCTCAATTTGGAGTTTTTTGGGTTTTTTGTTTTTGTTTTGGTTGGTTAATGGCAAAAGGGAAGAAGGAGCACTGCCTTGAATTCTTCTGTTTCAACAAATGGAGTGTATTTATATGTGTGCGAGTTGGGCAGAGATCCGAAATGACAGTTAATACCGTTATGCTTGAACATTCAGAGCCAGTAAGCCTTTGTTTTTTTGGGACTTTTTCCTCTAAATCAAGTGCTGACTTCTCCCTGCCTAAATTTAGTGGGTCCTGATGATAACTAAATTCGAGATTTAATTTAATTATATTTAATCATTTAAATAAAAGACCATCCATAGTTTTGTCCAATTTTGCGTTCCAAATCTGTTAATTCATATACAATTTGTTTGGTTTTTATTTTAGAAATTTTCCCCCATAGAAATAATATCAAACTATTAATAGAAATAGAAAAAAAAAATATTGGTAGATACTAATAGACTTTTATCCATCTCTATCAATGATAGACATGTATAAGTTTTCATCACTGATAGTATCAATGATAGACTTGTATCATTTTTCTATCAATGTTCTTCATCTTCTTGTGTCTAAATTAGTGAAGTTATACTGTTTAAAATTGATTGAGTTGAAAGTGAAGTTATACTGTTTAAAATTGATTGAGTTGAAAGTTCGTAGATTTGTATCCTTAATCTAAGAATCTTTTTGTTACCTCTTCTATCTCTATGTTTTTAATAAATTTATAATTTAACCTTATTAGATGGGATATATCACTTCGAATGTAGGTATCTGTTGATTCTAATAGGTGCAATTGATGTTATTGAGATGGAACTCTTCAAGATGGAGCATGATTCTTCGAATGTATGTATTTATTGAGTCTAATAGATACAATTGATATCAATATATTGTGATTGTTCACCGGAGGTGGTCACATATCGAACTGGTGCATTTTTCCAATAATGGTAGATGCATATATAATAATTAAAAAACACAAGTTTGCTTTAAATCTTAAAACTCATACAATAAAAGTTTAGAAAAAAGATAGAGAGACAAAACTTTGAAGTTAAAACAAATTTAGAAACAAAACATTAGTTATTTTAAATATAAAAAATGTACCAATTTATTTATAAATATAGTAAATGTCAATGATATATATCTTAACAAGTTAACTTATACTTAATTCGTCTCAAGGTATCTTTAAGGCATTTCAAGTTCATTTTTCAGAAATCATTTATAAGTTAAAATTGGTAAATTCACTGGTATTGTCATTGCTAATAAAATAATGTATAAGACTAGAAACAAACCATTTGCACTCCAATAATAAAGGAATTTACATCTTGCTTGAATGATCTATGTGATAAATAAACAGACAGGGTACTTTCTTCTAAAGGGACATTTAGTTAATTAAATCATTCGAGATGATTCTAAATTCCATTCTCGTGGGCTAAACAATGTTTATGATTTAGGCCCGTTTAAGTAACCATTTTGTTTTGAGATTTCTATATAAAAGGTCTAAAGAGTAAGTACATATTACAATATTTCATTTTTTTTTAAAATAAAACACTATTAATTTCCCTATTTTTACTAATATCAGTGACTATTTATAATTTATGTTATGAAGTATATTTAAAATAATCATGAATTCGTCAAAATGTTCTAAGATATATTTAAAATAATCATTAATCTGTAAAAAAAAAAAAAATTGATAGTGAAAACCAAGGTAAATAGAAAATAAAATTTCATCTTTTTTCCAAATTGAAAAATAGAAAAAAATTAAAATAAATATATTTTCTCTTCCCATCATTAAAATAACTTCGAAAGTAAGATATATATATATATATATATTAACAAATATAAATAAATATAGAAAAGGGTAAAACTGTCCAAAAACAACGCTAAAACACATTTTTGAAGAAAAGTCAAATTTAAAGACTAGATAGGCTTCTTACGTAAAAATCTCTTTTGCTTTAAAACATTAAGCCTATATCATCTATATTTCTTACCATGATTTATATCTTTCTTAATCACAATGATTGAATTCTTAGCCAAATTTCAAAAACAAAAATAACTTTTTTTAAAACTACTTTTTTTTAGTTCTCAAAATTTGGTTTGGTTTTTAAAACCATTAGTGAAAAGTAGATAATAAATGAAGAAATTTGAAGATAGAAGTAGTGCCCATAAATTTAATTTTCAAAAATAAAAATAAAAAATAAAATGATTATCAAACGAGACTTTAGTTAAACAATTTTTAATTGATGTTTAACCTTAACTTGTGAACTAGAAAACTACTAATTTTACTTCAATTTATCCCATAACTAAAGGATCATTAGGGAATTAACCATTTTAATTGATGTTATCATTGTGCATTTCGTGTCAGGATCAATCCATGGATTTTCTTCCTTTTGTCACATTATGTTGACATGAACATCACCAGATTAAGACAAATGTCCTCGATTAAGAGATAAAAAATTCGTATATCTTATCGCGAATATTGTATTAAACTCAATATAAATAATAAAAATAGTGACAACATGAGCTTACAGATCCCCCAGTTAAACAGAAATATACACGAGAACAGATTTCATCAATATAAAACAGAAGAATCATCGACTCAGTTCTCTTCTTCCTTTTATTTCCCTTCTTTATCTTATTCCTTAACCTTTCACAGGTTTTATCACCTAATATCCTCTTCTAATGAATGGTACCTAGAATTTTCCTTTTAATTTTCAAAGCTTGGCTCTTCGAAGCTCCAACTTGGCGATGGTTCCCAAATGAACTTCATCAGGGCCATCTGCTATTCTCAAGGTTCTTGCAGAAGCCCAGAGATGAGCAAGAACGGTGTCAGAAGACAGGCCACCTGCTCCATGGACTTGCATTGCCATGTCCAAAATCTGCAATGCCATATTTGGAGCTGCAACCTGTACCGAATTTCACCAAGATGTTAATTGAAATGTCCATGAAGAAAGGAAAAAGGGGTTGGGGATACGTTTCCATGATTTGGAACAATGAAGAATCACACCTCCATGGCACGTGAAATCTATAAATCATAATACCTAATAGTCACAACGATAGTATTGAACTCTTCTGATTTACAGTCTTAGATTACTGCATTCTGTTTAAATTTTGCCGTTACTTTTAATATAATTGGACCGTATGACTTATTCTGCATATGTCACGTGGTGGTACCATGAAAAACTTTTAACTCTGATTAATGAAAATTTACCATTATAAAACGAGAGGGCTACTATTTGTAAAATTCACAAACTGCAAATCTTTTATTAAATGTACGAAAACTTACCTTGGCCATTGCAATTGTTCCACGTGCTTTCTTGTTTCCTAGCCGATCCAACTGATCAGCTGCTTCCAAAACCAGCAATCTCGTTTTCTCAAGTTCCACACGACACTGACACAAACGTAGCCATACTCACAATCATCGTTATACATTTCAAGGGTATCATGTGGCATAAAGTGAACTGAGGAATTCCAGTTAGGATTTTCAATTACTGAATAAATTGTGTCCATGGGACGTGATATGAATCCAAATACCTTGGCGATGTCTGAAAGGAAGGAACCCTGCTCCGCAATCAACTTTCCAAACACTCTTCTACTAAGGGCCCTCTGAACTGCCAACTGCATACCTCGCTCTGCAGCTCCTACCAACCTCATGCAATGGTGCAGCCTTCCTGGACCAAGCCTACCCTGGAGCAAGATAGCAAACTCTTAGATGATATAATATTTAATTTACCGTCATCCATCAGCTTAAGCTTTTGGGTCAATTGATAATTTAACACAAACCAAAGGAAAGTCATACACCATTACGTAAAGCAAGCAGCTCCATGGACATCAGAACACTCAGGTGAATAGTGAAAACATAGCATGCATAAGAATTAATCTGGTTCTGCTTCGATGTTCTTGGTTAATAAACTTGGTGACAGATTGGAAGTTCCACACTAGGTAGAACTCCATTTTACTCAAAATTAAACTTTCGCATTAGTCAAATTTCTAGGGAAGAAACGGTATTAGGGTTGTTAAGAATATTATTAGGGAATTAATATAATATTAGTAATTAGCTGAACCATTTTTTGGTAGTGTTTTGTTATAAATAGAGTGAGCGGGAGGAGAAGGAAGTAGGCATTTAACTTGATTGATTTAGCCTTTGAGTGATTTCAAGAGAGGGAGTGTCAAGTACCTCAAATGATTTGGAAATTATTGTAGACCTTCTACCTTTTATTGTTCAATACATGTCAGCCATTTGGTTTTTATCATATACTCAAAGTCAATTCCATTTAAATGCAAGCATGATAATCCATAGGATACATCATGACAAGATAGCATAAAGGATTTGAACAACATTACCTGCGCAATTTCAAATCCACGACCCTCTCCAAGTAAAATATTCGTTGCAGGAACACGCACATTGTCAAATATTATCTCAGCATGGCCATGAGGTGCGTCATCAAAGCCGAATACTGTGAGTGGTCTTTTAATAATTACACCTGGAGTCTGGATGTCAACTATGATCATGGACTGTTGCTTATGTAGAGTAGCGGTAACATCTGTTTTTCCCTGCAAATAATGGAAAACTCCTCGTTGCATCAATAATAATATAAATTAATTTGAGAATAATAGACGAACGAATCTTCTAAATAGTATGAACTAACCATAACTATAAGGATTTTGCACCTCGGATCCATCGCTCCACTTGTCCACCATTTTCTTCCATTGATGACAAAGGTATTTCCTTCCCTGCACGTAAGTTAACAGTTAATATACCTATAACAAACTTAACGCTGTATGTACACTTTAAGGTCTATGTTTCTAAAAATTTCAATTTACAATTTAGAAATCATTAACGAACTATGAATGAAAAAATAAAGATGGTCTATAAATTAGTCAAGAAAAGCCATTCAACATGCCTTTTAGTTGAATTTTCAATATCTACAATATCCTCAACATTTTTCAAAGTCTGCCAAACGGGGGGAAAATGTAATCCAATAAGCAGCAAGCTTTTTTTCTTTCGGAAACAAATTAACTAGTCAAAATACATTTTTCTATTAGTATAAACAACTGTTTAACACTGTTACCTTGTAATTGAACACTCAATATTTGTTGCATCAGAGGATGCAACCTGGGGTTCAGTCATTGCAAATCCAGACCGTATCTTTCCTTCAAGCAGAGGAATGAGCCATTCATGCAGTTGTTGTTTGTTGCCATACCGCAACAATACCTAATGAACAAGACAAAATTATCAATAATAGTTCCACTTCCAATCATGAATGCTTATATCGTGTCAGACATTTTTGTCAAAATTTGACCAAAGCATTGTTGTCAAAGATACCAACAGATGTATGATTATAACATACACTGCCCCACCTACGCAGAAGCTATGCAACACCCAAAACTCTAACCGTAAAAGAGTATAAACCGAATGAAAAATATATACAAATCTATTCATTCTTTGGTCTATTCAATTTATTATAGTCAGTGTGCTTACAGCAGTGTTAACAATTCAGTGAATCTATAAAGCTAGCGGCCTTGCAAGCAGAATTCAGGCCATAAAATTGGATCTTACCTCCATATTTCCAGTGTCAGGTGCGCCACAATTAAACACCTGAGGTGCCCAAATAGATCGACCCATTATCTCACAGAGGTATCCATATTCAAGGTTGGAGAGGCCAGCACCAAGAAGAAGATTGTCCACACCAGCAGGAAGGATGTGGCTAGTTCCATTGAAAAGCAGTTTCCTTGCTCTAGCAGCACTATCAAACTGCACAAAAGAATCTTATTTCTTAAACTAGTATTATAAAGAATAACAGTATGAGTATATGCGATTAAATCAGAGAAGAGTCTAAATACAAACAGGTATCCACAAGTTCCATAAGCCTTCTCTCTTAGCCATCTCCTTTAGTTTCTCTTCCTCTGGATGAATGGTCCAGCGTGAGGAAGACTGAGCAAGTTTATAAAATTCATTTTCCATAGGATATATATGACCTTCCATGAACTTAATCAATTTGGTTCTCAACTCCATGACCTTTTTACTGGGGACAAACTTTCCTCCATCTTTGAGAATGCCCCATTCTTCATTCTCCTTCCTGGTATGTTGTGAATCAACTTGTACAATTGAATCTGAAGTTGTTGAATGGGAAATAGCACTTTACGAGTTAGCCTTGATTATGTTCTACTAGAAGTAAAAAGCTTTATTAAACAAAAGAACTACCTAATGGGGGATTCTCAGGAAGCAAAGATTTTTGTTCAATAAATGCCCAAGCAGCATCAATGAAAGCACTTGCTTTTTCTCCAGCATTCTGAGCACTCTCACCTCCTGATGCATTTCCCTGCATTCTCAAAAGAAAACTGTGAATTATTGCAAAGGAAAACTTCAAAATTCATCCCTTTTGTTTTGTCCATGCTGCCTAGCATATTCAATGACTGATAAGATACCATAATCCATCGACTGTAAATTCCAGCATAGATTGCAGCTCCTCGGAAAATGGAGAAGGCGACATAAAACTTCCAAGCAGAAAATGGCCATGGTTTTCCCTGCAACAAGGAAATTCCAGCAAAAGTGTGCCTCAAGAACCAGTGGCATAAATTTTAGACAATGAATCTTCATTTACCTCAGCTAGATCATGCAATGTGCCCATGAACATTCATTTTCCATGGACCAACTAAATTTCCAACTCAAAAATATCTCATATTTAATCTACGTTGATTTTTATTTATATCATAGGAGCTCAAAGGAAACTTGGGCACTTATTATTTACACTATATCCACAATTTATTTATATGAATAAGAAATCAGACACATATCATGAATTAATAAATGCTTAAGGACTACAAAGATAGCATAACAACAAAACACTGAAGACATTACTACTAGATAAGTTGCACTTCCAATTCCTCATCATCAAGCCTTCAATATATAGTTACAGATGGTTTCTTCAAGGCTGTTTGTTTCAAGGGTACCGTAGAAATGAAATATCTAGTAGTAGGACGTTTGACTATATAGGCATCTGGTAATATTAGATGAATCTGATTGATATTGCAAAAGTTTTTACTCAGGAAATCTTCAATAGTCATATATTAATTAATTAGTTTAAGTAATAATTGCCAATCAAAATCAAGTGAGTTCAATTTATTACAATTTAATTAATTTACCACACTATATCAATAAAAGTTCATATTGATAATATAAAGTAGTTTTATGTCATTTCTAAAAATAAACAACAGGGATTGGCATAAAATAACAAAGTTTGAGTAATAACATAATAATAAAAAAAGAAATTAATGTATACATTCAAGATAATGGATGACCGTTATAACAAAAGGCCAATATAAATAAAATCATTCCCATGGTGGAAAAGTATGAACCAGATTTTGGTTACACCCTCATAGAAGGAAAACATTTTGCATGACTGCCGCAAAACTCAAATACTTGATTGAGTGATCTGATAATAACTACTTACAGCGACAGAACAGTAATGAGCCAAATATTCTGCTAATGAAGGAATCCCATCTAAAGTTCCAATATTGTTAAAACCATTTGCTGTATTTGGAAGGTCCGAGTGCAAGTCCAAAATGTAAGGCTGAAACAAAATGGAAGTAGTACAGCTTCAATATGTGAGTACATGAGAACAAATTATCCAACAACTAATAACATACTAATGTTACAAGTTAAAATGCGGAAACCTTATGGTGATTATTGAACATTATAGAAGAGAAATGCCCCACATACCAGGCAGAAATAAGCAACATCACACATTTGATTTCCCACCGTGGATAGTTCCCAATCAAGAATGCCAATCACTCGATCCTGCACTCTCAGAGGATGAGACAACATGCAAGTTTTATTTATACACATACATCTCAACTTCAACCATAAACTTCCAAGATATAATAAATGTTAGCAAGGTGCCAGACTTTACAAAGATTAAAAACTCATCCTCAGGACAAGCTAAATACAAAATGGAGGACATAGGCATTCAAAGGATACATTTATATAGAAGAAATAGCATACCTCAAAGGGATGAAATATAAGATTATCAATTCGAAAATCTCCATGAACTAAGCCAGCTGCGACACCTGACGAATCTTCTGAAGGAATATGTGCTCGTAGCCAGTCAATTAGTGCAAACATTTTTGGATTTCCATCTACTTTACCCTCACTGGTTGATGAAATATACTGTTTTGCCCACCTCTCAATCTAGAAAAAAGAAACAGAAGTTTACAAGCAATAATTTTACTTATATTACTTGGTTTGGCTAACAACGTTGTTATGACCAGTCCTTTTACCCTTCTGGTGAAACATCCTTGCAAATTAACGCATGGAAGAGAATTTCAAGGATTAATACTCCATTGGAACAGAACCAAGATTTAGGACACACCTGTCGCTTACAGTAATTCTCTGGCCGCCCGTATTTTCCTAGACCGATAGCATTTACATCAACTGAATGTAGAGAAGCTAAACTTTTGGAAGCTTCTAAATATATTGCCCTTCTAGTTTCAGGAGCAACTCCCTAATGCAATAACATTCAATCCATCACAAGCAAGTCAATAGCTAGTAAAACTTCACAACTTACAAGACGTACCTCCAATTTGGGGTCTAAAAATATTCGTCCGTCCAAGTACTCCATAATATAAAATGGAGTACCAATTACGCTTGAATCAGAACACAGACAGACAACTTTAGGAACTGGCACCTGTGTGTGATCACCCAATGCTCGAAGAACCTATCACATCAGAAATTGAAGCTGGAAATCAAAACCTTCAAGATCTCATAGCCACTGCAATTTGGAAAAATATAAAGAAGTATCACTCTTCTTTTATGAAGTTGTGATCATTCTCGCTCGTGTCCATTTCTATCATTTGTTAGGCAATGAAGTAGAGAGTAATAAGCACCTGAAACTCCCTCTCGACGGCGTGAGCAGACTGGAGCAGGATCCCGGGAGGTTTCTTCCTCAGAACATACCGCATCGAAGAAGCTCCGGAAGTAACTTCGATTAGATAAGTGGGGTTTGATTGGCCATGTCCGAACTAATGTCGAGAAATGAGAAGGAAATACAGTATAGCGATCAAATTAGGAGTATCAGAAGGCAGAGGGGGGAAGAGGAAGAAGAAGTACCTGAGAGACGCGGAAATTAGATGGGAAGGGAGGAAAAGCAGGAACGTTGGAGGAGCAGTAGCGGAGCAAGGCATTGGGGTCAAGCTCGTGAGCAGGACGAACATGGCCAAGCAGATCAGATGTACGCTTCGCCATAGCTAGAAACTCCAGAACCAGTAGAGGATTGAGAAGACAAGAATCCCGAGAATTTCAAAGGAAAATTGGATGAACAAGAGCAAGAAGAACGAGCACGCAAGCCAATGATGGGATTAAATCTGTGCTATTTGTATTTAATAGTCGGATCAAACGAAACAATGAGCATATGTCCATCACCCGCCGCTTAACTATATACATCTGACGTTAACTTAAAAGTCATCCACTAGGGGGAGCGGCCTTGTTCAATCATTAAAGTAATTTTAGTTTAGTATTAATGTCTATTAATTATTTTTTATCATTACTAAAATTAGTTTAAAATTTTACTCATACCTATTTTAAATTAATCAATGTGAATGACTAACGTGAATATTTAGTTAAAAAAAATTGAGATTAAAAGTGTAAATATTAAAATTTATAGATTAAATTGAAATAAAATTAAAATCTCAAAGAAAAATTGTAATATTTTGAAACCTATGAATTAAATTAAAATTAAACTCAGAAGTTAATGATTAAAAATGTAACATTTTGAAATCAAATGACCAAAATAGTATTTTTATTCCCTACTTTATTTTATTTTATTATAGGAAAAACAATTGAATAAGCAAATTAAGATAAACTAATATGAGCAAGAGTAAACAAGGATCCACCCATAATAGGCGATTTTCGAGCCATATCCCATCGGTCCAACCTTGCAAGCATGTAAAGCAAACTCATGGACAATTGAACCGAACATTCGAATAACATAGAGAAAATCCTGGGTCATGCCTCTTTGATGAAGATCACTGATGACATGCAGAAATCCATGACATCTTAGTCCTTTTACTTAGAATTTTGAAGATTGTTAGGCAGAAATTGCGTCGATCATGCTAGGAATTCACGAAAAAAAGAGTTTGCGTCGATCAACATGTCGAATCTCAGCTAACCCGTTATTTTGCGTTAATTATGCGTTCAATGTTCTATCTTTATAGCTAATGTAGGAAATGAGCGCAAATGCAGAAACCGGACCATCACATAAACAACCGCATGCGGAGAAACACTTCATCGCAAGGCAAATGCATCGACCAATGCATGGATGTTGCAGTAATCAGTCGTATGCATCCATCGCATGGGAGTTGCGCTCGTCAAGCGAATGTGGTCATCGTGTAGAGTTGCGGTATTAAGCGAATGCGGTCATTAAATGATTGCGGTTGTGCGACAATGCAACTAATGGGATCAACGCAAGGTAGGTGGAATGAATGCATCAACGCATCTACCTCAAGAAAATCCAAAGATGATGTTGACATTTCACCTACCACGCCGTTAGTGGCAGAGGTTCAGAAAGAACTAATGCACTAAACGTCAGACTCAGAGCAGTCCAATTAATGCTGTCGGCGATCCAAACTCTATAAATAGAAGCTGATGAGCAGAAATTCAGATCATCCGGGGATGATCCATGGATCCGGAGATTGTCCCTCAACCGAGGATTTTCCCCACAATCCAGGCAAACTGCGTGAGAAGATGGCTGAAAGTTCTTCACCTCCTTCATCCATTCCGAGTGACGACCAGAGCCTTCAACTAGAGCTAGATCTCGAAAGAGTCAGCTCCTCCACCCATCCATGGCACCACCGGCAGTCTTGACGCACATCCGTTGGGAGAAAATCTTTGCTCCCAACCGGTCATTTCTTTTCCTTTCTTTTCTCATATTGTATTGTTTAACATTTTGGAATTAAGAAATTAATACAATGTGTTTTCAATGCATTTCTCTTTTCCTTCCACTTCATCTTCATCTTTTTGCTTAGCATCTTTACTTTCATTGCAACACTTAGTGGGATTGCTTGGGTATTACATACTTAGTCATGTGGATTAGGGATATGAAGCATGTAGCAAACTACCGAGAGGTATGTGTTGCGCGAGTATGTGAGTAACCTTATTTGCTTAGTGTGAAGCTACTGCAATGCCTGTCTACAGGCTAACGGATTGCTTGTCTGTGAGTGAAGTCAGCAACAATCAACTGCCTGAGAGGGTAAGTGGTTGGTCGCATTAAGTAATGTATGTGTTGTTCACTAGGGATAGTAATAACCTTGCGTCAATCAAGTTCATGCGTTTGTCTTGTCTTATGTTGTGCCCAACACCCCTTTAGAATTACTCGAGATAGAGTCTAAAGAAAGAACCTAATGACTCGAGAGAGCTAGGTTAGAATCTAGACTCGAGAGAGCGAGATTAGATCGGCATAAGCAAGAGATAGGGACTTAGAAATAAGCTCTGTTTGTCAACACTGCATCGCATGCACCCTAGGAATAGGAATGATGATATGTGATCGCCTTGTTTGTGTATCATCGCATAGACAAGAATTAGAGGCTTATGTGTAGGCCCTATAGACACTTTTGCACATACATCGCATGCGTTTTAGCATTAGAAGCCGTAGCATTCGCACCGAGAGGTGGTTTACTATTGTATGAGTGTTGCATGATCGCATTAGTTTACGCTGACTAAGGTTCCCTTGCGGTCACTCTTAAGGGATGCAATGAAAACATCTCCGCATTTTATCTATTTTCCCATTCATTTATTTCATGTCAAGGTTTGTCGCATTTCTATCTTTCATGCATATTCTTATTGCATTGTCTGTTAGATAGGAGTAGGAGTAGGATTAACATGGCAACATCCCCTTCATTCTTTTATTTATACCGCTGCATGCATAATCACCTCAAACATATAGTTACAAGTCCTTGTGTTCGACCTCGGATTACCCGAGAAACTTGCATTCATGTTATACTTGGCATGAAAGCAAGAAAACTTGTGGCAGGACGCATGGTCATCGCATACATTGTTGGCGCATTTTCATTCCAACGCATGACCATCGACGCATGGCTATCAACGCATATTTTAGGAACATGCATCACATAATGTGTCCACGGGATTCAGTTGTTGAGTAAAAATTGACTTCTAATTTCCGCGCATCAATCATAAAGGGGTTAACAAAAATATGAAGCTTGTTGGTGTATCAAGTTTTTCCTGTTAGATGATTTTAGATGTTCTTTGAATCAGTTTTGTACCACACTAGATGAAGATCGTTTCTCTTTTGGCACATCCTCATGGAGAAAAATTATCTTAGCAAGCTCAATTGAACCAATCAGAGACTAGAAACTCTAAAAAATCCTCATGGAGTCACTATTGGGTCACGAAAATAGCTTCAATGCTCACCTCATTGTGTAAGACAATAGCTTTCAAAATTCACTTCGAAGAAGTATTAGGGAGGATTGGGATCACTTAACCACTTTGAAGATGAAGGTGCCATGGGATGACATCGACATAGATAGTAACACTGAAGGGTCAGTGCCCTGACAGTTCAAAGTTTATAGTAAAGAGACAACCCATCTGACTAGGTCTAAGGTAAAAGAGAAAGAGCAATACTATAGGGTTGAATGTTGGATTTTAGACCTTGATGACACAAATGACAAACCTCAAATGAAATAATATTATTATTACATGTCTAACAGAATCTCACAAGTACAGAAAGTGAGTAAAGTTTTGATTTATGTGAGAATTGTCAAGGACACAACGTTGTTCACATTTTAGACCTATAGTATATTTCTTGAGTTAAGTTTGAGTTGGTAGATATAAATGCTCCTTAGTTCATTAAATTTATTAAAATGTTAATTTTGGATATAATTTAATGGATATGATATCTATATTGCCAACTCAAAAGTGAATACTTAGATGCAAATCTTAGTATCACTCAATTAATTAAGGATCTGTTTGGATTGATTTAAACAAAAAGTATTTTTTAAAAAAAAAATCATTTTTGTTTAAACACTTTTGACAAAAATTGTTGAAAATACTATTCAAAAGCTATTTTGAGTGGTTGTCAAACACTCGATTTTTGTCTAAAATGACTTTTTTTAAAAAATTAAATACTTGAAAATGCATTCCAAATACACTCTAAGACATGTTATGCTCACCCAAGAGATCAAATGGTCGAGTCTACACTCTTAATGTTGTTGAATTTAAAAAGAAGAATTCATTGAAATTTCAAAAGTAATTTTAGAAATTCTAGGAATAATTGTCACACCCCCTCCTAGATTACCCGTGTAATCCAGAAAGAGATGTGAAGATGCTAAACATCACCTCCCTTAATGACATTTAGCATAACTAACTAACTCAACCTGTGCCAAAACCTAAACAGTTACACAATAATCATTCAATATATTAGATTCCAATTCGACATATTTTGTATCATGATATTCGCAAGCACATATCATGGCTTTCCATCTTTTGTTATATACAAACATCGACACAGTTTAAGTACTACAAAAACACCTTTAAACTGTACAACTACAACTACTTTATCCCACACTCCCAAAACTCATTACATGTGGTTCGTGGTATGCAACCTATTCACAATAAGACTTTTAAACATAAAGACCTAAGATGTAGCAGGAGTCCTCGTTGCGTGATAGTAGACAACCCAGCTTGGATCTGAAACTTTATCGCTACCTAGAGAGGGAAATATAAAACACTGAAAACATGAGTTAATGCCCAGAATGGTAATTTAATATAAACATAAAGTTTCTCTTTCTAAATCATCAATTGAGGAAGTCAAATCGTTGAGTATATCATTGGCAAAATATAAAAGATTCAACAACATCTCAAACGTATGCTAGTAAAACAGTAGCATGATCAAATCTCATAGAAAACACATTATAAAGCATCAAGTGTTATCAGAAACCACACCAACTGTGTACCCAAATACTCGTTTACAACGGTGGGTTACTCTGGACAAAGAATGCCCCCCGTAGTGTAAACCAAATCACAAGGTTATATGTGCACACCAACCTGCATCAAGGCTAAACATAGATCCTCACCAGGCTCAGGTTACTCTGGACTCCCCAGTATACTCTGGCCACATTTGACCCCGGTAGCCTTCTGTTAGCCTGGGTGGTGCTATATGTGCAGGTTCTTTTGGACATGATATACTCTGGCCAACTTTGACCTCGATAGCCCCCTGATCCCCTAAGTAGTGCTACTGAAACACATTCAAATAGCACGAAAAAGTAACCATCTCTCGGGAATCAATAGTTTAAACCACTTTCACAAACATCCAACAATCTTAAGTCTGTTGGATTTTATATCCTAAAACTCGTAGTTTGTAATATCATATTCTTGTTCAATAAAGCTGTTATTGAAAATCTTTAGTAAAATCAAATTCTATATTCATGAATCCAATAAATTAAGAATCTGAGGCTATTAAGTTTAAGTTTTAACTTTATGTAGTGACATAAATGTGGATCAAGTTCAAATATATAGCCAAAATGGTCTATAGTATATGAATAAGGTTGGACACCTTATTCTGGGGACATTATGGATGTGACCCATTTTGTAGTTAGTACAAACGATGTGATCCTAAACCGTTCATGTGGAGACATGAAAGTGGGGCATCCTATGTAGAGTAAAGAGTTTACATAAGACTGAACCATGAAATAGTCACTTTTTACGTTCTGAACGCCATTTTATGTATAAAACTGACTACTTTTTTGATGACCTAAGTAACTTAATCTTAATCCTGAGCTAACTATGAACTCCTATTCACTCAGAATTATCCTTAGATCTACATAGGTGAGGGTAGTTCATTATCGCTGGCCTAATAAGCCTCCTATTTCAGGGGCAAGATCAGGTGGATAGCTGGGAACATAGGGTGCAAGACGAAATTCACTCCTACCCGTTATAAGGATAGTAGATAGGTTGTTCCCTTTAGTACTGAATCCAGGTCTTGAACAAGGGGCCTCACCCTCTCCTTGGCCTGAGAGGTGTTTGGTTTAAAGGTTAGACCTTTGTAACACCCCATATTTTTTTTTAGTATTAATGTAGTTTCAGTAATTTTTTTTATTATTTGAGGGCATTTTTGGAATTTTGGAGTTCAAGTGTAAGTGCGGGAATTTAATTTTTGGATCTTACAAAATTGTTCAATTTAGAAATTAATGGCAGGGTTTATTTTCATTTTTGGGGAAGAAAGAAAGTTGATAAAATAAAATAGAATAAGGAAAGGAATAAAAGGAAGCTTATTTTATTTCCTTTTTTTTTTTTTTTAAGTTTGATAATGATATTATTATATTATTATTATCATTATTATTTAATAAAAATCAAAATCTCCCTATTCTTTTTCACCCTTTTATACCGCCCGCTCCTTTTTTTCCGTGTAAACCCTAGCCATCGCCGCTCTCAGCTGCCACCCTCCTCAGCCCGTCGTCCAAACACCGTCGGTCTGACCCTAGCTGCTCGCCACCGAGGTTTTTGTTCTAGTCAACTACCCTTCATCGTGTTTTGTTACCATTGTTGCCCAGCCGACGCCCCAACGTTCGTCGAGGCCTGACCGCATGCGAACCCCTCCCCCCCCACCCCGATGGCCATCGCTTCCAGATGCATTAGCAGTCATTCCGACACTTTGCTACCCGTGTCGTTGTTCAGATCTGCTCCGCGCTGTTTCAGTTCGCCCTTCCAGCCGTTGTTCGCCAGCGTAGCAGCTGCTAGCTGTTGGGTTCATCCTCTTCCGCCGCCATTCCGCAGGGTTTTCGCCAGAAGCTTGGAGTCTGGGCTTGGATTGAACTTTCAAGGTGTCGAGAATCAATGCCCAGTACGATTAGAGTTTGGCTTTAAGGAATTTTGGGTTATGAATAGATTGGTATCTCCGTGCTAAGCTTGGAACAAATTTCTGGATCAGCACATAGTTGGGGTGTGATTCAAGAATTTTACTAAGTTAAAGAAGGGTGTGGATTACTTTTTGTTAGATTTAATTTCGAGGTAAGTAATCTTACTACTGGAATCGCCTTTATGTCAGGTGGTAAATTTATGATTTATTTTGAGGATTTTTAAGACTAGTTACAAGGATAACCCTGACTATTATGAGATTTAATGGACTGTTTAGAAAAGGTATATGAGCATGTGATAATATGTCTGAAGCATGTTAATGTATGAGCATGATTTAGAATTTTATGAGATATATTAAAAGGACGATTGGGCATGACCCTAAATTATGAGTTAAGCAACACTACTACAGAAATGTCTTAAAGTTAGGTGAAAGTTGGAGTATTTTGTTGATGTGCTTATCAATGTGATTTATTAGGAAAGTGTGTAAGTTATATGATGTATTATGAAATTTCAAATGTTTGATTATTACATGAGTTAGTGCATGAAAGTGATGTACTAGAGTGGATCCATTAATACTAGATTAATTACGTATGTTGAGGTTAACTAACCTGACCTTGATCAGGAGATTTTAGAGGATTCATGATTAGGTGAATGTTATATGTAATATGAAGTTAGATGCAAACTCTTTTCCTTTCTAGACTATGTGACTGCATGAAGTGATGCACGTCCAAGGGTGCTAGTACATGAAAGTGATGTACTAGGGCTGGTGTGTATGAAAGTGATACATATCTAGAGGGTACTAGGGTGTAAGAAAGAGGTACATACTCAGTGGCTTATGTGTATAAGAAAGAGGTGTATACCTAACCATGTGTACGAAAGAGGTACACATCCCTACATATATAGAAAGTATCTGGGGGTATACAAAAGAGGTACATACTCAGTAGGTTATGTGTATACGAAAGAGGTGTATACATAACTAGATGTACGAAAGAGGTACATACTCAGTAGGTTATGTGTGTACGAAAGAGGTGCATACTCAGTGGGTTATATGTATACGAAAAAGGTGTATACATAACTACATGTACGAAAGAGGTACATACTCAGTAGGTTAGGTGTATACGAAAGAGGTGTATGCTTAACCAGGTGTACGAAAGAGGTACACATTCAGTGGGTTATGTGCATACGAAAGAGGTGTATACATAACTAAATGTACGAAAGAGGTACATACTCAGTGGGTTATGTGTATACGAAAGAGGTGTATACATAACTAGATGAACGAAAGAGGTACATACTCAGTAGGTTAGGTGTATAAGAAAGAGGTGTACGCTTAACCAGGTGTACGAAAGAGGTACACATTAAGTGGATTATGTGTATACAAAAGAGGTGTATACATAACTAGATGTACGAAAGACGTACATACTCAGTAGGTTAGGTGTATACGAAAGAGGTGTATACTTAACCAGGTGTACGAAAGAGGTACACATTCAGTGGGTTATGTGTATACGAAAGAGGTGTATACGTAACCATGTGTACGAAAGAGGTACACATTAAGTGGATTATGTGTATACGAAAGAGGTGTATGCATAACCATGCGTATGTAAGAGATTGTGTTTCCTTCGGGATTCACCAGAGGTTATGGGTTCAACGAGACTTACTAGAGGTAGTGGACATATTTAGCTACAGTAGGATAAAACTCAGTTTTTCATGTATGTATATGTCCCATGAGGACTAGGATAGTTTATATGTTCCACCAGATGTAGGCATCTAGAGGACATAGATGCCTAACCTAACCTCAGTAGTGGGGTTACTTACTAAGTATTTTATACTTATTATTTCTCATGTTGTTGTTTCAAGTAAAGGTAGAGATGCACCGGCGACGGACAAGCGGAATTCGTGATTGAGCCACTGGGACTAGTTTTATGTTTCCGCTCATGAGATTTAGAGTTCTTTTCATGTTTTTCTTAACTTTCAGTTTTGATGTTTAAGACTTGCTATTAATAATCGTTTTCAGACTTATTTATTATCATTTATGATTTATGGGTACCCTACTGTTGTTTTTTAATGTTTGAGTTTAATGAAAGTCTTTTGAACTTACCTTATTTAATTAACATTTATTTCACCATAACAGAGTGTCTTTTTAAGTTCCATGCATGCATATATTTAGTGACGGCCTAACTTAAGTCCTAAGGGGTCAGGTCATTACAACCTTAAACCAATTGTTCATTAGAGGATCAGTGGAACTTAATGAATAAGATAGTCTTGGGGGTAAAACGATTTTTATGACCCAGCCGAGATTACGAACAACCTGTGAAGGATTAGCTTACTAATCATGGTTATATCATATGGACACAAATATATCTATAGTGAGGGGAGTGCAACTATGGAACTATAGTGGAATGACCCGTTAGTTAACGAATGTTGATTAGCTCCATCTAAAAGAGCTTAGCCAGCTAATCTCGGATCGTTGGAGCCCATGATCTATAGGTTCATTAGGTTCCCCTACTAACTCATATGGAATAAACTTAGAACGGTATGATAGAATGATTCGAATTGTTCGAATTAGGTGAAGAGAGAGAAGCCGACAAGTATATGTGATATAGTGGTCGGTTTTCAGTTTAGAGATACAGCTTTAATGATTAAATGTGGTTTAAATATCAAGAATATGAATACATTCATATTAGGAAGCTCAAAAATAATGGAAATGGTCAAAGATGTAAAAAGTCAAAGAATTGACTTTTGACTTTGAAAAGTCAAACTTTGACCGGCCTTATATTCAAATGTGATTTGAATTTCGAGAAAATGAATACGGATTCATGCTCGGGAGGTCAAAATCACTCAACACGAAAAAAATCATAAAAAGTCAAAATGTTGACTTTTCTGTCAAAATTTGACTTTGAAAAAATGACCATTTTGCCCTTTGACTAAAGTTAGTGGGAAAATCCAAACTTGTTGTTGGATAATTCCACTAACAAGATAGTGGGCTAGATGTTGGCTTATAGTGGAGACATCAAGCACACTTAGATAGTGGATTTTGAGGTGTTGGGTTTTTATGAATTTGTTTCATGCAATTTTTGCATGGTTTTTTTTCTATAAATTTGGGCTTTCAATTTGGATAGAAGACTTTTGACAATTTGGGCAATATTAATTTCTAAATTGGGCCGGAAAAAATTACCATTTTTGAGAAATATCAAAACCCAAACCCAACCCCCCCAAAAAAAAAAAATCCATCTCCTTCTCTCTCTCTCGGTTTTTTCATCCATCGGGTCCCACAACCCGATTCTAAGTCCAGAGGATAGTAGGTCAGCTCTAATGGTTGTCCGATTCGTGTTCGGGCGGAGATAGAAGCGTTTCGTGAGCTTCAAATGTAATATTTCAAAAAATCCTAATTAATTAATTTAGGGTTGTATGTTATTTTTGTGCAGTTAGAGTAAAATTGGTCCTCAATTCCACTACACATGCCTATTTTTCTATCAAAGTCCACCATCGAGAGGTTTTCGTATAAAACCATACAAATCACAATTATGTAAAATCAGGTTCCAAACTATATTTTCATAAGTCCAACTCATATAAAACCAATGAGAGTTCAGGGATCATGATTTAAGTATTTTTGAAATACTAGTCAATTAAATCAGATTATGTCATCACATTTCATAAATCGTAGCATACTATCATATATAAATACTTTTCATATCAAAACATTCAAAAGTAAACCGCTCATGATTAATGGCATGAGCTCTTCGGGTTATAAGCTTTTCCAACCTCATTTTGACCTAAAACAAAGTCCCAAGGTTACTAGATACTCACAATAGGTCAAATTAGCCCTAAACAGCCTGTAGTGATTCAATGTGACCAATTGAACTCATTTTAGCACCTAAACACTCACATTTTGCTTCTTAGGTCTATTTTTCTCAAATTATCCAGAATGGCCCAAAAATCACTTTTTAATCCAAAATTATTCAGTTTAGGGTAAAAATATCAAGAAAATCTTAATTGTGCTTCAAAAAGGCTCACCAACACCCAAAATGGCCTAAAACTATTCAATGTCATCAAACTGGGGCATGGGCATGCATGTTGGCATGCTGGGTGTGCAAGGTGGACATTCAAAGGGGCTAGTGGGCTTGTTGGGCATGTAAGATGGGCCGTAGGGGCGCTGATTGGCATGCAAGATGGGTGGCAGGGGCGATGATGGGTGTTCAAGATGGGTGGCACTGCTACCGTCCTGTTCAAAAAAACCTTGACTTCACTTTAATAAATTTTTAACCCAACTTAAAGCAAAAGGTTTCACATACTTCCTTCATGGAATATGTTAAGGAACCTTTAAACTAACTAACCTAAAAATTGAAGCTCTTAACTCATCTTCTGCAGCTCATAATCTCTCCTGGACTACACTTTGCTCGGATTTTCCAATTTTATAGACAACCTTCACTTTCTTCACAATTTCTCCACTAGTTTGAATTCATATCATTCGGAAGCCCCAGGTTAAACTCCTAACTCAGTAAGCTTTAATTGTGTTCAAAATTGTTAGATTTTGCATGAGTTTTTTTGGGAGAACCATCGTCTTCTTCAAACCCTAATTTTCTGGCCAAAACTACTCACTATTTCCTTCAATCAAAACCATCAAACCACCTGCTTGCTTGACCTATTACATGACTTTTACTCATTTTTTCTTATCCTTTATAGCCCTAGATGACTTATCAAGTTAAATTAATTTTAAAATTTAGGAAATTAATCCAAAAATGATTTTACAAGCTAAACAAGTCTAACACCCCCTCAGCCAACTTGTATGTCCTACAAAATTTTGTTCTTTCTTTCATTGTAACACTTAGCCAATCAAACTCATATTCATTAGTAAGTGCCCAATCATGATAACTTACTCCAACAATAAAAAATATTAATAAGTTTCTAAAAGAACTTGTGTTTGTTAAGTAATTTCCAACTTTTAATTTCAACACTTAGCATCAAAACTTTTTTAGGTCATATAATCCAAGTTATTCATTTAGGTACATTCTAAGCTCACTTATTTAGGTTAATCCTAAGCTTAAATAAGAGGGAAAAAGAAGAAGGGATTACAAGTTAGTACCCCCTTTCTGTGAATTTCGTCCTCAAAATTCAGCTAAAAGTCATCAGGAGAAAAACTGAGGATATGTGGCTCTCATTTGTTGTTCGCTTTCCTAGGTTGTTTCTTCCATTGCATGATTTCTCTACAACACTTTGGCTAGTAGAATCGTCTTGTTCCTCAATACATGGTTCTTTCTATCTAAGATTTGTATAGGTTCTTCCTCAAAGGACGGATTTTCCTTAAGTTGTAGTGGTTGTGATTATAGAACATGAGACAGGTCTAGAACATATTTACGCAACATTGACACATGGAACACATCAAGTATCCTAGAAAGCTCCATTGACAATGCCAAACGGTAGGCTGATGATTCTATGCATTCCAGGATTTCATATGGTCCTATATATCTAGGACTCAGCTTTCCTTTCCAACCAAAACATAGTACTTCTTTCCAAGGGGAAAGCTTCAGAAAAACTCTATCTCTCACCTCAAATCGTGCATCGAGTATTTCACAAAATACCATTGAGTTGCTTATCGAGTAAGGCATCATGCATAGAGTTTTTGAGCATTGAGTTTTGGAGCATCGAGCATCGAGTTTTGAGCAGATACTAAAAATCTGGTTCCTTCTGCTCGACCTTCTTCACTGCTTTCTTCAATTACAACCTAATTGCAACTTTAATGACTCCATATGAATTACAGACACTTAAACAAACATTAAGGCTCATCAAACAAGAGCCAATTATAAGAATTACAACATAATTGAAAAGAAAACAATGCCAAAACTTAGAGAAACTATATCAGTTCATCATTTTCATATATCTTATGGAAAAACACCCACCAAGCCAAAGTTAAATCGAATTGAATGCTTAAATGATGCTCTGATACCAATTATTGGATTCAGGAACCAGGCAGCAGAAGTAAAACAGGATCATTATGAAGGATCTCTTATTGAAGAGTTCCATGAGCACGTTCGGATCGCTCCGATCTCACAGTGACCGAAATACAACAATATACATTCAACGCACAGTTATGCAAACAAATCTTAATTAATGGCATGCTAAGAACAAGATATAACAAGGGAGAGAGTTCTATACCAGTTGAAGATAGTCTTCGAAACTTCAGAACTAGCTGCAGCGGGAACCTCCACCCGATCGTCAACGTAGCAGCACGTACAACTGCAAACTCATGACCGCAATGCGGACGACACCACCAGAAAAGAGCCCCGGGTATTCTCGGAGTGAGAACCCAAAGCATGGTCTTTGGTGAATTTGGTAGAGGAAGGAGGAATACCAGATCGTGTAGGTGATAAGCAAGTGGGAGGGGAAAAAATGCTCTCGCATAGCAAAATACTTATCGTTTAGGAGAAACAACATGATCGTTTAGGAAATGGTATACGATCGTTTAACAAACTTCACACATACTACGATTGTTTAGAGAAGCTATGTGATCGTGTAGGAACTGGTATACGATCGTTTAGGCGTGAGGAAGACGATCGTTTAGGTGGAGAGGACTATTGTATAGGCTCTCGAAACTTTAAGCGATCGTTTACGATTCCACCAACGAGCGCGCTCTTCTTTCTTTTCGACGAGCGATTGAACTATATCTTCAAAAATGAAACGAATTTCTTTGTTCATCGATTACAAAAACCGACGCGTCCCACTAACTCACGTCCAAATGTGATTTTTGGATTAATTATCATATAATTAACCAATTAATTAATTAATAAATATAATCATATTATATTTTTAACCTATAGTTTGATATCACATATCTACTATAGTATTTTCTCCTCTACTTGATATAAATCATATTTAGATCTAATTTCCTCCAAAATAATGTATCTCATACATTTAGCCAATTATAGCATATATAATTAACTAGTCCAATTATATCATATATAATCGAAGTTCCTCTTGTCAATTTGAACATTTCAAATTAACACAAATACTGGTTTTAACTTTATCCAAGCTACCTAAAGAACCTAATGGACCTGTGGCTCGAAGCTCTAATGGTTCATGAATAGCTGACTAAACTCTTTAGCCACGAGATCCACCATCAGATTAACGGCCAGGCATTCCAATAAAGACCAACAGCTGAACTCTTCTTACCACAAATATATTTCTATATCCATCAAATATAACCAATCATGAGTATAATTACCCTTCACAGATGCTCGTAAGTATAGCTGGACCAAATTACCGTTTTGCCCTTGTAGTTACATCTCACTTCTTAAGTACCACTGATTCCTCTAACGAACAATACAACATAGTCTAACTATGTGTAAACACCTCTCAGGCCAAGAGATGGTGTGTGGCACCACATCGTTCAAGCCCCGGAATCAGCCCTTAAGGAAGCTATCTATCTACTTACCTCTGCCTCAGGGAAGGAGTGAATTCCATCTTGTGTAGCTGAGTTCCCAGCTCCCAAATCAGACAAATCCCTAAAATGGTAGGTTTGAATCGGCGACCTGGCCACTCGCACCCATACAAATCAAATAACCGCCCTCAATGGCAGAGTTCTCAACTCACTAAGGATTGAGGTCATGTTACCTATGGTCATCCTAGTGAAGTGAAGTCTCTATCATGAACGGTGTTATATAACGAGACGTTAACATTTTGTGGTCAGGTCTTATACAAACTCTTTGTATAGGATGCCCCGCTTGCATGTCTCCAACACAAATGATCAGGATCAGACCATCTATGACAAGTCACAACACTTGTGACCATTCCACAAAGCGGGTCGCATCCGTAACGTTACTAGATAAGGTTTCCCTCCTATATCCATATACTACAGACCATTTTAGTTATCACTCAAGACATGATCCACTTGTATGTCACCACATACATGCTTGAGTCACATACAGATAACTAGGGATTTTATGTTTACTGGTTTGTGGTAAAGCAAATAAAACAAGCAAATGAGCAAAAATACAAGATGTGAAGTAAAATATCATATATTAACAACACAAGCATTCATACAAACTGTTTACAAACTACAGGACACGAGACTTTAGGGCATCAACCCCAACACATTAAGCATTCTAATTCATTAATTTTGGTTTCAAACTAAGCATGCTTATGAACGAGAAACAGAGTTTCAACACTAACCTTTGAAGTACCTTTGAATCAAGATCTTCAACTGCAACCTCCTTGATTTTTGCTTGTAAACTACAACAAGGGCTTCCCTACTATCCTCTTAGTCTTTAGATTAAGTTGTGGGACTCAAAGTAAGCTTGGATTAAGGGAATTAGGAGAGGAGGATTGGGTTATTGGCTGGTTGAAGAACAGTTCTTCAAACACTATTTCTCAACAAAATTTCAACTGATGCATCTCTTCTTCCACTTAGAATTCCAGCTTTATATTACATGACTTTCATGAACTAACAGTCTTACATGAATCATAGCTCATGCTTGAATTAATTGAGCTGAAGAAGAATGGAAAGTGAGTGAGCTGCTGAAAAATGAAAGTGGAAAAAACCATTTTTCCATTTCCAATTTTCTTGTTTTAAACTGATTTCCCAAAAACAAATAACATTTCAATTAAAACATGAGATATTATTAATTTTACAAAACTAATTCAATAATTAATTTTCTAATAAAATTAATACATCAATTAAATAATTCAATTAATCTTATTAATTTAATATCAAATATTAAATTAATTCTTCACCAACTCCATTACCATGGATCTAATATTTAAATCATATTTAAATATTAATCAATTCTCCAATTCCGTTTAATTCCAATATTAAACGTGTAATTATATCACATATAATTATTAATTCCCTTAAACTCCATTACCATGGATTTAATATTTAAATCATATTTAAATATTAATCAATTCTCCAATTCTGTTTAATTCCAATATTAAATATGTAATTATATCACATATAATTATTAACTCCCTTAGTTCTAATTTGAACGTTTGAAATCAACTTATCATGCTACTCTAAGGCTAATCCATTTGTGAGCTAGTAGGGGGACCTGTTGGACCTACAGATTAATTTACTAAACTCTTTACATTGAATTAACCCCCATTCATTAACTACTGGGTCACTTCATTAAAGCCCGTAGTTGCACTCTCCTTACTGTAGATATATTGTATCCATTCGATATAACCATGATTAATAAGTTAACCCTTCACACGTTGTTCGTAATAACGGCTAGGTCATAAGGCTATTTTACCCTCGAGATTACCTCTTGTTCCTTAAGTTCTACTGATCCTCTAATGAATAATTGGTTTGTGATTTGATCACCAAACTGAGTCCCTCTCGAGCCAATGAGAGGGTGGGATATTTTGTTCAAGACCCCGAGTCAATATTTAAGGGAACAACTTCTCCACTATTCCTGAAAGTGGGTAGAAGTGAATTCCATCTTGCACCTTATGCTCCCAGCAATCTACCCGGGCTTACCCCTGAAATGGGAGGCTTATTGAGCCAGCATTGTTGAGCCAACCCTCACCTATGCAAATCTAAGGATAATCCCGAATAAACAGGCGTTTATAGTTAGCTCAGGATTAAGGTCAAGTTACCTAGGTCATCGCTTTGAAATAGTCAGTCTTAGACAGTAAACAGTATTATAAAGTAAGAGTGACTTATTTCGTGGTCCGATCTTGTGCAAACTCATTGCACAAAACACCCCCACTACTCATGTCATCACATGTATAAATTAGGATCACTTCGTTTGTAGCACTTTACAACTCTTTGTAACAACTACAGAGTGGGCCACATCCAATAGTGTTATTAGAATAAGGAACCCAACGTTATTCATATACTATAGATCATTTTGACTATTTACTCGAATCTGATCCACTTTTATATCTCCACATAAAGTTCAAGTACTCATATAATAGTTATGGATCTTTTAGTTTATTATATTTATTTCTAAAACGAAATAAGCAATTCATATATTCAATAACAACTTATTGAATTTTCAAAATAAGTTTAATGTTTACAAACCACGAATTTTAGGACATAAAACCCAACAGAATCTTGGTTAGAGACAATCAATACTGGTGCTCCACAGTGGCTAACAATCTTTACTACTTACATTTTAGCCAACTTATTAAGGAATAAGTGGTTTTAACTGGCAAAAATCTCACTCTCTTATTCAACCTATAAATTATCACCTAGATGCCATCATGACCATTCTGAGCGCGAGGAAGTCCAAACAAAAAGTCCATGGTAACATGTTCCTACTTCCATTCTGGCACTAGGAGTGGATTTAGAAGCCCAGCCGTTTTATGTCTGATAGGTTTAACTTGTTGGCAAATCATGCATTTCAATACATATTCAACTATATCATGTTTCATTTTAGGCCACCCATAGAACTATTTCAATGTTCGATACATTTTAGTGCTACTTGGATGCATCGTATAAGTTGAGCTATAGGATTCCTCTAAAATCTCTTACTTTAATTTTGACCTATTAGGAACACATACACGGTTATATCTTATTATAGCTCTGTCGTTCCTTGCATCATAGTCTGTATGATGGCCTTGCTCCACTGTTTCTCTTATCTGCTTCCAAATTCCATCATCTTTCTGTGCCTCAATAATCTTGTCAATTAGACTATGTCTTACCTGAAATTGTGTGATTAAACCTTCCTAGTTATCTGCTGCTACTACTACATTACAGCTTTTTAGTTCACACAAAAGAGATGAACTGATAGCATTCAATGAAGCTTTCGAGCATAATGCCTTTCTACTCAAAGCATCAGCTACCACATTAGCTTTGCCTGGATGATAATCAATAGTAAAATTATCATCTTTGATCAACTCTAACCATCTTCTCTGACTCATATTTAACTCTTTCTGATCAAAGACTTACTTCAAACTTTTATGATTGGTAAGTATGCGACACTTTTTCCCATACAAATAATGTCGCCAAATATTTAGTGCCAACACTATTGCCACTAGGTCAAGGTCATGTAGGTAGTTACACTCGTGCTTTTTCAACTTTCTGGAAGCATAAGCTATCATTTTGACCTTCTGCATGAAAACACATCCTAAACCTTGGCGAGAAACATCATAGTAGACTTTGTACTCAACACCAAGTGTTGGAAGTGTTAGAATAGGTGCTAAAACCAATCTCCTTTTTCATTCCTGAAAAACTTTGTTCACAATCGTCTACAAATTTAACATTCTCCTTAGTCAGAGTTGTTAATGAAAGTGCTAACTTTGAGAATCCCTCAACAAAGTATTCTTGTAATTTTGATTGGTGATTATTACTTAAACCAATTAATTAATATATGACTATTGAAGATTTCCTGAGTAAAAACTTTTGCAATATCAATCAGATTCATCTAATATTACCAGATACCTATATAGTCAAACGTCCTACTACTAGATATTTCATTTCTACGGTACCCTTGAAACAAATAGCCTTGAAGAAAGCATCTGTAACTATATATTGAAGGCTTGATGATGAGGAATTGGAAGTACAACTTATCTAGTAGTAATGTCATCAGTGTTTTGTTGTTATGTTATCTTTGTAGTCCTTGAGCATTTATTAATTCGTGATATGTGTCTGATTTCTTATTGATATAAATAAATTGTGGATATAGTGTAAATAATAAGTGCCCAAGTTTCCTTTGAGCTCCTATGATATAAATAAAAATCAATGTAGATTAAATATGAGATATTTTTGAGTTCGATATTTAGTTGGTCCATGGAAAATGAATGTTCATAGGCACATTGCATGATCTAGCTGAGGTAAATGAAGATTCATTGCCTAAAATTTATGCCACTAGTTCTTGAGGCACACTTTTGCTGGAATTTCCTTGTTGCAAGGAAAACCATGGCCATTTTCTGCTTAGAAGTTTTATGTCGCCTTCTCCATTTTCCGAGGAGCTGCAATCTATGCTGGAATTTACAGTCGATGGATTATGGTATCTTATCAGTCATTGAATATGCTAGGCAGCATGGACAAAACAAAAGGGATGAATTTTGAAGTTTTCCTTTGCAATAATTCACAGTTTTCTTTTGAGAATGCAGGGAAATGCATCAGGAGGTGAGAGTGCTCAGGATGCTGGAGAAAAAGCAAGTGCTTTCATTGATGCTGCTTGGGCATTTATTGAACAAAAATCTTTGCTTCCTGAGAATCCCCCATTAGGTAGTTCTTTTGTTTAATAAAGCTTTTTACTTCTAGTAGAACATAACCAAGGCTAACTCGTAAAGTGCTATTTCCCAATCAACAATTTCAGGTTCAATTGTACAAGTTGATTCACAACATATTCTCCTTGGTCTACAAAATATTCTTGTAATTTTGTTTTTAGCTTTGCGGTGAGAACGCTGCCAACCTCTAAGTTTAGGGGTGGCAGCGGTCTCAGAGAATTGCGATCATTTGAAAAAAAAAAGTTGAAGTGAGATTTTGGGAATAATAACTCCACTATCAATGCAATGGGGAAACCCATGTTGATAAGAGTTAAGCTGTGAAAGGCACTTACTCGAAGTTGGATGTCCACATGACACACATGGGGGCAAGCCAAAATGGTGGCAAGTCGCCAGGATCAACGCATTAGCTCAACTCCTCTGTCCGGCGCAAGCCAAAACAAACGAGACAAGAGTTAAGTTGAATATGGAACACAACTGAAGTTGGATGCCTGCATGACACACGTGGGGTAAGCCAAAACGAAGGGCGTAACCAGGTTCAATGCCGCATTTGAATAAGTCATCGTAAAGTTTTGAATTATTTTGACGAACGTATTCTCAAATGCTAAACATAAAGTTGCGGTGAATGAATAAAAGTTTTTGAGCAAAGGCTTACCGGATCTAAACTTAGACAAGATCTTTTTGAAAAAGCAGGCAAAGTGGAGGACAACATTGCGGTGATGGTCAAAGGTGAGTGTAAATTATATTCTGAGAAGATGGTCATCGCAAAGGAAAGCATGAAGGTGAGTTAGAATTTCTTGAGTATAACGCATGCTTGAGGACAAACATGATTTTAAGTTTGGGGGTGTGATGACATGTAGAAATGCATGTCATCTTAGGCCTTTTACTTAGAATCATGACGATTGTTGATAACTTGTAGAAATACAAGTTATTTATACTGCTTTATTTAGATATTGTGGCCAAAAGAAAGAAAAGTTGTGTCAATTGTAGAGAAATTCGCTAAGAAATGCAAGAATTATAAATTGTCGTCAATACACCTATTGACACCATTGCGATGGTAGAAAAGAATATTTCAAGTCTGTTTTGTAGGAAATCAAGTCACCATATGCGTTCATGGCTCAAGATAAAAAGAACAATGCATCTACATCGCATTGCGCCAAACATTCAGAAATGGATAGACAATCAACGCAATGACGGCGCATGCGACAATCGATCAAGAGCTAAGCAATCAACGCAATCTCAACCGCATGCAGTAATAAAAAAACAACACCGCATGCGGGCAAACGTTCGAAGATGCAAAAGAGCAACGTAATTGCGGAGGATCTTGATACGTGTACAGCTGACCGTTGTGAATTTCTAATGGGATTGATCATGTAACAGAAGGAATATTCACTCCACTATTTCCGGAATTGCCATAACAATAAAATACGGTCCATACTGTAGAGAGTCAAAGCTGAGCCTATAAATAGCCTCTGAAATTCTATGAGAAGATATACTTGATACGGGTATATTTTGATATTTGTATATTGAGAGAGAGACTGGTCTGAAGAGCCTGATCGGAGAAGATCTGGGAAGATTTAAGAGACAAGGGCGAGAGGTGAGTCTCAGGGCAAATCCTTTCTATCCCCACCGTGGAAGCTCTGTACCAAGGTCACTTCTACTAAACGAGCAAGCCTGAGTGGGAAGCTCTTCTCTACATCCACTCCATCCGCCGGCAAGCACATCCACCATCCAGATCTGTGTCAAGACGTTGGCACTCTTCTGTATTTGTTTCTATCTCTTATCATCAATTGTATTCATCTTCTTAATCTCTATCATTCACACCATGTATCAGACACTAAATATTAGTATTGAATGTCATGATCATTTTCATCTCCATCTTTCTGTCTATTTCTGTTCCTCTATTAATCACTATCTCCATGATGTTTTCAACCTTTGGTAATCAGCATGAATCTAACAAGTAAATTAATCTGTGCTAAAGAAATGAATATGTTTAGCTAAAGCATGCTAGATGACATCTTCACCTGTGAGAACAGAAGTAAAGATGCCATTCTGCCTGTCGAGAGAAGGCTAGAAAAATGCGTTAACTAAAGCAAGAAGTACTTCCAGAGATGGAAGCAACCTTGCATTCATTACATTCATCCTTGTTTCACCACAGAGATGTGGGAACATGGCCGAACACCGAGAGGTGTACGCCAAGGGAAAGCGGAACCATAGTTATATCTTTAATGCAATTAATGAACTTGCGATGTTTATATTAATTATCCTTTCTATTTCTGTTTCATACATAAAGACTTGCCACCGCATAACACGACCCTTTGTATAATCTACACAGTCAGTCTCAATCTCAGTATCATGTATTAGCATCCCGTATCTTGTATCATATTAGCTTAGGTTTACTTCTATGCATTTTTATTTTATTACTGCAACTTTACTTTACTGCATAATTTTACTTTACCGCAATTTTAAATACTTGTACATGCACACTCTTTTTATTAATTGAAAAACACCCGGTCGCATATATTATGAACATAACGCATTGACTACGCAATCCCTGTGTTGGACCTTGGATCACTCCGAGAAACTTGCGATGAAATTATACTTGGTTTCAACGCAAGGAAACTTGTGACAACACATAGCATACTACCAACATTTCATTAATAACGCATACATCTAGAAGTAGTATCACATATCATCACATTACACACATTAATTTTATGCGCTTACAAGTTTATGGCGCCGTTGTTGGGGACATGAACTTGTATCATGCATCATATATTGTAGTGCGTGTGCTTAAAATAGAAGCATCACATTTTATGCGCTTACAAGTTTATGGCGCCATTGCCGGGGATTGGTAACAGTTATTGTTGAGTATGTTTGTGATATTTTGCAGGATAGATCTCTTTATACTGGCTGTTCATAGCGAAGAGTAGTCTGATAGTTTATAAGTACTGGGACTGAACCAGAATTCGAAGCTGACTCAGAGATCAAGCATACATTTTGCACTAGGGCACGCTAGAACTGAGCAAGGCAAAAGAAAACAGCTAGTATGGTAGATAATAATGACAATGTGGCTCCCGCAGGAAATCAAGGGGTAGTACGACCAACGCAAGATCCAATTTTCCTTGCTGCTAACCATAACATTCCCATGGGGAACTACGCGACACCCAATTTATATGATGTTTTGCCCGAAATTTCAAGGCCGATGGTCAAGGAGAAAGCGAGATTCGAAATCAAGCCAGTCATGCTCCAAGTGATCCAGAAATTCTAAGCTGACCTAGAGATCAAGTGTATTATTCGCGTAGAAGCACATCAGGAGCGAATTAAACGGTGAAGAAGCATGGCTAACAATAACAAGGCACCCGTAGGGAATTAAAGGGAAAATTGTCCAGCACAAGACTCCATAATTCTTGCTGCTGATCGCAACATTCCTATGAGGAACTATGCGGCACTAGATTTCTATAACTTCTCGCCAAGAATTTCAAGACCTATGGTTGAGGAGAATGTAAGCTTTGAGATACGACCGATTATGCTGCAGATGATTCATAATGTGGGGCAATTCAGAGGATTACAAGGAGAAAACCCGCATGCTCATTTGACGAGCTTTGTAGACATGTGCAGCGCATTCTCCATGCCTGGTGTGACTCAAGAAGGACTTAAATTATATCTTTTCCCGTACAGACTGTGGGACGAAGCAAAGAGGTGGGCTCAGTCATTAGAGCCAGATGAGATTAACGCATGGGACCAGTTGGTCGAAAGGTTCATGAATAGATTCTTCCCTCCAGTTATTAATGCAAAAAGACGGAGGGATGTGTTGAATTCTGAACAAAAGGGTTATGAAACTTTGAGCACCGCCTGGGTGCGATTCCGACAATTAGTGAAGAGCTGTCCGTATATCGGGATTCCCGATAGCATTCTGATGGAGACTTTTTACAATGACTTAGATCAATCAATGTAAGTAGTTGTCGATGCCTCTGCAGCAGGAGGATTAATGGACAGATCATATACGGAAGCCAAGAGCATATTAGATCGCATCTCGCGACATTCAGATGAGTGGATTGATACCGGGTTCAAGGAAAGAGGTCTGGAGCAAGAGAGAACAGAAGATACCGTTATGCCAACTGATGCAATGAGCACACTGGTAGATCAGATGACCATAATGACCTCGCTCCTTCAGACTATGGCTAATCAACAAAGACATCTCTCTCAAGGTTCAGCGCAAGTAAATGCGTTGACACACGTGGCCGCAATGAATTGCATTCAATGTAGAGAGGGACATCCAGCAGAAGTTTGCCCATGGAATCAATAGTTTGTATACTCTATCTACAATGAACCGTTTGGCAACATCTACAACCCCGGTTCCTAGAATCACCCAACTTTAAGTTGGGACGGGAATCAAAACCAGGGGAGCCACAATTTTCATCAGAGCAATTATAAAGGGAATCGAGGCAACCCTCCGGTCTTCATTAATCCGGACCATAGGCCAGGTAATTCTCAAAGTATACCACCTTATGACCAACCATTCTCATCAGATACCTCTTATAGTACCTCGTCTCTTAAGACGTCATTGAAACACTATATCGAAAAGAGCGAGGCAATTAGACAGTCACAAGCTGCTTCCCTTAGAGATTTGGAAGAACAGATTGATCAGCTTGTGGTTGAGTTGAAGAATAAAGCGCCTGGCATGATGCTTAGCAGTTCAAAAGCATCGGGGCCGCGAGGTAAAGAGAAATGTCACGCAGTGACATTAAGCAGTGGTAAAACAACAACCCCTATGCCACCAGTACCAGACTCAAGAACAAGACCAGTAGATCTAACTGTCGATGATGACCAATCAACCAGTAGTGGAAAAGTTACTAGTCCAGAAGTAAGTATACCTACAAGAGATGAATCTCATCAAGACATGAATTCTAAATCAACGAAACCTCCAGCTAATGAAACACAGCAAAAACAGGACCTTAATGAACAACCAACTAAACAAGAAGTAAGGCAGGATCCTCCACCTTTTCCGTCCAAGTTGAAGAAGAAATATTATAGCAAGTAATTTCAAAGGTTCTTGGATGTTCTCCGATAACTACATATCAATATTCCTTTAATAGAAGCTCTGAAACAAATGCCGAGCTATGTAAAATTCCTCAAGGATATTTTGGCTAATAAAAGAAAGATCGGGGAAAATGAAACAGTTGCGTTAATATATGAATGTAGTGCTCTGTTTCAAAAGAATATCCCCACCAAAATGAAAGATCCTGGGAGTTTTACATTGCCCTACTCAATAGGAAGGAAGAAAGTCGGAAACGCGTTGTGCGATTTAGGGGCGAGCATAAATCTAATGCCCTTATCGATCTTTAAGAAGTTAGATATCAGCAACGCAAGACCAACCACGATTATACTATAGTTGGCCGATAAATCGATAACGTATCTTGAGGGCAAAATAAAGGATGTACTCGTGCAAGTGGATAAGTTTATCTTCCTGGTGGACTTTATCATATTGGATCTGTCTCTTATACACATCTAGATGTGTATAAGAGACAGCAACTAGATAAGTTCATCTTCCCGGTGGACTTTATCATATTGGATTATGAAGCTGACAGAGAAGTGCCTATCATCTTGGGTCGCCCATTTCTCGCAACAGGGCGAGTGCTGATCGATGTGCAGAAAGGAGAACTCACCATCAGGGTTGACAATCAAGAAGTGAAGTTCAACATTTTCAATGCATTGAAGTACCCAAGTGATATGGAGAATTGCCAATATATTGAGGAACTGCGGGAAGAACCTTGGCACGAGCCCTTAGAAGAGTTGGAGGAAGAAGATTTCAGAATCGGCGCAATGTGGGAGGAGGATTGCGCCGCAATTCACGTTGAATCAAATTTTGAACCACTCAAGTTATCTGAATGAACGTCACAATGCACTAAGCCTTCCTTGAAAGAACCACCCATGCTAGAGTTGAAGCCATTGCTTGTGCACCTCAAGTATGCTTACTTAGGAGGTAACAACATGTTACCTGTTATCATTTCTACTTCGCTGAGTAAGGAGAAGGAAGGTGCACTCATCCAGATCCTGAGAAACAACGCAAAGGCTTTAGGATGGACCTTGGAAGACATTCGAGGAATCAGTCCCTCGTATTGCATGCATAAGATTTGCCTGGGAAAAGGAAAAACGAGATCGATAGAAAGGAAACTTCGCTTGAACCCTACCATGAGGGAGGTTGTAAAGAAGGAAATAATGAAGTGGTTGGACGCAGGTGTCATCTACCCGATATCTGATAGCAGTTGGGTAAGCCCAGTGCAATATGTTCCGAAGAAAGGAGGGATGACAATTGTCACCAATGACAAGAATGAATTAATTCCCACAAGGACAACCACGGGGTGGAGAATCTGTATGGATTATCGCAAGTTAAATTTGCCACTAAAGAGGACTACTTCCCACTCCCGTTCATTGATCAGATGTTAGACATACTTGCTGGGAATGAATTCTTCTGCTTTCTTAACGGCTATTCAAGGTACAACCAAATTGCAATTGCGTCGGATGATCAAGATAAGACAACATTCACGTGCCCATTTGGTATATTTGCATTCCGTCGCATGCCTTTTAGACTCTGCAATGAGCCAGGTACTTTCCAACGCTGTATAATGGCGATCTTTTCAGATTACTTGGAGGAGTCAGTCGAGGTATTCATGGATGATTTTTCAGTTTTCGGCAATAATTATGACTCCTGTTTAGCTAACCTTGAGAAAGTCTTGAAGAGATGTGTGGCAATGAGTCTTGTTTTGAACTGGGAAAAATGCCACTGTATGGTTGAGGAAGGGATTGTACTAGGTCATAAAATATCAAAGGCAAGATTGGAAGTTGATCAGGCAAAAATTTACGCAATTTCCAAGCTACCCCCATCAGTGAACGTGAAAACACTTAGGAGTTTTCTGGGACACGTTGGGTTCTATCGAAGATTTATTCACAACTTCTCCCAGATCACAAGGCCTCTAAATGTGCTCCTTGAAGTTGACCATGAATATAATTTTGATGATGCGTGCACTAAAGCATTCAACACATTGAAAGATGCGCTCATCACCGCACCCATTTTGATTGCGCTGGATTGGATGCAACCATTTATGTTGATGTGTGATGCTAGTGGTTATGCAGTGGGCGCAGTGTTGAGTCAGCGTAAGGACAAGGTATTGCATCCTATCTATTATGCGAGCAAAACGTTGAATGATGCGCAGGAGAATTATACAACCACGGAGAAGGAAATGCTCGCAGTGGTATTTTCACTGGAAAAATTCCGACAGTACTTAATCAGAACAAACGTGGTGGTGTACACTGATCACTCTACGATCAAATATCTGATGACAAAGAAGGATGTGAAACCGAGTCTGATACGGTGGGTGTTGTTTCTTCAAGAGTTTGACTAGAAATCAAGGATCGGAAGGGCATCGAGAACTAAATCGCTGATCATCTATCAAGATTGGAAAATTGCGAGGTTCAGGAGAAAGAAAAGAATATTGAAGAAAGATTTCCCGATGAGCTACTGATGTCAGTAGGCATTAATGTTCCCTGGTATGCGGACACTCATCGTTTGCGGCCAGGTATCGGAGGAATATACTTACCAGCAGAAGAAGAAGCTGAGACATGATGTCAAATTTTATTTATGGGATGATCCATTCCTATATTGACTTGGACCTGATCACATTTTACGTCGATGCGTTCCTGAGCACGAAGTCAAGCACATTTTGGAGCTTTGTCATGAGTCCCCTTATGAAGGACATTTTGGGGGGTAGCGGACAGCTGCAAAGGTCTTATAGAGTGGCTATTTCTGGCCAACATTGTTTAAAGATGCCCATGCCCACGTTGTTCAGTGCGATAGATGTCAGAGAATGGGGAATATGTCTAAAAGAAACGAAATGCCTTTGACGTCAATCTTGGAGGTGGAATTATTTGATGTATGGGGAATCGACATTATGGGCCCATTTCCACCATCAGAAGGTCACCATTACATCCTTGTCGTGGTTGATTACGTATCAAAATGGGTTGAGGCCATCGCATGTGCCAAGAATGATGCGGCCATAGTGGTGAAGTTTCTCAAAAAGAATATCTTTGCCCGATATGGAACGCCACAGGCTCTAATCAGCGATGAAGGCTCTAACTTCATCAACCGCATAATCACCAACCTGTAGACTAAATTTAACGTTAGACATAGTGTTGCAACCGCTTATCACCCACAGACTAATGGGCAGACAAAGATTTCTAACCGAGAGATCAAAACTATTTTGGAGAAGGTAGTCAGTACCTCTAGGAAGGATTGGTCACCCAAGCTCGATGAAGCACTATGGGCATACAAGACTGCCTACAAAACGCCAATTGGCATGTCCCTATATGCTCTAGTCTTCAAAAAAGCTTGTCATCTGCCGCTTGAGTTGGAACATAAGGCGATGTGAGCATGCAAGAAGCTAAACTTTGATCTGGCAAGTGTGGGGAAAGTCCAAAAATTGCAACTGAACCAGCTGGTCGAATGGCAAAGGGATGCCTACGAGAATGCCAAGATCTATAAGAAGAGAACTAAAAAGTGGCATGACGACCGCATAAACAACCGGACATTCATCAAAGGTCAACAGGTATTATTGTTTCACGCACGTTTGCTATTATTTCCGGGGAAGTTGAAATCGCACTGGTCGGGGCCATTCCGGATCAAGACTATCTTTCCCTACGGTGTAGTGGAACTAACAACTAAAGAGAGAACCAACACATTTAAAGTCATGTCAACGGATTAAGCCTTATTACGGGTGGCGCTTAATGGCGATCGACGCATTGTATTACCATTGAAGCTTGGTAGCTTAGATATTAGGATTTAACCGCTTGCGGGGGGAGGGGGGGATGCTTTGCGGTAAATTCTGAAACCTTCTTCCAATCAGGCACCTAGTCTATGTTTGACTTGCTTTATTTACTACTTTCTTTACCGCTTTCTAAATTATGTTATTTAATGCTTAGATTAGAATTGCCTTTAATGAGCTTTTTGTATTTTCCTTCAATTTAATTCATTAGTATCTTTCCATGCATGTTTAATTCCTTAATTCATAGAATTAATAGCGATTTCTTAAAAATTTCTGTGATGACTGGATGAAACGTTGAACACCGCAAGTCTTTTTGACTTGCATATTGATTGAATTAAAAAGATAAATAAAAACTGGTAATGTAACGCGATGATTGGGTGCATTCCACCCTGATACAGATACACTTTGTGTCCATTCACCAAATGCATTGCGTTGAGGGTGTGTTGTGCACGCTATGTATTCTTTGCCCGTCCTTAGCGAAGGTGCACTATGTTGAGGTAGTGTTGCGCTGGTAGAAATACCGTGCGCTCGTCCTCTAGAAATGCGTTGAGTTGAGAGGTGTGTTGCAAGAATACATGCGTTGTTGCCCGTCCTCAGCAAAAATGTATTAGCATTAGTGGAAGCGCGGTGTAATTTTTAATCGTGCACCCGTCTGAATCAAATTCAAAAGATAACTGCAATTCATTATTTTCTAGGTTTATCTGAATTCATTGATTCTTTGTTCGTACTGCAAAAATTTTGTATTGCGTTAATTGTAATTACTTGTATACTTAGTTAATTTTCAATACAACTAAGTAACAATTCTATCCATATGCCGTACCTCTTCTTTATTATCCTTTGTCAACTTTGCGATATTCTTAATCTTTCTTTTTGCGTAGTTAATTCGTAGCTTAGCAATACTTTACCTTTTATCCTTCAAAATTTTGCTCAAACCTTCTTTTTGAAATTTTGTAAGTGTTTGTCTATTTTGTCCAAACAACGCAATGAGAACCTTGCGCACCTCTAAATTTGAGGGTGGGGAAGGTCTGAGCAGATGAGATCAAGTGATGCGGTCATTAAGAGAAATGCACTCATTCTTTAAAAATAAATAAATAAATAAATAAATTTCATATAAACTCCAATGTCAGTGCAAGGGAAACCTAAAAAACAATCCCAACCTGATAAGAATTAAGTTGTGAAAGGAGTCTGCTCGTAATTGGATGTTCGCATGACACCTGTGGGAGCAAGCCAAAATGAAGGTGGGTTTCCAAGAACAACGCAATATGAAAAGAGAAAAATGCAAAAGAAAAATAAGAGAAACAAGAGACAACTCCTCTGAAACTCATGAGTTAAAGTTGAGATTGGCACACAATCGTAGTTGGATATTCGCATGACACCCGTGGGAACAAACCAAAACGAAAGGTGTCACCATGATCAATAGTCTCTAATAAATGACACAAAGTTTGACCACCACATCCGGACGCATCAAGTTGTTTTGACAAGAAGAGGTAAACATTCTTTTTAAAACTAGAAAAGCATTTTTGAGCAGAAATTTGTAGTATAGAAGAATAAAGTAGGGCTTTGTTTTGAATTAGCAAGGATATGAGAAAATTTCGTTGTTAAGTAATGTGCCTAAGGGGAGCATTTGGAGCAACCAATTGACGCAAAAAAAAAAAAAAAGGATAAGAATTGAGCACTATTGCCTTAGTAGAAGATATGCTTGAGGACAAGCATATATTTAAATTTGGGGGTGTGATAACTTGTAGAAATACAAGTTATTTACACTGCTTTATTTAGATATTGTGGCCAAAAGAAAGGAAAGTTGCGTCAATTGTAGAGAAATTAGCTAAGAAATGCAAGAATGTGATGGTAGAAAAGAATATTTCAAGTCTGTTTTGTAGGAAATCAAGTCACCGTATGCGTTCATGGCTCAAGATAAAAAGAACAACGCATCTACGTCGCATTGCGCCAAACATTCAGAAATGAATAGACGATCAACGCAATAACAGCGCATGCAAAAATCGATCAAGAGCTAAGCGATCAACGCAATCTTAACCGCATGCGATAATAAAAAACAACATCACATGCAGGCAAACGATCGAAGATGCAAAAGAACAATGCAATTGCGGAGGACCCTAACACCTGTACAGCTGACCGTTGTGCATTTCTAACGGGATTGATCGCATAACAAAAGAAATATTCACTACACCATTTCCGGAATTTTCTCATTGCGTTGTCAAAGTGGGGTCCACACTGCAGAAAGTCAAAGCTTAGCCTATAAATAGCCTCTGAAACTCTATGAGAAGATATACTTGATATGAGCATATTTTGATATTTGTATATTGAGAGAGAGACTGGTCTGAAGAGCCTGATCGGAGAAGATCCGGGAAGATTTAAGAGACAAGGCCGAGAGGTGAGTCTCAGGGCATCCTTTCTATCCTCATCGTGGAAGCTTTGTACTAAGGTCACTTTTATCGGACGAGCAAGCTTGAGAGGGAAGCTCTTCTCTACATCCACTCCATCCGCCGACAAGCACATCCACCGTCCAGATCTGTGTCAAGACGTTGGCACTCTTCTGTATTTGTTTCTATCTCTTATCATCAATTGTATTCATTTTCTTAATCTCTATCATTCACACCATGTATCATACACTAAATATTAGTATTGAATGTCATGATCATTTTCATCTCCATCTTTCTGTCTATTTCCGTTCCTCCATTAATCGCTTTCTCCATGATGTTTTCTTAATCCCTTGGTAATCAGCATGAATTTAACAAGTAAATTAATTTGTGCTAAAGAAATGAATATGTTTAGCTAAAGCATGCTAGACGACATCTTCACCTGTGAGAGCAGAAGTAAAGATGCCATTCTGCCAGTCAAGAGAAGGCTAGAAGAATGCGTTAACTAAAGCGAGAAGTACTTCCAAAGATGGAAGCAACCTTGCATTCATTACATTCATCCTTGTTTCACCACAGAGATGTGGGAACACGGCCGATCACCGAGAGGTGTACGCCAAGGGAAAGCGGAACCGTAGTTATATCTTTAATGCAATTAATAAACTTGCGATGTTTATATTAATTATCTATTCTATTTCTGTTTCATACATAAAGACTTGCCACTGCATAACATGACCTTTTGTATAATCTTCACAGTCAGTCTCAATCTCAGTATCATGTATCAACATCCTGTTTCTTGTATCATATTAGCTTAGGTTTACTTTTATGCACTTTTATTTTATTACCGCAACTTTACTTTACTGCATAATTTTACTTTACCGCAATTTTAAATACTTGTATACATACACTCTTTTATTAATTGAAAAACACCCAGTCGCATGTATCACGAATGTAACGCATTGACTACGCAATCCCTGTGTTCGACCTTGGATCACTCCGAGAAACTTGCGGTGAAATTATACTTGGTTTTAACGCAAGGAAACTTGTGACAACGCATAGCATACTACCAGCATTTCATTAATAACGCATACATCTAGAAGTAGTATCGCATATCATCGCATTACACACATTACATTTTATGCGCTTACAAGTTTATGACATCGTTGCCGGGGACATGGACTTGTATCATACATCATATATCGTAGTGCTTGTGCTTAAAATAGAAGCATCAAATTTATGTGCTTACAGTTGTTAAGAAGAATATGTAGCAATTGTGCTAGGAATTCATGAGAAAAGGAGTTTGTGTCGATCAACTTGTCGAATCTCAGCTAACCCATTACTTTGCGTTAATTATGCGTTCAACGTTCTATTTTTGTAGCTAATGCAGCGAAAATCGGACCATCGCGTAGACAACCTCATACGGAGAAACATTCCATCGTAAAGGCAAACTCATCAATCAATGCATGGATGTTGCGGTAATCAGCCGTATGCAAACTAATGGGATCAACACAAGGTAGGTAGAATGAACACATCAACGCATTTACCTCGAGAAAATCCAAAGTTGATGCTGACATTTCACCTACCGCGCCGTTGGTGGCAGAGGTTCAGAAAGGACTGACACGCCGAACGTCAGACTCAGAGCAGTCCAATTAATGCTGTTTGTGGTCCAAACTCTATAAATAGAAGCCGATGAGAAAAATTCCAAATCATTCGAGTAGGATCCTAGAATTTGGAGACTATCCCTCAACCGGGGATTTTCCCCGAGATCCAGACAAACTGCGTGAGAAGATGGTTGAGAGTTCTTCACCTCCTTCATCCATTCTGAGTGATGACCGAAGCTAGATCTCGAGAGAGTCAGCTCCTCCACCCATCCATGGCACCACCGACAGCCTTGATGCACATCCGCTGGAAGCAAAGTTTTGCTTCCAGTCGGTCATTTCTTTTTCCTTTCTTTTTCTATGTTATATTGTATGACATTTTGAATTAAGAAATTAATACAATGTGTTTTCAATGCATTTCTTTATTCCTTCGACTTCATCTCCATCTTCTTGCTTAGCATCTTTACTTTCATTGCAACACTTAGTGGGATTGCTTGGGTATTGCATACTTAGTCATGTGGATTAGGAATATAAAGCATGAAACAACCCACTGAGAGGTGTGCGTTGCGCGAGTATGTGAGTAATCTTATTTTCTTAGTGTGAAGCTACTGCAATGCCTGTCTATGGGTTAATGCATTGCTTGTCTATGAGTGAAGTCAACAACAATCAACTGCCCGAGAGGGTAAGTGGTTGGACGCATTGAGCATGGCATGCATTGTTCACTAGGGATAGTAACAATCTTAGGTCAGCGAAGTTTATGCGATTGTCTTGTATTATGTATGCTTCATTCATCCTTAGGGATACTCAGGAGGGTAGTCTAAGAATAAGATCTAGGCTTGGGAAGGTCAGGTCAGAATCTAGGCTTGGGAGAGCCAGATTAGAACACATAATACAAGAGATAGGTGCTTAAGGATCTATTTATTATTAACGCATCACACGCATCCTAGAGATAGGATACGATTGAATGCGGTCACCGCAGCGTTGTGTGCATTTTGCATCATCACATAGGAAAAGAGTAGAGACTTAGGAATAAGCTCTATGGACACTTTTGCATTCAGCACATGCGTCCTAGAATTAGGAGCACCACATTTCCATTGGAAAATGACTTATCGTGTATGGTTGTAGCATGATTGCATGGATTGCGTTGACTAGGGTTACCCATGCGATCACTCTTAAGTTTTGCAATGAAAACATCTCCACATTTTATCTATTTTCTCACACATTTATTTTTATGTTAAGGTTTGTCGCATCTCTACCTTTCATGCATATTCTCATTGCGTTGTCTGTTAGATAGGAGTAGGATTAACGTAGCAATATCCCCTCCATTCTTTTATTCAACCGCCGCATGCACAATCACCGCAAATATATAGTTACAAGTCCCTATGTTCGACCTCAGATTACTCGAGAAACTTGCATTCATGTTATACTTGGCGTGAGCACAAGAAACTTATGGCAGGACGCATGGTCATCGCATACATTCGTTAACACAATTTTCAATCCAATGCATGACCATCGACGCATGACTATGAACGTATATCTTAGGAACATGCATCGCTTAACGCATCCATGGGATTTTGGTTGTCGAGTAAAATTGACTTCCAATTTCCGCACATCAAGTTTTTGGCACTGTTGCCGGGGACTTGGCAATTAAATGTTTGTTAAGTTTTGTGTCTCTGCGAGGAAACTTTTTATCTTGGGTGTATTGCAGCTTGTGCGACTAGGTTACACTAATATTGAAAGTGTAGGCGATGCGCGAAAGCAATGTGAACTCTAAGGTAGAAGGCAAATTAGTCGCAAAAGAGCGGAAGGCAGTTTCTAAGAGCATGAACGAACCTCCACATTGCGGAAGTTTCCAATGGTCAATGCAACTTGACCGCAAGCACTTGAAAACCATCTCCTACAGGCAGACTCCTTGCGGTGAACAAACTCTTATTTTTCAGGACGTCTTCTTACTATATTTTACATTGCTTTCTTGTATAGGTTAATGTTTATTTTATTTTTAATTGTTATATTTTAGATATGATGGGCTGCTTCGCTTGGTCATTGGTACGTTTGCTCGTGTAGGTCAACAATAAGTCTCCTCGATTCGTAGTTCAACGGAAGAATTCTTTTCACCTTCAACATCAGGCTTCAATCATGTGGATTCCAACGCATGAGCGCATGCATTGTTCTGCCTAAGGTCTTTTCTTGTTATCTTCCATGCCTTATCCTTTTGAATTCTCTTTTTCCCCGATTGCGTTGTGTTGCGATGTTTCTATGATGGTACATATAATTCACCGCATTTTCTAACTATCAACACAAAGCATTCTTTACTTTTATTAGCTTCTTCAAATTTTGAAAGTCTTAAGTTTTATTTTGCGCAAACCTATGTTCAAGCATTTATTAGCATTCTTGTAATTTTGTTTTTAGCTTTGCAGTGAGAACGCTCCAACCTCTAAGTTTGGGGGTGGCAGCGGTCTCGAGAATTGCGTCCATTGTATTGCGATCATTTGAAAAAAAAAAGTTGAAGTGAGATTTTGGGAATAATAACTCCATTGTCAACGCAATGGGGAAACCCATGTTGATAAGAGTTAAGCTGTGAAAGGCACTTGATCGAAATTGGATGTCCGCATGACACACATGGGGGCAAGCTAAAACGAAGGCAAGTCGCCAGGATCAATGCATTAGCGCAATTTCTCTATCCTGCGCAAGCCAAAACAAACGAGACAAGAGTTGAGTTGAATATGGAACGCAACCGAAGTTGGATGCCCGCATGACACACGTGAGGGTAAGCCAAAATGAAGGGTGTAACCAGGTTCAACGCCGCATTTGAATAAGTCATCGCAAAGTTTTGAATTATTTTGACGAACACATTCTCAGAAGCTAAACACAAAGTTGTGGTGAATGAATAAAATTTTTTGAGCAAAGGCTTGCCGAATCTAAACTTAGACAAGATCTATTTTAAGAAGCAACCAAAGTGGAGGAGAACATTGCGGTGATGGTCAAAGGTGTGTGTAAATTATATTATGAGAAGCTGGTCATCGCAAAGGAATGCATGAAGGTGAGTTAGAATTTCTTAAATATAACGCATGCTTGAGAACAGGCATGATTTTAAGTTTAGGGGTGTGATGACATGTAGAAATGCATGTCATCTTAGGCCTTTTACTTAGAATCATGAAGGTTGTTAAGCAGAATATGAGGCAATTGTGCTAGGAATTCATGAGAAAAAGAGTTTGCGTCAATCAGCATGTCGAATCTCAGCTAACCCATTACTTTGGGTTAATTATGCGTTCAATGTTCTATTTTTGTAGCCAATGCAAGAAATTAATGCAAATGCAGAAACCAGATCATCGCATAGACGACCGCATGCAGAGAAACACTCCATCGCAAAGGCAAACGCATCGATCAATGCATGGATGTGTGGTAATCAGCCGTATGTGTCAATAGCATGGGAGTTGCGCTCGTTAAGCGATTGTAGTCATCATGTAAAGTTGCAGTATTAAGCGAATGTGGCCATTGAATGATTGTGGCTATGCAACAACGCAAACTAATGGGATCAACGCAAGGTAGGTAGAATGAACGCATCAACGCATCTACCTCGAGAAAATCTAAGATGATGCTAACATTTCACCTATCGCGTCGTTGGTGGCAGAGGTTCAGAAAGGACTGATGCATCGAACGTCAGATTTAGAGCAGTTCAATTAATGCTGTCGGTGGTCCAAACTCTATATAGAAGCCGATGAGCAAAATTCCAAATCATCTAGGGAGGATCCTAGAATCTAGAGACTATCCCTCAACCGGGGATTTTCCCCGCGATCCAGAAAAACATCGTGAGAAGATGGCTGAGAGTTCTTCACCTTCTTCATCCATTCCGAGTGACGACCAGAGCCTTTGACCAGAGCTAGATCTCGAGAGAATCAACTCCTCTACCCATCCATGGCACCACCGGTAGCCTTGACACACATCCGCTGGAAGTAAAGTTTTTCTTCCAGTCGGTCATTTATTTTTCCTTTCTTTTTCTATATTGTATTGTATGATATTTTGAATTAAGAAATTAATACAATGTGTTTTCAATGCATTTCTTTATGTTCCCTGTGTTCAAATATCCCTTCCATTCTTTTATTCAACTGCCGCATGCACAATCACCGCAAACATATAGTTACAAGTCCCTGTGTTTGACCTCGGATTACCTGAGAAACTTGCGTTCATGTTATACTTGGCTTGAGCGCAAGAAAACTTGTGGCAGGATGCATGATCATCGCATACATTCATTAACACAATTTTCATTCCAACGCATGACCATCGACGCATGACTATCAACGCATATCTTAGGAACATCTATCGCATAACGCGTCCATGGGATTTTGGTTGTCGAGTAAAATTGACTTCCAATTTCCGTGCATCAATCAGTATATCATCGGTAAACACAATTACAAATTGATCTAGGAAAAGATGGAATATCCTATACATCAAATCCATGAATGTTGCAGGAACATTAGTCAACCTAAACGACATTACTAAAAACCCATAATGGCCATACCTTGTCCGGAATATGGTCTTTGGAATATCTGATTCCTTAATTTTCAACTGATGGTACCCCGATCATAAATCATTCTTGGAAAACACCAAAGCATCTTTTAGCTGGTCAAATAAGTCATCAATCCATGGAAAGGGTTACTTATTATGTATTGTTACCTTATTTAACTGTTGATAATCAATATATAATCTTAGTGTACCATCATTCTTCTTCACAAATAATACTGGAGCACCCTACAGAGAAACACTGGGTCTGATGTAACCTTTATCCACTAGTTCTTGCAGTTGAGTTTTCAATTCTTTTAGTTCCGTCAGTGTCATTCTATACGGTGCTTGAGAGATCGAAGTTGTTTCAGGCATTAAATCAAAGGCAAACTTTATCTCTTTATCATGTGGTAATCCTAACACATCATTTGGGAAAACATCTGGGAATTCCCTGCACCACTGCTACGTCTTCTAATCCCAACTTCTTATCAACCCGTTTATCTATCACGTGAGCCAAATAAGCAGTACAACCATTCCTTAACATCTTACCTACATTCAGTACAGAGATCACACATCCAAGTAGAATTTGTCTGTCGCCTTTAGAATTCACTTCGACATTTCCTGGCTATTTAACCACTACCTTCTTTCGATGTGAATCTAAGGAGGCATGATATTTTGACAACAAATTCTTCCCTAGAATTATATCAAATTCTTGGATATCTAGGGGCATTAGGTCAGCAGACAATTCACTTCCATCAACATATATTCTACATTCTTTATATACTTCTCTAGCCACAAATGTTTCACCTAATGGCGTATTAATTAACAACTCTTCTAGAAAACATTCTAACTCTTTATTAACATCCACAGCAAACACACACGACACAAAAGAATGCGTGGCACCAAGATCAATCAATACATGAGCAGGTTTATAAAAACAATTAACGTACCAGTCACGACATCAGGTGTTTCATTAGCTTCCGGTTGGGTCATTGCAAAAATCTTCCCCTGAACACGGGAATGACCCACTGGTGCCTTTTGCTTAGCACTGATAGAGTAAAGATGCATGGAAACTACTAGAATCATTAAGCACTCTAATTATGCTTAATTTGAGTCAAAAGCATGGTAAAACAAGTTTTTAAATAGAAAAGGGTTTCATCATGTATACCTTCGAAGATTTCCACTTGCACCTCGCTTAATCCACGAAATTGATCTTCATATTTCTTAGTAGACCACCAAGAGAATCTTCTCTACTATTCTTAGCCTTGGATTGAGTGGTGGAAACTCAGAGTTAAGTGGGTTTGAGAGAGCTTAAGAGCAAAAATTGTTTTTGCTTTGAAGATTTTCGAAAATCAGAATGCATGAACTTCAAAAATCTGAAAAATGAAGTATTTATCAAGATCAATGCAAGCACTCACTCATTCAGCTAATTGACACATCAATTAGTACTAAGTGTGTGGCCTAGGTGTAGAAATGTGGATTAATCCACTATCAAATTGAGATCTTGGACAATTCCACTAATATGTTCATTTTTCAATTTAAAAAGATTTAATTTAAAGAAAAAATCGTCATTCAATTTCTATAAATTGAATTCAAAAATGAAAAATTTATTTAATTTTAATTAATTAATTAAACGAATTTAATGAATTAAAAAAAATAATTTAATATCAAATATTAAATTAATAAAACACCTAATTCAAACATGAGTCCTATTCATGTAATCAATATTTAAATATTTTAAACTCTTCAAATTCCAAACCCTAATTTTGAATTGGAACGTTTTAAATTCACTCAATATTCTAATCCAAGGTTTAATCTTTTACGAGCTAGTAGAGGGACCTTATGGGCCTACAGATCATGAGCTCCAATGATATGAGCTTAATCGATTAAAATCTTTAATCCAAATTAATCAATATTCATAAACCACCGAGACATACCATTATAGCTTGATGATTGCACTCTCTTCATTATAGATATATTTTATCTACTTGATTTAACCATAATCAGTAAGTTGATCCTTCACAAGTCATTCATATTTACAGCTAGGTCAAAATTACCGTTTTACTCCTATAAATACATCTTGCTCCTTAAGCTCCCACTGACCCTCTATTGAACAATAGGTTTATAGTCTAACTAATAAATCATGTCCCTCTTGGCCATGAGAGATGGGACTCATTTGTTTAAGATTAGGAATCAGTACTTAAGGGAACAACCTATTTGCTAACCCTAAAATGGGTATGAGTGAATTTCATCTTGTAGGACTATGTCCCCAACTATCTATTTGGTCTTATCCTCAAAATGGGAGGCTTGTTGAGTAGTGTTGTTGAACTACTCTCACCTATACAGATCAAAGGATAATCTCGAATAAACAGAAGTTCATAGTTAGCTCAGGATTAAGATCGAGTTACCCTAGGTCATCGAATTTGAAATAGTCAATTTTAACAGTAATGATTGTTATAAAGAAAAGTGACTATTTTGTGGTTCGGTCTTATGCAAATGTCTTTTGCATAGAATGTCCCCACTCGGATATCTCCACAGGAACGATTTTGAGATCATATCGTTTGTATCAATATATAAAGTAGGCCGCATCCATAGTGTCCATGGGATGAGGTACCCAATCTCATCTATATACTTATAGACCTTTTTGGCTATATACTATAACTTGATCTTTTTTTATGTCTTTACATAAAGTTAAATTATTCATACTATAGCCATGGGATCGTTTATTGGATTTTACAACAGAATACAATGTCATTAACATTTGTATTGAATAAATTCTTCAACAATATTTTTATTGATAAATAGAATATGTTTCCAAAATTAAGAACTGCGAGTTTAAGAACATTCCCAACAAGCACCACTTGAGCCTTTGCCTTTGGAAGCTGTTGGCATAGTTGCCTTATCAACTATCTGAGAAATGGTTCGTTGAGTAGCATTGCCCTCTTATAATAACTTAAGACAATTTATGAGGAAATTTTCAGGTTTTCCATAGTTGAAACATACATCATTCTTCTTAAAGCATGGACCCTAGTGACCTCTGCCACAGTTTGCACATTTAGTTCTCCTTTCAAGACCTGCAGAAGCACCACTGGATAATCTAACTTGTGAACCCACTGTGGACTCTGATGGTTGTCTTGAACTATTAACAGACTAAAATCATCCTCCTCTACTTGATCTAAATCTAGAAGAACCATTATATCTTGGTATAAAGGTTCCATTGTTCGAAACCCCCGAAGTAGATCTCCTACTAAATCTATCACGTTGTTGGCTTGAGAAGGTAGCTGCACGAGCATTCCTTACAGTTTCTCTCTCTATCCCCTTCTCTGATATACTCCTCTCAACTCTCGTTGCTATTTCAACTAAATGAACAAAGTCATTACATTCAGCACTCACAGTAACTAGTGTATGAATATCCTCCCTCAAGCCATCTTCAATACTTATACATCTATCCCTCTCATCCTCAATTACTGAAATAACATATTTGGACAGTGTTGTATATTTTTTCTCATATTTTTCCACTGACATCGTTCCCTGTACTAACTTCAAAACTTCGTTCCATTTCATATGGTGGAATGACCTTGGATAGAACTTGTCATGGAAGAATCTTTTGAATTCCTCCCAGCTGATCTGTCTATCTCCATGGCATAACTGAGTCATACACCACCAGTCATATGTTACCCCTTGAAGTAAGAAAATGACAAGTCCCACTTTTTATGTCATCTGGGTATTTCATCCCACCAAAGCACATTTCCATCCATTTCTTAGCATCTGTAGAATTAGTTGTCCCTGAAAATGTTGTGGCACCCAAGGCCTTCAAATGCTCTATCCCAAAGTTCTTTCCAGGATTATCTTGCACGACCCTCACAATAGTTGCAAGTTCCTAAGCAAAGCTAGCCAATGTTTGTTCCCCTAAATTCATCTCTACCTGAGGTTGATTAGTTCCAGATTCTGATTCCTTAGTTCCACTTATTGCACCACCAGGAGCTTTACTAGTTCCGTCAGTTGGTTGTTTCTCTTGAAGGGGGGATGAGTTCCGCAGCGGAAGCGTTTTGTTAGAACACCTTGTATCCTGCAAATCTATTTTACATTAAACAAAATTATTATACAAAACATAATATATAAACATGTGAATTAGAATGCTTTAGGAAAAAGATTAGAATGATTCTTACCTTTGTAGATTCCCAAGTGCCACGAACAATCCTCTCCTAATTCCAACTAACGGATCTCCAACAATCTTGATCATGAACAATTTCTTGAACAATCTCGAATACTACTACGAGAGCAACCTTATTATTCTCTGGGATTCCAATAGAGGGATAAGAGGTATCCAACTATTGAGAGAGTAGAGGAGAAAAAAAGTTTTTGGAGAGTAGAGTAGATTTTTTTATGGCTTAGAGAAAATTAGAGAATATTTTTTTATGACTTAGAGAAAATTATGCACAATAACACTATGGTATTGTGCATTATGTTCTGTGTATTATGTAAAGGGCCATAGGAAGGTTTTATATAGAGAAGGGCTAAACCCTTTTCCTAATATTTTACTTTTCTATAATTAATTAAATAACACTTATTTAATTAATTGGCCCAGTTAAATAACACTTATTTCATTTTAATTTGTACAATAATTAAATAACTATTCATACATTAAATCCAATTTAATGTATATATTTAATTATCATATACATCCCATGTATATGTGCAAAACCTCTCTATTAATTAATTTTTTGTGAATCTAATTCACTTGAATTAATTAATTTGAATCTTATTCAGATATTACTTTCCAATTTAATTATAGATCACATCCATAATTAATTATATATTAATCACATTAATATATAGTTTCCTCAAATTAATTTGAACAATTCAAATTATCACTCTTAAGTATCCTCTAGTGAGCTAACGAGTGGACCTAATGGACCTTAGATCAGAAACTCCAACGATATGAGATTAATTGACTAAACTCATCAGCCAAATTAATCAATATTTATTAATTGTGGATACACTCTACTAAAGACCCACAGCTGCACTTTTCTCACTACAAATATATTTCTGTGTCCACGACTATAGACCAATATCAGCTGGGTTAAATTACCATTTTACCCTTAGGTTACCTCTAACTCCTTAAGTATCAATGCTCTTCTAATCAACAACCTGTTTATGGTCCAACCAATAAACAGAAACCCCTCTCAGGCCAATGAGAGGGTAGGGCCCTTTGTTCAAGTCTCGAAGATATCACTTAAGGGAACACTCATCTACTTACCCTTAAGGCGGGAATGAGTTAATTCCATCTTGTATTATTATGTTCTCAGCTTCCACTCGATCTTGTCCTCAAAATGGTAGGTATATTGGGTCGGCGATCTGGCCACCCTCACCATACAAATCAAAAGACAATCCCTCATGAACATGAGTTCATAATATACTCAGGATTAAGACTAAGTTGCCTAGGTCATCATAATGAAATAGGACCTAACTAGTCAACGGTGTTACATCTAGTGGTTACTATTTCGTAGTCTAGTCATATGCAAATTCATTTCATAGGATACCCCCACTCGCATGTCACCTACATGAATGCGTTGGATTATGACGTTTGTATCAAATACAAAGTGGACCATATCCAAGGTGTTACCAGGATAAGGTACCCAAACTTATCCCTATATTATAAACCCTTTAAGCTGTATCTTGAACATTGATCCTTGTATGTCTCACATGCAGTTCAAGACTCATAAGACAAGATTGGATGTTAATTTATGGGATTTTGGGTTATTAAGACAAAATAGACAACAATACAAACAATAACATTTATTGATTTAACATCTGTAATGTAACGACTCGACCCCCTAGGACTTAAGTTAGACCGTTACTAAATACATGCATGCATGGAACTCAAAACGACACTCTGTTATGGCGAAATAAATGCTAATTAAATAAGGTAAGTTCAAAAGACTTTCACTAAATTCAAATATTAAAACAATAGTAGGGTACCCATAAATCATAAAGGATAATAAATAAGTCTGAAAAACGATTCTTAAAAATAAGTTTTAAACATCAAAAATAAAAGTTGAGAGAAACATGAAAAGAACTCTAAATCTCATGAGCGGAAGCGTAAAAACTAGTCCCAGTGGCTCGATTACAAATTCCGCTTGTCCATCGTCGGTGCATCTCTACCCTTACCTGAAACAACAACATGAGAAAGAATGAGTATAAAATACTCAGTAAGTAACCCTACTACTGGGGTCAGGCTGGGCATCTATGTTCTCTAGATACCCACATCTGGTGAAACATATAAACTGCTCTAGTCCTCATGAGACACATATGCACATGAAACAAGGAGACTGAGTCCTATCCTACTGTAGTTAAGTATGCCCACTACCTCTGGTGAATTCCGAAGGAGACATAAACTGGTGAATCCCAAAGGACACAAAAACTGGTGAATCCCAAAGGACACACAAACTGGTGAATCCCGAAGGACAAACAAACTGGTGAATCCCAAAGGAGACATAAACTGGTGAATCTCGAAGGAAACACAAACTAGTGAATCCCGAAGGAAACACAAACTAGTGAATCCCGAAGGATACACAAACTGGTGAATCTCGAAGGAAACACAAAATCTAATGGGCATTTAACTAATCAGTAAGGACATTTGCACAGTCTCAACATCATAATCATCACTGTACGAATCTACGACATACATATAAACCTCAATATCATGGCTCTACAACATATACATATACCTCAACATCATGGTTCTACAACATATATGTATACCTCAGCATCATCAGATCAAACACAACCATGGAAGCACATACCATCTCATACTAGCATTCAAGTGTCTATGTGCATAAATAAATAATTCAGATCTCGTAACAGAACATACTTTAATCATGTTATACTATCAATCTTTCATGCTGTCATTCTTCCATAACCTTCATTTAACATGCTAGCATACATCTAATGTCTGGCCCGTGGGCAGTTCCAATAGGAAGATTACTTACCTTGATATTATATCGAACCAAAAAGCAATTGAATCTTTGTGAAATTCTTGAATCCTTAATCAAGCTTAAACATAAACCAAGCTTTAAAATTAATAGTTAAGGCCAAATTCCAAACACCCAAATATTATAAAATATTTCCAGATAACCTTACCTAAGGTGTGGTCCAATTCGAATTCACCTTCCAAACCTCCAATTTTAAGCCCAAATAATTAGTAAACCAAACTCTTCTTCATCTTGAATGAAATTCTTGAATCACCCCTAACCATAATTTGAAATTAGGCTTAACATGAATAAAGTTTGAATCAAATACATACTTCACTACCAATGTCTCAAATAAATTATCCATATGTAGCTTCGTCAAAAAAATCACTTCCAAAATTTACCAAATTTCTCAACAACCAAAATTAATTCACAAGAGGGTAATCAAAGCATAAAACTTACCAAAACTCGCTAAAAACAACTCCACTTTTACTGAACAACGCCTCAATACCTTCACAAACTTGAATCCAAAGTTGAAACACAATGGGTATCAACCAATTGATGCCAAAAAGTAAATGAGTATTCAAGAATCAACCGAAAACAAACAAAACAATAGAAATCTTACCCAAATTGATAAATCCAGTGATGGCAAAAGCGAACGACGCTTGAGTAGTGGGGACGGAGGTCATGAAGAAGAAACTGACGCGGTGGCTTTTGGGCGGCGTTGGACGGGCTCACGAACGTGAGGAAGAACGGGGGGGTGGGGTTTGACTTTTTATAATAATAATAATAATAAAACAAAAAAGGAAGTAAATATAATTACATTTAATTCCTTTCCGTTTTATACTATTAAATTTCTTTCCGTTTCAAAAGAAAATTAATTCCTACCATTAATTTTCAATTTGAATTTCAAATTGAATAATTTCACACCAACAATTAAATTCCCGCACTTACACTTGAATTCCAAAAATTCCCTCCAACTAATAACAATTACTGAAATTCCAAATAATAAAGTTACTAAAATTACATTATTACTAAAAAAATGTGCGGGGTGTTACATGTAATCCTTTATTGATGATTGTCAATTAACAACATTTACTATCTATGAGTTTTAGGACATAAAACCCAACATCTCCATCCTGTCACGATGAGTCATAATCCCTAGATTACAATATGTGACATCCTTTTCAATAATAATCATGGATATCTTACTACATGCAAGACAAAGACATGCTGACTCTTTAACATAAAGCCTTCAGGTCTCCCAAAATCATGCTCGGGTACCAAGCTGTCAGACCCCCTCCCAGATTACCCACATAATCTAGAAAGAGGTGTGAAGATGTTAAACATCACCTCCCCTGATGACATTTAACATCCAACCAACCAACTCAACCTGTACTTGAACCTGAATAGTTACACAATAATCATTCAATACATTAAGTTCCAATTCGACATATTCTATAACTTGACATTTGCAAGCACATTTCATGGCTTTCCATCTTCCGTTATATACAAACATCAACAAAGTTTAAGTACTACAAGAACACCTTTTAAACTGTACAACTACAACTACTTTATCCCACACTCCAAAAACTCATTACATGTGGTTCGTGGTATGCAACCTATTCACAATAAGACTTTTAAATGTATAGACTTAAAACGTAGCAGGAGTCCCTCGTCGCATGGCAGTTGACAACTCAGCTTGGATCCGGAACTTTATTATTACCTAGGAAAGGGAAACATAGAACAATGAAAACATGAGCTAATGCCTAGTGAATGGTAATTTAATATAAACAAAAAGTTTCTCTTTCTAAATCATCAACAGAATAAGTCAAATCATTCAGTAAATCATTGGCAAAATATAAAAGATTCAACAATATCTCAAACATAGGCTAAAACAGTGGCATGATAAAATCTCATAGAGAACACATTACAAAGCATAAAGTGATATCAGAAACCACACCAACTTTGTACCCAAATACTCATTTACAATAGTGGGTTACTCTAGACAAAGAATGCCCCCCATGGTGTAAACCAAATCACAAGGTCATACGTGCATGTAGAGCTACCTCCAAGGCTAAACATAGATTCTTACCACAGGCCCAGGTTATTCTGGACTTCCCGGTATACTTTGGCCACATCTGACCCCGATAGCCCCTTATTAGCCTGGGTGGTGCTGCAGGTGTAGGTTCTCTAAACTTCCCGATATACTCTGGCCAACTCTAACCTCGGTAGTGAAGGATCCCAAATTAAAGGGAGCCCTAAGCGGAAGCAAGATCGTCCCAATTCCTATTTTTCGTTGAATGTAGGTTTTTACATTAAATAAAGACAATATATGCATTTATATAAATTACAGCATGCTTTAACAAAAGAAAAACTTAAGAGTTTCATAAACTTATACCTTTGAAGACTATCTTCAAGATTCCCTAGAACAGAATACGAACACAACCACAATGGTTTCCTTGGTATTCTTAAGTAGAGAACCCAGGAATAGTTGTGGGCTCTGACTATTTTGGAAAGAGGGAATTCGAATTGAGTAGAGAGGAGGAAGAGTTGAGAACGTTCTGCAACAACTCAAAACTCACAGTACTTTTTCTGTCTTTCTCACATTGTGTATCACCAAGAAGGAGACTTTCTCCTCTCTTTCTAAAGCCAAAAATAGGAGAGAAAAGAGGGGGAGGGAGTTGTAACTCCCTCCCTCATTTTAAATTAAAATAATATAATATATATATATGTGTGTGTGTGTGTGTGTTATGACTAACTTATCATACGATATATATTTAATTATATGTTATATCAAATATAACATATAAACTATAGTTTTAATATTGTATCTTATACAATATAATCTATAGTTTCTTTTCTCTCTTATATTGAATTTAATATAAATCAATTTATATTAAATTTAATAATTATGAATCTAATTCATATTAATAATATTTTAATCATATTCAAATATTTATTTCCTTTCACTAAAACTATAATGTATCAAATACATTATAATAATTCTATCACATATAATTAAAATAACTTAATTATATCATATATAATTAAATCCCTCTATTAATTTGAACAATTAAAATTAATACAAAAACTTTCATATTGAGCTACCAAGGGGACCTTATGGACCTGTAGTTTGAAGCTCCAACTGTACATGAATAATTAATCAAACTCTTTAATTAAATTATTCACCATTCGTTAACTGACGTGCACTCCACTAAAGACCGACAGTTGCACTCTTTGAATTACAAATATATTTCTATGTCCATTGGATATAACCAATCAACAGTACGATGACCCTTCACAAATTGCTCATAGGTACAATTAGGCCAAAATTACTATTTTTTCCCTATAGTTACATCTAACTCCTTAAGTACTACTGATCCCTCTAATGAACAATAGATCATAGTCTAACTATGACTAAACTCCTCTCGAGCCAGTAGAGGGTGTGGCGCCACATTGTTCAAGCCTTGGAATTAGCCCTTAAGGGAGCAATTTATCTACTTACCTCGACCTCAGGGAATGAGTGAATTCCTTCTTGTGTAGCTGTGTTCTCAACTCCCCAATCAGATGAATCTCCAAAATGATAGGCTTGTTGAGTCGACGATCTGGCCACTCTCACCCATACAAATCAAAGGACCACCCTCATAGGTAGGAGTTCATAACTCACTCAGGATTTAGGTCATGTTACCTATGGTCATCCTAGTGAAATGTATGTCTTTATTATGAACGACGTTATATAATGAGACTAAAAATTTTCTAGTCTGGTCTTATACAAACTCTTTTCTATAGAATATCCCCGCTCACATGTCTATACATGAATGATCAGGATCAGATCATTTGTAGCACTTTACAACAATTGTAACACCTATAAAACGGGTCATACTCGTAGTGTCATCAGGATAAGGTACCCAACCTTATCCATCTATTATAGACTATTTAGGTTATCACTTAAACATGATCCACCCTTATGTCTCTATATACATGTTTAAGTTTACAAGATAACCTTGGATGTTAGTTTATTGGTTTGTAGTTAATGCAACTAAAATATGAATAAAATATCATATATTTTATTAAATAAACAATGAGTTTATTCAATACATTTACAAACTATAAAACCCTACGAGATTTAGGGCATCAACCTCAATAATCTCCCACTTGACTTAAAGCTAGTGGAGTGATAATATAGTCAAAATACAAAGTACATAAATAATAAACTAAGGTATAACACGCACCCAATACAAATCTCCCACTTGCCCTAGACTAGACGTGACCTATCACATAGACCCATACTCTGCAGGTGACCCTCAAACACCTTAGCTATGAGGGCCTTTGCAAACAGATCAATAACGTTGTGCTCCGAAGCTATCTGCATGACAATCACGTCCCCTCAATGCACAATCTCTCTTATGAGATGATACTTTTGCTCTATATACTAAACCCAAATATAAAGGTAAATAACCCTTTTAACATTCCCTAAATTTCAAAATGTTAAACATTTAGTTCTTAAGTTTTGAGTTTGGTGTCAATTTAGTTTTTAGGTTTTAAAATGCTACAATGTTACTTTTGACATTCGAGTTTGGTTTCAATTTGGTCCCTTGTTTCAAGATTTAAACTTATAACCACGATTTCCCACTAAATATTCACTTTACGTCTTTAAAGTTAATTTATGATAATAAATTAAAAATCATTAAAAGAATTATAATTAATTAATTTTTACTATTTTTATCACTTTTAAAATAAAATTTAAAATTTTACTTCATAATTATTTTTTACATTAATTGATAAAAATTAACATTAATAATTGAAAAGTGAGATTTAATGAAAAATCGAGGTTAAAAATGTAAAAATCTTTGAAATCAGGGACCAAATTTAAACTAAACTCAAATCTCAAGGATAAAATTATAATATTTTGAAATTTAGGACTAAATTGAAAACAAAACTCAAAACTTAAAGACTAAATATGTACATTTTAAAACTTAAGATGTGACATCCGAATATTTTAGATAGGTTTATTTATTATCTTGACGTAATTGAGTGATATTGTGAATTCGAAGTTAAGAATTGTATTATTGGATTTAGATAATTCAAATTAAACTGAGCACGATAAAGATTTGGGATTTTGAATTTAAAATTAAAAGATTTGAGGGTATGGAGTTTGAATTAGTTTTGATGGATTTATATGGTTTAAGAAGGAAAAGTAAATTATATATAGCTTATATGGTTGGTTTAAAAAAAGGAATTAATATATATAAGCCTCAAGAAGCATGCAAAAGAATTAACCCATTCTTTTTCCCTTCACGTGTGCAGTCGTCTCTCTCTCTCTATCTCTCTCCTCTGCGTTTCACTTCTCTCGCCGCAACTTCTCACAGACGTCGTCGATCGCGTCTGGTCGCCGTTTGCCAGCTTCAGTCGTTCGCTCTAGCTGTGAGCACCTCCCTCCGATCACCCCATCCGCCGTTAGTATAGTGCGCCACCACTCTCTTTCTCTCTTTAATTCGTGTCGCGGCGAAGAAATGTTTCAGAGAGTTGAAAATAAGCGTAGATACGGAGTCCCTGAATAGGTCAACCTTTCAAACTACTTTGAATCCAAGGGTTGTGACCTGGCGAACTGAAACATCTTAGTAGTAAGAGGAAAAGAAAGCAAAAGCAAGGTTATGGAGAGTAATACAAGCGTCTTGCTGCTAGGCGGAGTGGTGGAGTATTGCATCCTAGATGGCGAGAGTCTAGTAAGCATCACTAGCTTACGCTCTGACCCAAGTACCATGGGAAACGTGGAATCCCGTGTGAAATCCTCAATTTTTTTTTATAGTTTTTTAGAAAAAAATTCTAATATCCTATTAAAATATAAAATAATAAAAAAAGGGTTCAAATATCGACATGAGTGTTCTATATCGAAAAAAAATCCCAACAAATTTATCGAATATTTCTCTTATAATATACTATTATTATATATAATACGCATACTTTGGGACGAAATGATTTGAACCTCCGAATAGCGGGACCAAAACCTATTGCCTTACCGTTTGGCCATGCCCCATTTATATATACACGAATCATTTCTAGATTATAACTCGAACCCCCTTTTTTCTAGATCCATCTCACATTAATAACTCGACCCTTACCATCGATAGGTAGTTTTAGAAGGGTTTCTTTTGAAATGGATATCTGAATGCCAAGTATGGCTCGTAATAATCTATCTTTCGAGGCATACGATGATTCTTTCGTCATCTGAGGTGTTAATTTACCTACTAAAATATCGCCCGTCTCCACCCACGATCCCAGCATCACAATTCCATTTGTGTCTAAATTACGGAGTAAGCGAGCACACCAAACCACCGCCTGCAATGGTGCCATCGTCAGTTGTCTTTTATTTAAAATCAAAAGCCCATTTTATAGAAAAAAACCATGCAACAATTGCATGAACCAAATCCATAAAAACCTAACACCTATAATCCACTATCTTAGTGGGCTTAATGTCTCCACTATAAGCCAATACCTAGCCCACTATTTTGTTAGTAGAATTATCCAACAAAAGTTTGGATTTTCCCACTAATTGTAATCAAAGGGCAATATAGTCATCTGGTCAAATCAAACTTTGACCAAAAAGTCAACATATTGACTTTTTATGATTTTTTCCGTGTTCACTAATTTTGACCTCCCGAGCATGAATCCGCATTCATTTTCTCTTAATTTAAATCACATTTGAATATAAGGTCGATCAAAGTTTGACTTTTCCAAAGTTAAAAGTCAACTCTTTGACTTTTTACATTTTTGACCATTTCCATCATTTCTGAGCTTCCGAATATGAACGTATTCATATTCTTGATATTTAAATTAAATTAAAATATTAAATTTGTATCTCTAAACTGAAAAACCCCACCACTATATCACATATACTTGTCGGTTTCTCTCTCTTCACCTAATTCGAACAATTCGAATCATACTATCATATTTTTCTAAGTTTATTCCATATGAGCTAGTAGGAGAACCAAATGGACCTATAGATCATAGGCTTCAACGATCCGAGATTAGCTGGCTAAACTCTTTAGACGGAGCTAATCAACATTCGTTAACTAACGGGTCATTCCACTAGAGTCGCGTAGTTGCACTCCCCTTACTATAGATATATTTGTGTCCATTTGATATAACCATGATTAGTAAGCTAATCCTTCACAGGTTGTTCATAATCTCGGCAGGGTCATAAAAATCATTTTACCCCCGAGATTACATCTTATTCCTTAAGTTCCATTGATCCTCTAATGAACAATTGGTTTAAGGTCTAAACTATAAACCGAATCTCTCTCGGGCCAAGGAAAGGGTGGGCCCCTTGTTCAAAACCTGGATTCAGTACTAAAGGGAACAACCTATCTACTATCCCTATAACGGGTAGGAGTGAATTCCGTCTTGCACCCTATGTTCCCAGCTATCCACCCGATCTTACCTCTGAAATGATGAATTGCTCTCATCTATGCAGATCTAAGGATAATTCTAAGTAAACAGGAGTTCATAGTTAGCTCAGGATTAAGATTAAGTTATCTAGGTCATCAATTAACGAAATAGTCAATTTTATATATAAAACGGTATTTAGAATGTAAAAAGTGACTATTTTATGGTTCAGTCTTATGCAAACTCATTGCATAGGATGCCCCCACTCACATATCTCTATATGAACGATTCAGGATCATATCGTTTGTACTAACTACAAAGTGGGCCGCATCTATAGTATCCAGAATAAGGCGTCCAACCTTATTCATATACTATAGACCATTTTGGCTATATATTAGAACTCGATCCACATTTATGTCACTACATAAAGTTCAAACTACATTAAATAGCCTCAGGACCTTTGTTTATTGGATTCAAGATTACAATTTCAATAATAACTTTATAAAAAAACAAAGCAGAATATGTTTATTAATTTACAAACTATGAGTTTTAGGACATAAAATCCAACAAGAGAACGAATTATTCTTCACAAAATAGATTGACTGTGGGTTTTACAGGCATTCCTCCATTACGTGTCCTTCACCGCAAGTAGCACACCTTGAGGTAGTCTGATTGATTGCGTTCACTTGCCCACTATGCGTTGTTGGGCTGTTGATTACGATTCCCTGTATCAAGTTCATCATCGCAGTCATTTAACTCTGAAGGGATGCGATAGCACCATTGTTCGCGTCACTATCCTTGATTCTCAATCTCTGATCGCTTTCTCTTCAGTCTTCATGGTTTTTGGAAATGTGATCAAGGATGTTCTTGGCCTCATCATAAGTTTTATCTAGCAGACCTCCAGCGGCTGCTGCATTGGCAGCGGTCTACGAAGCAGGGCTTAATCCATGATAAAAAAAAAATCTCCATCTGTAAGTAGTCTGGTAATTTGTTGTGCGGACAATCTCTTACCAGCCTCTTAAACCTCGCCCAAGCATCATTGAGCGATTCGTCATTGTCCTGTTCGAAATTGGTGATCAATTTTCTTCTTCTGGCATTCTCTGTAGGTGGGAAATATTTCTTCATAAAATTCTCTACTACTTGCTCCCATGAGGTAATCTCTCCCGGTTCGAGAGAGAACGCCCATTTTCGTGCCTGATCACACAACGAAAATGGAAACAAGGTTAGTCGAACTTCCTCGATGAAGATATTTGGGAACACAAAAGTGTTGCAGATCTCTATGAACCCAAAGAGGTGGGCGTGTGGGTCCTCACCACGCCTCCCTCCAAACTGTCCAGTAGTCTGGATCATCTGCAACATCACCGGTTTCATTTTGAACCTCGATCCGTCAAGAGCGAGCCTCATGATTCCTGGGGAGAAATCGTAGAGGTTGGGTGGTTGGGTGACACATAGTCCCGAATAGGCCTATTGCGGTCGTTCGCTAGTAAGATGGGATTCACCATGACATTATTTTCATTTTGTGCTCCGTTTCTAGGTTGTTCCGCCATATTATCTTTCTCTAGTTGTTGTTGTTGGCAGCTATCTCTCAGTCTTCGTCGGAACGTTCTTTTAGTATCTGGGTTGTAATTCGTCAGAGATTGAAAGCTGTAAAGAAATCAGAAAAATTACAGTTAGCACACTGTATTGTCGAAGTCCTTGGCAACGACACCAAAAACTTGATGCGTTATTTTATGCAGTGAAATAATGAAAGGAAGTGTGGTGATGAAAAATGCGTTGTGCAACAAGTTTTCTCAGCAGGACTCAAGTATGAATCCTACTGAGTTTCCTGGTAAGCCTAGGGTCAAACTTAAGGAATAAGGAAAACAATATATGGCAATAATTTTTAGATTAATTTGCGGTAACTAATAAATCTAAGAGTTGTTGGGTTGTTGTTTACAATATAAATGTATGCGGCGGAGTTAAGAAAAGAGTTAATAATATGGAAGATGAAATGAATATGTGGGGAATGGGTTGAGAAGGGATTAAGCTAACACTTCCTAGGATTGCGTTCATGTTATACGATCATGCTACACACATACAATAGAAAATCATCTCTCAATGCAAATGCTACGGTTTCTAGTTTTAGAACGCATGCGATATAGGTGATGATGTCTATAAGACCTACACATAAGTCTCTATTCTTGTCTATGCGATGATAATTAACACTCACACGTACAAGGAGACTGCATAATATACCATAACCTATCTCTAGGGTGCATGAGATGCATGTTGACAAACAGAACTTATCTCTTATTCTACATCTCTTACTTATGCAGATCTAATCTTGCTCTCTCAAATCTAGATTCTAACCTAGATCTCTCAATCTTAGGTTCTTTCTTTAGACTCTCTCTCGAGTAGCTCTAAAGGGGTGATGGGCGTAACATAAGACAAGATGATTGCATGCAATGAAAATCCTAGGTCATGTTAGCTAAGTTCTTCTCAACCCATTCGATAGATTTAGTTAATCATGCATGCTTTTAAGAGAGTGAACAGATGTAGATAAGCAAGTTCCATTTTATAGATATATAATTGAAATACAAATTAACAATGTGGAATAAGAATAAAGAGTCTGGTAGCAATCTCTTGCTTCCAAGGCTTTTACACTGTTCTTCTCTACTCTGCTTAAAAGATAATCTTGCTCTCGCAAGAGTCGGCCCTCTCTCTATTTTTCCACGCCTCCTGGGTTCTCTCTCGAGCTGACTAGAGCAATCTTTCGGCGTCTCTTCCCTTCTCTCACTTCGCCTTCTAAATATATGAAAACTATGAACAAGGCTACTTCTATCTATGGAGAAAATTATCTAACTGAACAAACTCCTTCACTGAAGGCGGCCTCTGGTATTTATAGAGCTTCGGGGTGAAAGGCTTCTTCTCTCTTATGATTGCACTGATGGGATGACATTAATTCTCTGTCTGATGCGCCGAATATTTGTCACCAAAAAGTTGAGTGTACTTGTTACAGTAGGTCGTTAATGGCTTGTCAACTTAATTCGGAATCGGCCTTTATCAGCTTTCTGTCCCACCGTGATTTATTACGCTTTTCACCAGATGTGCCCACCATGATGCGCCAGCTCTATGCGGCAACCTTCTTGAGCAGATATTAGCGAGCACATATGATCGCATAGCCTTGCGTTAAGGAAATCTCTTAATGCGTTCGACCATTGATTTCTTTGGATCGCATTTTTTGCCTTGCATCAACGCATATTCTGCACAAAATTACATAAGTTAATTGTTTTAATGCAATGGATGCATGCGATTGTAATATTGTGAACTTAATTCTTTTGGACGCAATATTGTATATTTTTATCAACACAATCCTACATTGTTTTATAACTTTTCGTTGTAATAACGTGCATTTCTACCCGTTATCATCATGCGACGGCCATTCATTTTCCAATGCAATTGCGATGGCTTAGGGCGATACTTTCTATAGAGCTTACTTCTAAGTCTATACTTCTTGCCTATGCAATGATGAAAGATGCACACAAGGACAAGGTGATCGCATACAATCATATCCTATCTCTAGGGTGCATGCGATGCATTAATAGCAAACAGAGCTTATTCCTAAGCTTCTATCTCTTGATTATACGGTTCTAATCAGACTCTCCCGAGCCTAGATTCTAATTTGACTTTTCCAAGCCTAGATTCTATCCTTAGACTACCCTCCCGAGTATCTCTAATGGACGAATGACGCATACATAATACAAGATAATCGCATAGCATGAAGATCTCAAGTTATGCTAGCTAAGTGCTTCTCAACCCATTCGACAGATTTAGCTACTCATGCGTAATGTAAAGAGAGTGGACAAATATAAAGATGAAATTTTAATTTTTATAAATAGATTCAAAGTACAAAATGACAATGGAAAATAAGGGTGGAGAGCTCGATAATAATATCTTGCTTCCCAAGGTTTTTACATTGTTACCTCTATTCTGCCCATAAGATGTTCTTGCTTCCGCAAGAGTTGACCTCTCTCTGATTTCGACATTCCCCGGCACTCTTCCGAGTTCACCGGGACAATCTCTCAATGTAATCTCCCTTCACTTGCTTCCGCCTTCTAAGAAAAAGAAAAAACTATGAACAAGGCTAACTTCTATCTATATGGTGAATTCTGTAAATTGAGCGAACTCTTTCAATGAAGATGGACTTTCGATATTTATAGAGCTTTAGGGTGAAAAAGCTTTTTCTCTCGTATGATTGCACTGATGGGATGACATTAATTCTCTGTCTGATGTGTCAAATATTTGTCACCGTAAAGTTGAGTGTACTTGCTACAGTATGTCGTTAACGACTTGTCAAATTAATTCGGAATCGACCGTCATCAACTTTCTGTCCCATCGTGATTTATTAAGCTTTCACCCAGATACGCCATCTTGATGCGTCGGCTCTATGCGGCCACCTTCTTGAGCATATTTTCACGAGCGCAAATGATCGTATAGCCTTGCGGTCACAATCTCTTAATGCGCTCGGACGTTAATTTCTTTTAATCGCATTTTCGCCTTGCGTCAACGTATTTTCTGCACAAAAATACATAAGTTAGCTATTTTAATGCGATGGACGCATGCGATCGCAATGTTGTGAACTTAATACTTTTGGATGCAATATTGTATATTTTTACCATCGCAATCCTGCATTGTTTTATGACTTTGCGTTGTAATAACGTGCATTTCTGCATGTTATCAATAACCCTTTGGCACTAATCTAGCTTTAAAGGTTTGTAACTTTCCATCTACACTCATTTTCCTCTTGTAGATCCACTTACAACCTATAGATTTTACCCCATCAGGTTAATCTACAAGCTCCTAGACATAATTGGAGTACATAGACTCCATTTCTTGATTCATGGCCTTAATACATTCATCCTTGTTAACATCTTCCATTGCCTTCTTGTAAGACAATGGATCCTTAATACCATTATCAGATATGATGTTTTGGGCTTTTGTTAAACCCATGTAATGAACAGGTGGCTTCACAACCCTCCCACTATGTCGAGGAAATCTCAACTCTTGAGACAAATTAACTTAATTGGATGAACCGATGTTGATGTCCTAGCCTCTTCAACAACTCTTGTTAAAATCTCAATATTATCATGAGAAATCATTCGTAAAACTATTTTGTTTTGTAGTTGTGGTCCTTTATATGGTCTTCCTCCAAGAAAGTAGCATTTGTCAATACAAACACTTTATTTTCCTTTGGATCGAAGACGTATCCACCTCTCGTTTCCTTGGGGTAACCTACAAATAGGCATACTTTCGAACGAGGCTCCAACTTTTTGGGATTTGTCACAAGCACATGGGTGGACATCCCTAAATCCTAAAGTGGTGTAAACTACCTTTATAACCTCTCCACAACTCGAAAGGTGTTTCAAAAACACTCTTGGATGATACGTTGTTCAAAATGTAAATAGTAGTCTCCAATGCAAATCCCAAACGAGTCAAAAAGTTGAGCATGACTTATCATAGACCAAACCATGTTCAGCAGGGTTCCATTTCTCATTTTCGATACACGATTCTGCTGAGGTGTATCAAAGGCTGAGAGTTGGGATGTTATTCCATGTTCTATCATATAGTGCTAGAATCTTAAGTCCATATACTCTCCACCACGATCAAATAATAGTGTTTTTACCTTTTTACATAATAAGTTTTCAATCTCGGTCTTATATTCCCTTGAACTTTTCAAGTGCTTCAGACTTGTGTTGCATTAGGTAAAGATACTTGTATCTTGAATAATCATCTATGAAAGAGATGAAATATTCATATACTCATCTTTCTTTTACATTTATCAAACCACAGAGATCTGAATGTATAAGCTCCAAAGTCTCTTTGGCTCTGTAACCTTTTTAATTAAAAGGTCGTTTTTTCATCTTGCCTTCAAGGCATGACTCATATACAGGTAAAAAGTTTTCTTGTAAATCATTTAGAACCCCACTTTTCACAAATCTCTCAATCCTATTGAGATTAATGTAACCTAGCCTTAGATGCTAAAGGTGGGCATTTTCTGGTCTCTTTGCAGTTGTTGTCGTTTTGAACATTTCAGTATTTAGGAAAAATTTTGTAACTAATGGCCTTAGTACATATAAGTTACTTTCTTTTGAAAAAAAAAAAATCCTATCTTCATTCCATTCTTGAAATTAAATATTTTACTTCCAGAGAAAAGAGAATACTTTTACTCAATCAAACAAGAAACAGAGATTAAATTCCTTTTCATATTAGGAACTACATATAGGTCATGTAATAAAATATATTATTTCTTGTCCATCTTAACGACCTCACCAGTACCGGCTGGAAAAGTCATCTCTCCAACTTTCAATTATTTCTAGGAATCAAATCCCTAGTGGGAAGAACACACGTGATTAGTAGCCTCTAAATCAACTATCCAGTCAGAATCATTATTCTCTACTAAGCACAACTCCAAGAAAAGTAAATTAGATTTACTGTCATTGGATCTCTTCCTATGCTGGAGAGCAGTGGGACAACTTGAACTCCTTTAGTATGAATTCCAAGTTTTTCTTCTGATGTCAGACCTCTTTGATAAACTTCGCTAGAGTTAGAAACTTTTGCCTCTTCTAGTAGTCCCTTGACATTCAATATGGACTGGAGTGCAAATAATAAGCTGACATTACTGGTTTCGTCTATATCAACCCCATCCTACTTGAATTGTGAGGACTTTCGCTCAAACAATTCTTGTATTGATTGCATGATCTAAAGTACAATGATCATTCTTGCCAAAATGTGAACTTTGCCTCAAGATTGGCCTTTGTCCATTTTCTGTATACATCACGAACATTTCGTGTTGCATCAGGGGTTGGGACTGGAAGACATTTCTCAGTCAAGATGAAAATAAGGTCGTTTACTATGAACATAGTTTTAATTGATTCTTTCTAAGTTGCGTAATTGAATTCAATCAATATTTTAGCTTTAAGAAAGTTCATTGAAGTGCTGAACATTGTTTTGTTGATACAAAATAAATTACCCATTTTTAGACACTTATGAAAAAATTTATTTTAGTCCAATTAACTTTAGCAAAATGTTAATAATGAACCCCCAATCATTATTCCATTTTACAATGATGCTTCAGTGGTTTAGGACAAAAGTCACTGAAGGGTGGTCGGTCACCCCTCCACTTAGTTGAGATACTTCTCAATCAATCATTACACTAGAATAACTCTTATTCCTATAACAATTAGTCATCATTGGTTTGGTCAAGAAATCATTAACTTGCTTAACAATTTTTTGTAAGTGTGACCCTTCATTTTAGACCTAAGAGTTTTGTCCCAATGAGCCAACCAAAGGGAAAAGCTGATTGGGGCAAAAGATAAAGCGATCCTATCCAGAAACCATTTCTAGAGTTTGCCTTGATATTTACCTAATGCACAAACCATCCGAAGGGGGACGCTCCCAGGGCGTCACGAGGTCATGCAAGAAGATCTCATGATGCAAATCAATGAAGGTGACCGTAAGACATGTTGACACACATCCTTCTCCTACTTACTATAAACACTCTCTCCATTCACCTTAATATTGACCCATGCAAACCCCATATAAAATGGGATGCTCCTAGGGCACCACGAGGTCGATTCACCTATTGCATGCTTATAAAATATTTTTTCAATTCACCTTCCAGGTCAGTTCCCAGATGGAGGTGTTTCGTTTCCATCAACTTAAATACCCTTTCCTAGACAGAATGTTCCTAAGACAAAGGTCCCTTATGGGAAATTAATTTATAAATTTAATCTTTTTGGCGGAATTCATGTTATTCCTATTTTATAAAGATTAACCTATTTCTAATCTCATTATAAATTCATTTGACATAAATCTAGTGAATTAATTTTAAACCATTTTAAAATTAACTTGGACCTATATTTGTATGCAACTCTTGATTAAAGATTTTAATTCTAAGTTGTATTATACTTATAACAGTTATAAAATAAAGAAACACAAAATCTATAATTTGCATCTTGTGACATTTGATTAAATATAACAATTATATTAATCTAAGTAATGTCATGTTTAATGCAAAGTTCATTTTCATTTAAAAATATAACACTTATATTTATCATCCATGAAAATTAAACATACATATTCATCATTCCACCATACATTATAACATTTATAACATTGTATGATGCATCAACATGCTTATTGAAACATGCATCCATATAATATAACACTTATATTATGATGCATAAGCATGCTTAATTAATCATGCAACCATATAATATAACACTTATATTAAAAAATTGATGCATGAAATATCCTAATGTGGGATTTTAAACTATATGACATAAATTATGCATATTTCTAAAACATATAATTTAAACATACATCTCATGCACATTCAATTATATAAAAAGCATTAATAGACCGACAGTTGGCACCTTAGAGTTAAGAAAATTCTAAAAGAAAATAGAAAAAAAAACTGCTTCTGTTCGATGGTGATGGCGGATGATATAGATCTCAAAATAACGATCCAACCGTTCAAAACGAGGCCATAGATATTTGAACATACTGATAAAGTTTTAGCACGATCCAACGGTTAAAAGTTCAACTATCAACAAATTAGTGAACGTTGTCGCTGAAAAATCGAACTGCACTGTTTCTTTTCGTTTTTATCTTATTTCGCCTTTTTTTTTCCTGGGTTATTTTTTCAACAACTTTTTTCCACGAACGACATGGATTTATAGACTCAATTTATAATAAAAATTCCTAAAAAAATGGGCCCTTACATAATCAAAAAATATCCAAACGAAATTTACTGTACTCATCTCATAAAAACAGTACACAAAAGCACCCACCATGTTCTCTATTATTTTTTTTTTGTTTCTAAAAATCGAAAATCAAAATTACAAAAATTGGCTCTGATACCATTGAAGGAATCGAATTCCTGTGGAAGCATGTGAACGCTTTGTATTTAGATATTCATTTTTACGAAAATAAAAACAATAAAATAAAACATGCATTTGTAGGATAAACATTCAAACAAAACATAAGCATGTTGGAAAAGATGAGGAATGAAAGAGATCAAAACTCACCTTTGATGATTCCTCTAGCTTTCTTCTTCCACCATCATCAACAATCACAAACTTCTCCAAGAACAAGGACACCACCAACAAAGTTACCTTACTATTCTCTAGGATTCCAAAAGAACTTGGAAGAGTGGTCTCTAAGAACTTTTTAGGAGGAAAAGAAAAGAGAATTTCTAGAGAGAAGTTAGACGAAGGTGAAGGTTGGAAACTAGGATGTGTAATAAAAATTTCTTGCCCTAAATAGGCTATAAGGATATATTTATATGAAGAAAGGTTAACATTTCTCCAAGAATTCCCCTTTATACCCTTAATGCTAATTAATTAAATAACACTTATTTAATTAATTAAATAACACTTATTTAATTAATTGACACATTAATTAAATAACCATTATTAAATCCTATTTAATATATATATATATATATATATATATTTATATTGACCTCCAATCTCCATAATTTCTTAATCAATTAATTAACCATTAATTAATCAATTAAGTAACTATATTAAATTACATTTAATATGGAGTTAATTAACATATAAATATCACATATTTACATGTATACATCATTTCATGAATCCAATTCATATAAATTTAATATTTGAATCTTATACAAATATATCTCTCTTACATAATTTGAATTATAAATCATATCTATAATAAACCATTATGTATTAATCTCATTAATATAAAATTCTCTCATTTGATTTGAACAATTTAAATCATTTCTCAATACTATCATTTAATGAGCTGACAAGGGGGTCTTATGGACCTAAAGATTAGAAGCTCCAATGATATTGGATTAATTGATTAAACTCCTTTAATCCAATTAATCAATATTCATTATATACTGATCATTCCAATAAAGACTGATAACTGCACTCTTCGTACTATAGATATATTTTTGTGTCAATGGATACGACTAATCAATAGAGTAGTGACCCTTCACAAATGCTCATAACTAGCTAGGTCAAAATACCGTTTTACCTCTACAGTTATATCTAACTTCTTACATACCACTGATTCCTCTAATGAACAAACAGTTTATAGTCCAACTATAAACTATTACCTCTTGGGCCAGTAAGAGGTTGATGTCTCATTGTTCAAGACCCGGAACCAGCTATTAAGGGAGCAATTTATCTACTTTCCCAAGGAATGGGAAGAAGTGAATTACATCTTGTGTAGCTGTATTTCCAGCTCCCTAATCAGATAAATCCTCAAAATGGTAGACTTATTGAGTTGGCTATCATGGCCACTCTCACCCATACAAATTAAAGGACTACCGTCATAAACAGGAGTTTATCAGTCACTCAGGATTAAGGTCAAGTCTCCTATGGTCATCCTAATTAAATGTAAATGTCTTGTAGTAACAGTATTATATAGAGAGTCTATTCGTTTCGTGGTCTGGTCTTATACAAACTCTTTGTATTGAATATCCCCATTCACATGTCTCCACATGAACGATCAGGATCAGATCGTTTGTAGCACTTTACAACAATTGTAACATCTACAAAGTTAGTCGTATTCGTAATGTCACCAAGATAAGGTATCCAAACTTATCCATATACTACAGACCATTTAGGTTATCACTTAAACATGATCCACCTGTATGTCTCCACATACATGTTTAAGTTTCATCACATAACCTTGGATCTTAGTTTATTGGATTAAATTAATGCAATTTAAACATCAATAAAATACCTCTTATTTTATTAGATATGTAATTTGTCTTTACAAACCACAAGATACACGAGATTTAAGACATAAACTCCAAAATTTAATCCCATATTTTTGGACTATCACACAATTACTTTAAAGTTTCAAATAAACGCCTACCCAAAGTATGACTTGAACCAACACCACTTCAAAATTCAATTGAGAACTCCATCTTAAACATAGACCACATGTAAGGATCTTAAACCCAAAATTACAGCAGCCATAATGAATATCTACGAATTTTGGGCCGCCAATACTCACCGAAAACTTATTGAAACACCCTTGAAATTGTTGGACAGCAGCTCTAAACGCTCTAAATTGCCAACCTAACCTCCAAAATATTATGGGCACCGATGAATTAAACCAACATTAAATGAGTATTCAAGATAAACCTCACATACTTACGGAATCTTATCGAAACTAATCCTGAACCTGCTGGACAACAACTTCGATGCCCTCCAAACTTCGAACCCAACCAAAACCTTACCCAAAAACCAACTCTGATGAAGACAATCGACGACGACGCGATTGCAGGCGGCGGCCAAATGTGCGCGCGGTGGCTGGTAGCATCGATGGTGGTAGCGAGCAGCTGGCGGAACAGCACGGTGCGGTGTGATTTAGAGAGAGAGAGAGAGAGAGAGAGAGAGCGGTGGTGCACCGTACTAACGATTAGTGGGCAGCGGATGGGTTTACTGAAGGGTGGCGGCGACAGCTAGGGCGAATGGCTGAAGTTGGCAGACGGTGATCGGATGCAATGGACGACGTCTATGAGAGATTGGCTACGAAAGAGTTGAAACACAGATGAGAGATAGAGAGCCGATTGCATGCGCGAAGGAAAAAAGAATGGTTTAATTCTTTTGCATGCTTCTCGAGGTTGATATATATTTATTTCCTTTTTTTAACCGCACGCACGAACACAAAACCTATGGGTCTAAAACCTAGGGGTTTAAAAGGTATTATACCCTAAAATTTATTTTGCACTCATGCTAATAAAGAATTAATATGTATTTTTTTGAAAAAAAAGTAAAAATAATTTGCCACAGATAGGTGCAACTTATAATCCGAGTTTACACTAATGCTCGTCCTAATCTTTGACATTAACATTCTAATTTATTAATTTAAAAATAATTATGAAGTAAGTTTTTTAGATTAATTTATTTTAATAGTGATGCAAAATTAGTGAAAACTGATTAATTATAATTCTTTTTAACTCTTTTATATTAAGTAATAAATATTAACAAGGTTAAACGTTTTAATCTTGAAACTTATGGATAGGACTAAATTTATTAGCTTATAAAAGCTTAGATGTTTAATTGATAAAATTATATGTGTTTATTCAATGTGAATATATTGAAGAATATAGATTTATTTATTTACGAAAAATGAGAATTTCTACTGATATAATTAATAGTTCAAAGTTTCAATTAATACACCTCAAAATTTAAATATATTTCTTACTTTTATTCTTTAATTTTAATTCATATTTTTTTCCTCTTTTTAAGACTCCAAATTATTGTATATAGTTCTATTTTCACCCAAAAAAAAAAAAAAGAATTATTATAAAGTTCTCATAAAAAATTTAAAATTACTAAACATTTTTAAATAAATAAAAAAAACAGAAAAGATAACACTTATATAATTATTGAAGAAATTGAATTCTTCAACGAAAGTGTATGAACTAAAAATTTACGAAAGCGATTATAGTTTAGGAAAGAAATGACTCTCATATGATGAGCGAGCTCTCCCACATCTACCACAAAATCACTTAAAATATAAAAATTTGAAACAAGAAAGGAAGCTCAAAACATCTAATTCCTACCAACTTTGTGCTTTGTTCTTTTGAAAAGACAAGTCAATGTCAAGATAACTTAGACATAAAACAGAATATATCCCAAATTTTGGCCATGGCTCAAGTGGCATGTAATTTAACAAGTATTAGTGTGTTTTAGTGTTTTTTTTTCTATCTTTTTTCTTATTATCTAAAAAGTTTCATTTTAATTTTTCATAGTGTTATTTCATTAGTGATTAATAAAATTGGTTTGATAAATGCTACTAGATATAATACTTTTAGTGAATTGAACAGAAAATCAAAGGAAGTTAGTCCAAGAAAATATTATTCATATCAAATTATCAATACACATACTATATAGTTCAAACATAGTAAATCATCCAAATCATTAAACTATATATCTATATAATTGATTTTTTTAACAAAAAAATAGAGGCAAATAATCTAACCATAGTTTTTCTAACACAACTTACCCAAAAAATAAAAAAATAAAAAAAAAATAAAAACCCTTATTGGTAACTCCACTTCACAACCTAGCAATAGTTCTAGAGTAATACTTACTTGCCCATAAGTCTATACCCTTATTTTTCATTGGATGCAATAGATGCTGCACATGTGCCCAAGTTTCTCCCTAGTTTTATATCAATCAATGCATGAATATAGTGGTTAAAAAGATTTCCTACAAAAAGTAATTTCAACAACTCTCTAAAATTCCCCCCTTATCCCTATAAGCATCTCTAACTACTTTATTCTCAACCAAAAAGGACTACTTATCCAAACTATACTGCATATGCAGATATTTTTCAATTATTTGTAAGCAAAACCATATTATAAAATAACTCAATAAAAGGACACTTCTCTTTTTTCTTTTTCTTTTTTTTTTTTTAAAAAAAAAAAACCTTCTGAAGATCTATAATAGTTACAACCTTTTCAATGTATCTAGATCAAACCAACAATATCCCACTCACAAATTCCAATAACAAATGTATTTTTAATAATTTAACCATATTAAGGTAACTTTTTCATGTATAAAAAGCTATTGAAACATATGTGGCAGAATTCTAATGGGGGCACCGAAAGTGCAAATATTCCACAAATAATTTGAAAGAATAATAATCTCTCAAAACGATTCTAAGTAGAACAAATTCCAATTTCCTAGCTTTTGCTACCAAAACAATTTGTCCTCTCTGTTTTGGAGATGAGTAATTTCCGAGTCATATTCCCAAAATTTTCCATATAAATTGAGAGCTACCTTCTTCAACTTCTACCCCCAAACCAAAACACTAACCTTAAGAACCACACAAGTTGTAAACACTGTGTCATGGCAACTCGTAAGGATCTAGCTCGTAATGATCTCACTAGGATCGGATTGGAGGGCTTTGCTCTTATAGAAGAACACTACGACCGACCGAGGAGGAGGCCGAGGCCAGTTGCTCCAAGTCAGCCCCAACCAGTGGCAATAGTTCAACCTCCACAAAGGATGGCCGAGCCGTCACCGGCTATTCGTTGTGATCAGTTGGCCAAAGCTTACGGTGGTGTTGTGATTAAAGAATGGGGTGGAAAGCGAGCCAACAAGGCTCTTTGACCTTGTTGAGTCTAAGACAGAAGAGAGATGAATTAACCATGAGGTTAAAAGTGATCAAGTGGGTAACTCTTTTGTTTGGCCAAAGTGTATATTATATAGTGTTTTTTTTCCTTTTGGCATGTGCTAGTTTCTATGTTTACGTGAAGCTAGCTAGTAAAGAGTCTTGTAAAACTTATAATGGCTCTGCTTGTAATGCAAAGTTATCAACTAAGAAACTTATAGTGGCTCTGCTCAGTTTCTTAATAGCCTCATTTTTCTATATTTAAAACCACCAATATATTTTTTAGAGAAAAAAAAAAAAGTACTTTTTTAGTCCTAAATTTTTGGTATAGGTTTTATTTGATCATTAGATTTCAAAATGTTATATTTTTAGGTTTTAGATTTTGAGTTTGATTCAATTTAGTCCATAAATTTCAAAATATTACACTTTCGATCCTTCAATTTTGAGTCTTGTTTCAATTTGGTTCATAAATTTCAAGATTTATACTTTGAGTTTTTTTTTTTTTTTTTACTAAATATTCATTTTCAATTTCAGTGTTAATATCTATTAATTAATTTCAAATTATTATAAAGTGAAATTGTAAATTTAAGTTTAGTTGTGATGAAAAAAAATAGTGTCACTTAATTAATTATAATTTCTTTAATTCTTTTAAATTACTTAATAGACATTAACACTAAAAATTGAAATTGAGTATTTAATAAAATAAAATAAAAGTTAAAAGGTATAAATCTTGAAACCAATGACCAAATTCAAATAAAATTCAAGTTTCAAGAATAAAATTATAACATTGTGAAATTTAAAGACTAAATTGAAATCAAACTCAAAACTTAAGGAATAAAAGTGTAATATCTCGAAATCTTTAGACCAAATGGAAACTAAAAATCCACAACCTATAGATAGAAAGATATTTTCCCCTATATTTTGTTTTCTTTTCGAGTTCATAAGTGTTTTCTTGATTGAGAATATATATTTAACTAGGTTGGTTGATAGTTTCTAATATAACATGTTGATTTTGCAACATGACCATAGATTAAAAAAAAAAAGTGTTAGAAAATGAATTATTATGGAGACCAATTATATAAATTATCCAATGTGTACGTCTTTGTAGAATTTGAATTGTGTCTACTAGAATTCGAATATTTCAAAGTTAATTTTACTTGGTAGCCAATTACTTTTAAGATTCTTAGTTAGTTAGGAATGATATCTTACCTTCCATATTAAATGGATCCTTATAGGAGTGTTATAACTTACAAGACACTCATTTAAATGCTTAAATTTAAGAATCTCATTAAAAAAGGAATACTTTTTTTTTTTTTTTTTTTACATTTCTGACTAGTTAGTAGGAAAAGAAAGCAAAACTAGAGGGGCAAAAAAGACATTTTTCTCTTTTTTTTTTAATATTATATAAAAAATAGTTTTCAACTTCTTAATTGGTGAAGGTAGATTTCTACTTACTTGTCAATAATATGGATTTTTTAAATAATGTTATTTTAATAAATATTAACAAAAATAGGGTTAGGCTAAAACTATGGTAAAAAATAGAGTTGTGTAATCGTGGACCCGGTACACGATTACCCCTAAATCGTGTACCTGGTACATGACTTCTTACAGAGCACGTGAATCTGCTACACCTGACAATGACCTGGCATGCGTAGACTTCCACATGTCATGCAGCGTTGACCAGGTCCACGATTACCCTGCACATAGATCTACCATTTTATTTTCTTTTGGGCTGATTTAAGTGTATGATCCATATGGATCAACTATTTTATTTTCATTTGGCCTAATTTAAGTGTATACTTCATAGATCTCATATTTGGCTGATTACTTTTTTTTTTTTTTTTTGTAGTTGAATATCATAATTTGGACGGTTAGAACTTGGACTCTTAATTTTTTTAGATTTTCTTGGTTGATTTCTTGGTTGTATCATAAATTGAATTTTTTTAAAGTGACAATTGGAAAACATTTGGACTGATTTAGAAAAATATTTGGATTAATTCTTTTAGTTTTTTTGGGTTAACTTAGGAAAATATTTGGATTGTTTGGACTGGTCATGAAAAAATATTTAGACTGTTTGGAATATTAATTTATTTGGATTGCTTAAAAGAAGAAATAAACTTTTTGTCGTATTAATATATTTTTTGTCAACTATAACAGTAGTAAAAATTTGAGTAAATATGTCGATGCGTCCTGAAGATTTAGTCATTCTTGAACCTAGAAATGATGGAGACAGTGATATTGATGTAGAACTTGATGAATTATTTGGAAAGGATAGAAGTGGAGAACATGATCTTGAGTTGGTATCGTCAGAAATGTTCACACAAATAGATTGGGAAATTACTAATTCAACCACAGAACGAGGGTCAACATTAGAGAAAAGGAGTAGATGTGTAGATAATTCTAGTTTAATACAAAAATGAATGTTATTTGACAGTAAAGAAGATTTACAGCTGGCTGTAAAAATATACTACGCGAAAAAACACTATGAGATCGTCGTTGTATAATCAAATCAAGATATTTGATATGTGAGATGCAAACATTGGAAGGATGGTTGTGATTGGAGGTTACGGCCATATTGGCATAAAACTTATGGGATGTTTGAAATCACCAAACTTGAAGGGGAGCACTCATGATCATTCACAGCTTGATTCAAATTTTATGAGTATCGAAATCCAAAATATGGTTAGAGATGATCCTGGGGTATCTGTGGTCGTACTCCAAGAAGAAATTAAAAAATAATATGGGTATAATGTGTAAACCCCATACTCCATTTTTCCTACATAAGTGAGTAACGAGCGTGTTAAGTAAAATTATGAAAGGAGGTAAAGAAAGTAGGCAGATGGAGGAAGAAAATTCTAAGTGTTAGAAATACTTAGTCAAGGGTGAGTTTTAGATAATATAACAAGTGAAAATTGGCTAAGTATGGAAGCAAAGTGTAAGTTGGAGAAGTGTGGACGCATAGGGTTGCGTGTGTAGCAACCAAGGCTTGTAGAGGTTAAGTGTTGAAGGGTAAACTATTCATTGGTACTATGAACACATGGGTTGAAAGGCATGATGCGTTGATAAGGCTTGCGATAGCCTCAAGTGTGTGCGAGCAAAGGCACTGGACGATCATGTAACATATGAGCGGCACTATACGATTGGGTATTATAACATGTTTTGGATATATGATATTAAGTGCTCATAATGATGTGATACTACTTCTATTTATGAGTTAATTAGAGATGTTCATGTAGTCCACCGCAAGTTTCTCGATGTGATCCGAGGTTGAACACGGGGAAATGGTTCCGGTTATTGCGGTATGCTCATGGTATATGCGTCCAGGTTTTCAATATTTTAAAAGAAGTTTGTACATGTAAGTAAATAGCAGTAAAATAAAGGAAAGCAGTAAAGATACGATAAAGTATAAAAATACAATAAACCTAAGTTAGATGTTACAAGATACGGACTTCATGCACAAGATGCTGGGATTAAGGCTAGTTGTGAATGTTGTGTAAAGACGTGGAATGCGGCGACAAGTCTTATGAACAAAATAGAAAGAGAAAGACAAATAATACAAACAACGCAAGTTCTTAATTGGATCGAAGGTACAAACACTGTTCCGCTCTTCTCTTGCCGTACACTTTTCAGTGATCGGCCGTGTTCCCCACATGTCTGTGGTGAAACAGAGTCTAACGTCATGAACGCAAGGTTGCTTCCATGTCTGGAAGTACTACTCGCTTTAGCTAACACACTCTTTTGACCTTCTCGCGATAAATCTGAATGACATCTTCACTTCTGCTCTCACAGGTGAAGATGTCGTCTAGCATGCTTTAGCTAAACGTATTTGATAACTTTAATACAGATTAAGTTCTTGGTGATTCATATTGCTCATCAGGAGATTAAGAAAAAATCATGAAGAAAGTGACTAATGAGTGAACGGAAATATATAGAAAATGGTAAATGAAATCTATCGAAACTTTGATACATGATTTGTGAATGAAGAGATAAAGAAAATATGGAATACAATTCGATGGAAATCTGCTTGCTGGATAGGATGGTTTCGATGTCAGGAAAAACTTCCCTCTCAGGCTTGCTCCACCGGTAGTAGGGATCTTTACACAGGGCTTCGATCGAGTATATGACAGGTCGGATCTGAGATTCGCCTCTCGGCCTTATCTCGTTCTCTTCCCGGATTTCTTCTCTTCAGCACTCAGCTCAGCCTTTTCTCTCTAAAATTTTACAGCACTTAGCCCCGTATCTAATAACATATTTTTCTCTGAAATCAATGGGGTATTTATAGGAGCAAATCTTTGACTCTGGCTTTGTGGTCCCCCACTTGATTGTTATGGTACTTTTGAAGATGGAGGGATATTATTCCTTCTGTTATGCAATCAGACCATCAATTCTGCACAACCGTTAGTTGTACACGTGTCAATTCTCTGCTCTTGCATTGCTCAATTGCATCTTTCGATCATAGGTTCGCATCCGGTGTTTATTTTTATTACCGCATGCGGTTGAAGCATAGCACTGGACTGACTGTTGCATTGCGCCGTCACTGCGGTAATAGTCTCTTCATGGTTGATTGACGGGCGCAATGTGACAGAGATACGTTGATTAGCCTCTCATGAGCCTTGAGTGCAAGTGGTGACTTGATCTCCTACAAAACAGAGTAAAGTTCGACTTGTCTTCCATCTTTTTGGCGTTAGTGGGTGCAATTGCAAACATTTATAATTATTGTCATACTAGGCTAATTTTCGTACAATTGGCGCATAATTACTAACTTTTAGCCGCAATCTCTAGATAAGGTGGCATAAATAACTTGTATTTCTATAAGTTATCACACCCCCAAATTTAGATATATGCTTGTCCTCAAGCATATCTTCTACCAAGGCAATCATACTCCAATCCTATCGTATATTTCTATGATGATTGGTTGCTCCGAATGTTACACTTAGGCACATTACCTGACATCGCACTTTCCTTCTATCTTTGCTAATTCTTAGTAAGCCCTACTTTATTCTTCTATGTAACAAAATTCTGCTCAAAGACACTTTTCTAGTTTTCAAAATAGAATGTTTATCTCTTCTTTATCAAAACAACTTGATGTATCTAAATGCGGTGAACAAAACTTTGCGTCATTTATTCACTTAGAGACAGTTGGTCATGGTTACACTCTTCGTTTTTGTTTGTCCCCACAGATGTCAGCGAACATCCAACTACGGTTGTGTGCCAGTTTCAACTTTAACTCATGATAACAAGAGGAGTTGTCTCTGGCATCTTTTATTTTTCTCTTTTTGGTTTATACTATGTTGTTCTTGGAAACCCACCTTCATTTTGGTTTGCTTCTATGGGTGTCATACAAACATCCAACTACGAGCAGACTCCTTTCACAACTAAACTCTTATCAGGTTGAGAACAGTTTTGAAATTTTCCCTTGCGCTGACATTGGAGTTTTGCATAAATTATATATTTTTATTTTTATTTTTTATTTATTTTTATTTTTTTAAAATGGAAATGGACGCATTTTTTAAATACTGCATGCTTTTGATTTCATCTGCTCAAACCTTCCCCACCCCCAAATTTAAAGATGAGAAAGTTCTCATTGCATTGTTTGGGTAGACTAGACAAACACTTTATGCCAAGGACGGGAAATGTTAAACTAAGAGTTAACTAAGTGTTAGTCAGAAGTTACTAAGTATGGGAAATGTTTCTAAGTGTAACACAAAATACATCATAGCAACGCAATGAAGATCGTAAAAATACAAAAGTAAAAATATAGCAAAGATTAACAAAGGAAGATAAGGAAAGAGGCACAGGCAAAAAGTAGAGTGAATTATGTACTCTGATTGTATTGACTATTAACAAAGTATGCGAATATATTAAAAATGATCACATTACAAAAAATAATAATAATAATAATAATCATTGCCTGTACAGAAGTCAAAGAATTTTGATTAACTTACAAAATAATAAAAGAAGAGTGCATGATTTAAAATTCACACTATGCTTCCAATAAACACATATACATTTTTGCCAAGGACGAGCAACACGCATACATCCCGCAGTACACCCCTTACCTAAACACATTTCTGGAGGGTACCTCAACATGGTGCATTTAACTAAGGCCGGGCAAAGGACGTATACGTGTGTAACACACCCCTCACCGCAATGCATTTGGGTGTACTAGATGCATATCTTTTCTTATTTCCACTTACTACACCCATCCTCTCGTTTTAGTTTATTTTCCTCTCTTCATAATTTATCAAAAATGTAGGTCGCAAAGACCTTGCAGTAATTTATCTCAACCTTCAAAAAATTATACGCCCGTCGCTACTATATTTAAAGTATGGGAACCTATGCAAAATTAAATTGCCAAAACATTAAAGACGAATCCTACTACACAATAATTACGGAATTAAGAAAACTGTAAAAGGAAGCGGTAAAGAAAGCAAGTATAGATAGGAAGGTCGATTGAAAGAAGTTCTTAGAGTTACTGCAATCGCTTTCCCTGTAAGCGGTCTATTCTTGCTTGCCCAAGTCAATGGCATCCATGCGGCGATCGAAGTCGCCTCCATAGTAGGGCTTGATCCGCTGACCATTGACTTTGAATGCGCTGCTCCTGTCGAAAGTTGTTAATTCCACTGCTCTGTGAGGAAAGATTATCTTGATTCGAAATGGCACCGACCAGCGAGACTTCAACTTTCCTGGGAACAATCGCAAACGTGCATTAAATAACAACACTTGTTGGCCTTCGGTGAATGTTCGGTCATTGATGCGGTCGTCATGCTATATCTTCATTTTCTCCTTATATATCTTGGCATTTTTATAGGCATCCCTTTGCCATTTGATAAGTTGATTCAATTGCAGCTTTCGAACTTTCCCCGCACTGGCTAAATCAAACTTCAGCTTCTTGCAGGCCCACATCGCCTTGTGTTCCAACTCAAGCGCCAGATGACAAGCTTTCCCGAAGACCAGGCTGTACAGAGACATGCCGATTGGTGTTTTGTAGGCAGTCCTGTAAGCCCATAGTGCTTCATCAAGCTTGGGTGACCAATCCCTCCTGGCAGTATTAACTACCTTCTCCAAGATAGTTTTGATCTCTCTATTAGAAATCTCTGCCTGCTCATTAGTCTGTGGGTGATAAGCAGTTGCAACTCGATGGCTGACGTTGAATTTAGTCAATAGGTTAGCAATTATGCGGTTGATAAAGTGAGAGCTCTCATCGCTGATTAAAGCCCGTGTCGTCCCATATCGAGCGAAAATGTTTTTCTTCAGAAACATCACCACAGTGACTGCATCATTCTTGGCACATGTGATGGCCTCAACCCATTTTGATACATAATCAACCGCAACCAGAATATATTGATGACCTTTGAATGGTGGAAATGGGCCCATGAAGTCAATTCCCCAAACATCAAATAATTCAACTTCAAAGATTGACGTCAATGGCATTTAATTTCTTTTAGACATATTCCCTGTCCTTTGACATCTGTCACATTGCACAACATGGGCATGGGCATCTTTGAACAAAGTTAGCCACAAGTAGCCACACTGTAAGACTTTTCCTACAGTCCTCTGCCCCCCAAAATGTCCTCCATATGGAGACTCATGACAGAGCTCTAAAATGTGCTTGGCTTCATGCTCAGGAACGCATCGACGTATTATCTGATCAAGTCCTTATCGATATAGGAATGGATCATCCCAGAAATAAAATTTTGCGTCATGTCTTAGCTTCTTCTTCTTCTGGTATGTATAATCATCCGGTAGTTGGTCGCAAACTATGAAGTTTACTATGTCCGCATATCAGGGAACATTAACGTCTACTACCATTAGTAGCTCATCGGGGAATCTTTCTTCAATATCTTTTTCTGTCCCTTGAACCTCGCAATTTTCCAATCTTGACAAATAATCTGCGACTTGGTTCTCAAATCCCTTCCGGTCTTTGATTTCTAGATCAAACTCTTGCAGGAGCAACACCCACCGTATCAACCTCGGTTTTGCATCCTTCTTTGTCATTAAATATTTAATCGCAGAATGATCCGTGTACACCACCACTTTTGTTCTGATTAAGTATTGTCGGAACTTTTCTAGTGCAAATACTACTGCGAGCATTTCCTTTTCTATGGTTGTATAGTTCTCCTGAGTGTCGTTCAGTGTTTTGCTCGCATAATAAATAGGATGCAACATCTTTTCCCTACGCTGACTCAAAACTACGCCCACAGCATATCCACTAGCATCACACATTAATGCAAATGGTTGCGTCCAATTGGGCGTAATCAAAATTGGTGCGAAGATTAGTGCTTCTTTCAAGGTGTTAAATGCCTTGGTGTAGTCATCATCAAAATTATACTCACGGTCAGCTTCTAACAGCGCACTTAAGGGTCTTGCAATCTAGGAAAAGTTGCGAATAAATCTTCTATAAAATCCTGCTTGGCCCAGAAAGCTCCTAAGTGTCTTTACATTCACAGGTGGAGGTAATTGGAAGTTGCGTCAATTTTTTCCTGATCGACTTTCAATCCTGCCTTAGAGATTTTGTGACTTAGAACTATTTCTTCTTCCACCATAAAGTAGCATTTCTCCCAGAAATCCTCCAAATTGTCCCACATTCTGGATCATTTGCAGCATGATAGGTTTTATTTCAAAGCTTGCATTCCCCTCAACTACTGGCCTTGAAATCCCTGGTGAAAAATTGTAAAAATCTGGCGCTGCATACTCCCTCATAGGGATGTTCTAGTCAGCGACAAGAAAAACAGGATCTTGCATTGGCAAATCTCCTCTCAGGTTTCTAGCAGGTGCCATATTCTCTTCAGCCATACTTCTTCACCAATTAATTCAACCCTGATGAACTCTACGCAAAGAATATACTTGATCTCTGGGTCCACTTAGAGTTACCAGATCACCCTAGCACTCTAAAATCGTCAGACTGCTCTCCGCGTTAAATAGTCAGTACAAATAGATCTATCCTGCACATAAAATGAAAATATTCAACATTAACCGTTAACCAGAGTCCCTGACAACGGCGCCATAAACTTGTAATGCGTTTTGGGTATATGATATTAAGTGCTCATAATGATGTGATACTACTTCTATTTATGCGTTAATTAGGGATGTTCATGTAGTATGCTATGCATTTTCACAAGTTTCCTTACGATGGAACCAAGTGTAATTCCACTGCAAGTTTCTTAATGTGATCCGAGGTCGAACACGGGGAAATGGTTTCGGTTATCACGGTATGCTCATGGTATATGCGACCAAGTTTTCAATCTTTTAAAAGGAGTTTGTACAAGTAAGTAAATAGCAGTAAAATAAAGGAAAGCGGTAAAGATACGATAAAGCATAAAAATACAATAAACCTAAGCTAGATGTTACAAGATATGGATTTCATGCACAAGATGCTAGGATTAAGGCTGGCTGTGAATGTTGTGCAAAGACGTGGAATGCGGCGACAAGTCTTATGAACAAAATAGAAAGAGAAAGATAAATAATACAAACAACGCAAGTTTTAATTGGATTGAAGGTACAAACACTGTTCCGCTCTTCTCTTGGCGTACACCTCTCAGTGATCGGCTGTGTTCCCCACATGTCTGTGGTGAAACAGAGTCTAATGTCATGATCGTAAGGTTGCTTCCATGTCTAGAAGTACTACTCGCTTTAGTTAACGCACTCTTCTGACCTTCTCGCGATAGATCCGAATGACATCTTCACTTCTGCTCTCACAGGTGAAGATGCTGTCTAGCATGCTTTAGCTAAACATATTTGATAACTTTAATACAGATTAATTTCTTGGTGATTCATATTTCTCATCAGGAGATTAAGAAAACATCATGAAGAAAGTTACTAATGGGTGAACGGAAATATACAGAAATTGTAAATGGAATATATTGAAACATTTAATATTTCTACTAAGCGTTTGATACATGATTTGTGAATGAATAGATAAAGAAAATATGGAATACAATGAAAGAGAGATAGAATAGATACAAACAAGTGTCAATGTCTTGGCATAGATTTGATGGAGATCTGCTTACCGAATAGGATGGTTTCGATATTAGGAAGAGCTTCTCTCTCAGGCTTGCTCCACCGGTAGCAGGGATCTTTGCACAGAGCTTCGATCGGGTATATGGTAGGTCGGATCTGAGATTTGCCTCTTGGCTTTATCTCGTTCTCTTCCCGAATTTCTTCTCTTAATCACTCAACCCAACCTTTTCTCTCTAAGATCTTACAGCAATTAGCCCCGTATCCCATAGCATATTTTTCTCTGAAATCAATGGGGTATTTATAGAAGTAGGTCTTTGACTCTGGCCTTGTGGTCCCCTACTTGATTGTTATGGTAATTTCGAAGATGGAGGGATATTATTCCTTCTATTATGCAATCAGACCGTTAATTCTGCACAACCGTTAGTTGTACACATGTCTCAATCATCCGTTCTCGCGTTGCTCAGTTTCATCTTTCGATCATAGGTTCGCATGCGGTGTATGTTTTTATTACCGCATGCGGTTGAAGCATAGCTCTGGACCAACTGTCGCATTATGCCGTCATTGCGGTAATAGTCTCTTCATGGTTGATTGACGGGCGCAATGTGACCGAGATCCATTGATTAGCCTCTCATGAGCTTTGAGCGCAAGCGGTGACTTGATCTCCTGCAAAATAGAGTAAACTTCGGCTTTGTCTTCCATCTTTTTGGCGTTAATGGGTGTAATCGCAAACATTTATAATTATTGTCATACTAGGCTAATTTTCGTACAATTAGCACATAATTACTAACTTTTGGCCACAATATCTAGATAAGGTGGCATAAATAACTTGTATTTCTACATGTTATCAGGTATGCGATCGTCTAGTAAGTGAACGAAACTACACAATGAAGTAGGCGATCATGTAGGCAGGCGCTGGGCGATCGTGTAGTAATTGCGCGGAGGTAAACAATGCTCGCTGTAGTTAAGCGATTGGCTATGTGCGAGATCGTTGAGAGCGAGATCAGCAAGATCGCTGAGAACGAGATCAATGAGATCGCTGAGAACGAGATCAACGAGATCGTTTGCTAAACGATTGAGCTAGACGATAGGTGCTGGGCACTAGACGATACGAAGGATCTCACTAAACAATAGCGCTATACGTTGGTCGATAGCATTAAACGATAGGGTATTGGCACTGTACGATTGACATCAGCACTAAACAATGAGCTGCACGGCAAGTGCTAGACGTTAGACGTTGAATGCTAGACGATAGACGTTGAATGCTAGACAATAAATGTTGAGCACTAGACGACAGACGTTGGGCGTTAGACGATGGAGTATGCGATGCACGGTAAATTTATATTATGAGGCGAAGGCCTAACGTAGGTTATGAAGGAAGGAAAAATAAATAAATTAAAGAAGCTCACTAATGGGAATTGGCAGGAAGCACTACGTTCTGGATGAGGTTGCAGTTTAACCTTTAAACAGGGGAGGTGGAAGGAAGTATAAAAGGGAGAGGAATTTTAGAAGCTTAGTTTTGGAAAATGACTTGAGCAAATTAAGTGAAATCGGTGCCGTTCGAAGGTTGGGAAAATCTAGTTTTCGAGGTTGATTTTCCAGAGAAAGATCTCACACGGAGAATAGCAAAAAGTGAAGAATTTGTAGAAGGGGAAGATTCTCGGATTAATCAGGGCCTGAAGTGAAGATTGGAAACTCCAAGCCAAATTATAGGAAATTTAGGGCAGATATTTTAAGATACGAAATTCAACTCAATTCTAAACAAGTTTGTAGAAGAAAGTTTTTTAAAAAGAGTTATGGATTTGAGTTATGAATTTTTGAAGTTGGAACAGGGAGTCGGTGCGTAAGCAGGTAATTGCTTGCGAAGATTAAGCAGGCAAATCACCATAGTGAGCGAGAGCAAGTAAGAGATAAGAGAATGAGCGAGAGCAAATGAGAGATAAGAAAATAAGCGAAAGATAGAGGGAGTTAAGGAAGAGAAGGATCTCGCTAAGGATGAAGATCTCACTGGAAAGTTGCAAATCTCCCTATAAGTCACAAATCTCGCTGGAAAGTCACAAATCTCGTGGAAGTGGTAAGTCTCACTGATGAGGATGATCTCACTCATGATGATCATCTTACTAGTAATGCTCTTTTGTTGGTGAAAGTTTCATTAATAAGCGAGCAACCTGAAGCATTTTGCTGAGAATTTTAGGGAATCTAACTGGGAATTTTGTTCTTTCAGACCAAGAAGAGCTAGAAGAGGCATATAAACATTTAAGAGCCTCGACGAGCTGTGAGTGAGTAATGTTTCTAAATGATAAAGTATATGCTTTGAAAAGTTATTCTCATGGTAAGTTTTATGTGATTGCAAGAAACTTATTTCTATGATTGAAAGCATGACCAACGCATGATATTTACTAACGTATGAGTTTTTCAAGTATGTTTTCCATGTCTAACGCATGGTAATGGTTTTTACGAGCTAGCTCAACATGATTTAAGCCAACTTATTTTACAAAGTATGAAGCATGCGTTAGGATTATAGCTAAGGTTGAATGAAGCTTGAGGTATTATGTTTTGGATACCTAAGGTTGTCAAAGTATATGCGTTGGTATTCCTAAACACAATGAAAAAGGATACTGAAGGTAGGGAAGGTATCCTAAAGAGATTTCTATGCTATAGTTGAAAACTATTCTTTTTAATGCTCTTCGAGATCTTGATAGCTTAAATGAGCCGGATACTGAAGGTAAGGAAGGTATGTGAGTAAATGTACCTAAGGTGTTGACGGTACTTAGAAAACTCCACATGCAGTAGGTAGTTCTGAATGAGAGGCCGAAGTATGGGTCTCCTTGGCCATATACCAGCAAAGGGAGGCTGAAGTATAGGTCTCTTGGCCGATAACAAACGTTGGGAGCTAGAATGATGTATGCTCATTCTCAACTAGAGAATAATGGTGTTTAAGAGTAGTTATCAATGTTTATGTTTAGAGGAAGTTGCTTGAGATGCCCATCAGTATATTTAAAGAGATCAACGTAAAGGTCTCTCCTGGCCATAGTTTAGTATGAAGAGGTCGAAGTAGGGGTCTCTTCTGGCCATGGCTTGATGTTGGGAATTAGAGCGATGGATGTTCATTTTCAACTAAGATTCAGGTTTTAGATACAATGGTTTTAAAGGTTTTATGTACACGTTGCTTGGCATGTTTTAGTTCCAGTATTTTGTTTTTTAGCTTTCAGTTTAAGCATGAGATTTATGTTTTATTAAGTCACTCACTAGGATTCTAGCTCATGTTTTCAAATGTTTTCCTTTCAGGTAGTGGTCAATTTCCCAAAGAATTTTCTGCTGCTGCTTTGTCGCTCAAAGAAACAAGTTAAAGGAAGCATAATTGAAGACCTGTACTAGTTAGTACACACGTGTCTGTCTAGTGATTAGTATTCTAGATGGGGCTCACTAGGTTGTAATATTCATGTATGAACAATGCTGCGAAACCCTATAATGTAAATGTGTTAAGTTTTGAGTTAATATGTTTGTATATTGATGATATGCACATATTCAAGGTTTGAGCAAAGTTTAACAGGTTCGATAGGTAGTAAGTGCCAGCAAAAGGGTTGGTAACTGCTATAGTCACCATTCCATCCAGGTTAAGAGGGTAATCTGGAGCGGGGTGTGACAAGTTGGTATCAGAGCAAAAGATTTTGGGAAGAAA